>NW_027553327.1:10699375-11007500 GCF_045843805.1 Urocitellus parryii | reverse complement strand
CATTTTTACATATTCCACGCTCCCATACAGTCAATGTTGTGAAAATGCACTTGCACAGTTAAATCTGCAAATAATGCATACAACAAATCAGAACTCAAAAAATTCTTTACACAATTTATACCTCCAGTATTAGAAATGATACTAATGAAATACCCACCATAGTAAATTATTTTAAAATGCATTTAATTAAAAAAAAACTAAAAGGAAAATCTGACATATCAAAAAACATAACACAAGAATAGAAATTGGCAACTGCAAGAAGAGTCTATAAGACCTCACAATCTTTAGTTATATTTTGAAGCCTTACATCATAATATATAGCTTCTTTTTTCTTTTAGGGCACATGGTGTTCCTCAAAAAATCCATTCATGCTCATTTTCTAACTAGTACTGCTCTGTTTAAAAATTCTTCTACAATTCATTTATACATGAAAGGAAGTCCATATTAAATTGTCCCATCCAGTGTGCTATGCTTCTGGATCTTCTGATTCTAGTCCACTTGAGAATCTCTCACCAATCTACACTGGAAATACTCTCACAGACACACCCAAAATAATGTTTTACTGGGTTTCCAACATTCATTCCATATATCATTATGCAGCTATCTCATATATAACTGTAAAAGCACCAACCCCTTTCCTACTTAGCATCAAATTTGTACTCTTATCATATAATACCCCCCCTACCCCCGTGTATCCACAATAGGAACTGTGGTTCTGGGAATTTCAACTTTCAGTATTTTGAAATTCAGAAACGTAACCTTTGGGGATTGCCATTTGGAGGACTTTAGATGTTCAGAACTGGTATCACTTAACTTAAGGGAGGAGACCTAAAGATAAACCAAACTCCATTAACATACTAATAAAAATGCTTATACAACAGTATGTTTGAACTATTGAATAGGAAAATAATAATTTAACAAAAGGGGAATGTATTAATTTTTAGAAATAGAATATATACTTAGAATACTCAGGAAATTAGAAAAATTTAAATACAATAATTTAGCAAAATAGCAGGACATAAAACCACTTCATAAAACCAGCACCGTTCCTCTTTTCTACAGTTTAGATGGTCACCTTCCAAGAATAACAATGAAAGCAACATAAGGTAGCTCAATAGTGATTATAGTTCTCTATGCTAAATGCAGTCTGTTAAGTACCTCACTAACCGAACCTCGGAAAACTCAAGTTCAGGTATGACAGCCACGTATTTTGAGGCCTAAATTGTATAACAACCTATTTTTCAAAGCAGTGATGTAGAATACAAGGGTGAGAGTCTTCATGGAGAATATTAATATGGACACAAATTACAAAAATTTTCCATATGTATTTAATACAATTCAATCAAAGGAGATACAATTAAACTGGAAGACATGAGGTTTTGGGTTACTGCACAGGTATATATTATCACAAGAATAGTTCATCAGGATTTTCCATATTCCTTTGGCCCAATCCAAAACCAAATTTTTATCAGTGCATATTAATTATACAAAATAAAAAGTTTCATTGTGGTATATTCACACATGTATATTCATATATTCTCACCCACTGTCCCTTCAATCCTTCCCCCCCATGATAGTCTCCCTTCTACTTAATCTTTTTTCCCTCTACATCACACATGACAGTACATGTGATATTTGTCTGAGTCTAGCTTATTTCTTATACCATGTTTTTCTCCAGTTCTATCCATTTGCCTACAGATCACGATTTCATTTTTCTCTATAGTTGAATAATACTCCATGGTATATGTAGTCTCCATTTTATTTATTCATTCACCCATTAACAGGCACCTTGGCTAATAGCACATAACAGTTAATGTGATATGTGCTGCAATAAACATAGGCATGCAGGTATCCTTCAGGTATACACCCAGGAGTAGTACAGTTAGATCATATGATATTCCTATTTTTAGGTTTTGAGGAACCTCCCCACTGATTACCACAGTGGCTGTACTAGTTTACACTCCCATCAACAGTGTATAAGGGTTCCTGACTTGTAACAGGTCTGAATCAGCATTTATTTTTTGTTTGTTTTTGTGTTTGTCCTGGGGATTGAACACAGGGGCACTTTACCATTGAGCTACATCCCCTATCCTTTTTATTTATTTTGAGACAAGGACTCAGTAAGTTGCTGAGGCTGGCCTCAAATTTGTGATCCTTCTGCCTTAGCCTCTCAAGTCACTGAGATTACAGGCAAATGCCACAGTGTCCAGCTATTTTTTAAATATTCTTGATGCTAGCCATTCTGACTGGGGTAAGATGGAATCTTTTTTTTTAGTTGTAGATAGACACAATATATTTATTTATTTGTTTATTTTTATGTATTTTTTAAAAGTCCTTTGGGATAACTCACAGAACTTGAAAGATTTATGACAAAACTGTTACAAAAATATGAAATCCAAAGAATCCTAGGAAGTAGGAAGTAAAAAATAAAAGGAAAATTAACAGTGATGAAGGCAAATACGTAATAGATTTTAAAACATGCCAGAACAGCCCCTTCCCAAAAACTTACCAAAAACAAACATTAATTTAAAAAAAACCACAACATGAAGAGAGAATATTAAAAAAGACAAATGTCAAGTGATAAATACCTATTTTTGGAAGGTAGAAAACAGATTCAGAAAAAATCATTAAACTGGGCTCAGAGGCTCAGTTTATCAGAAAGGCTAAAATAGAGTTGCAAGTTTAAGCGTTGTGAGACATGTCTCAAAATATTTATGTGGTATTGAGAACCAAACCCAGTGCCTCACACACTCTAGGCAAGTGTGCTACCAATTGAGCCCCATCCCCAGCCCCAGAAAAAAAGTTAAAAAGTCACTAACTCAGCAGCTCAGAAATCCAAGGGACTTCCTAAAAGAAGCTAGTATATTTTCTCCAAAGTGCCTTAAAAGCTTAGAAGTTAGAAATATAAAATCCATAGATGAATCATGTATTTACAAGACTTAAAACTTTTATATGAAAGTACGCAAAGTAGTCTGATCTCCAAGGAACCTACCTATCTACTTATTGCAATTAAAGGACTATGAATTCTTCCTCTACAAGACATCAGACTTTGGTCTCTGAAGAAACTGAAAGGAACAAGCTCCAACTTAACAGAGTCAGGTATAGTATAGGACAAGAATGAGGCACCTCACCAAGAAATAAATAAATAAAAGGTTTTTGAGGGCGAGGCCTATCACCTACTATCCACATAGGTTCCAATAATACCTATTATCTAAACTCCTTCTCCCAAGGAAAGGAATTAGAAAATAATTTTTCTGGAAAAGTGAATAAATCCAAAGAGGGTGCACTTAAATGATATCAAAGGCTCTCCCCGCAGAAAAGGTGATTCACCTCAATCACACTGTCCAAGAGTGAAGGCTTCAACATCCTTTAGGGAAGAGTCCATGGCAATACACCAAAACTACAACTAGAGAGCTTTGGGTAACATTCTTAGTGTCATGCTTTTAAAAAACTGTTCACTTACTGAACCCCTTAGACACTTGAGAAAAAGTTCCATCCCATAAAAGAGACAAAAACAAAGATGACAAAACCCACAACAGAAAATACAGACACAGAACAAAACTTCAAAAGATCTCTGATATACTTAAAGGAAAAATAGCTAACATGACTGAGTGCTTTCTATGTACCAGGGACTTTTCTAAGTGATGTACTGGTATTATTGCTCTTAATTTTCATACAGCTCTTACAAAAAGTCTATTGTTATCTTCATTGCTGAAATTAGAGATAATATCACATACACAAAGCAAAAGGATGTTAAGAAATGTTTAAAGATCAAAACGCTGAAATTGAAATGATGACAAGCAAAACAGGAGGAAAAAACAAATCAAGATAAAATGAAGGATTCTCCTGAAAAATAGAACAAAAGCCAAAGAAAATGGAAAACAGATGACAAATATTAAAATAAATAAATTTTAAGGCTCATATCCAATTATAATCATTCCAGAAGGGGAGACCAGGGAAAATCAAAGAGGAGAATATTAAAGTAATAATGTTTAAAATAATTCATAGAACTGAAGGACAGCCAGGATGGCAATTATCAAGAATACAAGTAATAACAAATATTGGCAGGGATGTGGGGAGAAAGGTATACTAATATATTGCTGGTGGGACTGCAATATTATTAATTCCAGAAAACTTGGAATAGAACCACCATTTGACCCAGTAATCCCACTCCTTGGCATATACCCAAAGAACTTAAAACCATCATGCTATAGTGATGGTTATAGCAGCTCAATTCACAATAGCTATGCTCTGGAACTTACCTAAGTGCCTTTAACAGTTGAATGGATGAATAAATTGTGGTATAAATATGCAATTACTCAACCATAAAGAAGTATAAAATTATGGCATTTGTTGGTATGTGGATGGAACTGAAGACTATCATGCTAAGTGAAATGAGCTAATCCCTAAAAACCAAAGACTGAATATTCTCTGCTCTGGGGGTGCTAACACACAATAGGGGTGGGGGAAACAACAGAAGCTCACTGGATTAGGCAAAGGGGAATGAAAGGAAGGGAGGGGAATAGAATAAAATGAATTGGACATACTCTATACAACCATAAGAATGGAAAGTTATATTTCATATATGTATACTAAGTCAAAATACATTTTATTGTCATATATAACTAAAAAGAAAATAATTTTTAAAAAAAGTACTGAAAGAAACCAATATACCACTATATAACACAATAAGTGAAAAATTTTAAATATATATTATCGTGAAACGTAAGATCAGAGATAAAAAGCTTTTAAAAGAGGAAAAATAAGACAAATATAAAGTCAAGAATCAGAATAATACTGAAACTGCCAAAAAATATCAAGCAATGTATTCAGGTTATATTCAACCTGAAATTCCATCAACTAATCATTTTCATATATATTTCCAAATCTTATGTCCCCAAATATCTTTTCTCAAGAGACTAACAATATTACTAAAATGAAGGGATGGGGCTGGTTCAGAGGCAGAGAACTTGCCTTGCACATGGGAGTTAGTGGCTTCGATTGTCAGCACCACAGAAAAAATAAACAAAATAAAGGTCTTTTGTCCATGTATAACAAAAAAAATATTTTTTTTAAATTAAGGGATAATCCCAAAAAGAAAACATGGGATGCAGGAAACAGGAGTTCTAAGAACGGAGAAGGGCAAAAGGAAGTTCTAAGACAATGGCTGGGCAGATACATATCTATGAGTTTATATCTATGAGGGTTCTATATATGAGGTCCCAGGAGGAGATGAGCCCGAAGCCCAGAGCTAGGGAGGAGCTGAGCCAGGACTGGAGTCTGAGTGTGCTGGGTCCTGAGGGCCGCCGCCCTGGGCTCCAGAGGGCAGCACAGGCTCTGGGCCTAAGTAGGAGGGTGTCAGGCTGGGGCAGGGCAGGGCCGAGCGGGGGAAGCGTGGGGCCAGCCTGCCAGGAGGGAGAGCGGGGTGTGCGCGTGTCTTTTTGGGGCGTGCGTGTGCCTGCGCTCTCTCTCTCTCTCTCTCTCTCTCTCTCTCTCCCTCTCTCCCTCTCCCTCTCCCTCTCTCTTGCTGCTGTTCTGCTTCCTCGGCAAGCCTCTCCCTCCCCCTCCACTGGGGTTTTCTTTCTTCTTGTCCTTATTCCTCATTGTCGTCTTCATTTTTTAATGAGACTTAATTAGCGTCGAGTTTGTCCTCCGGCTCCCTCCCTGCCCCTGCCCTCCCCCTCCCTTCCCCTGTCTTCCCCCTCCCCGCCCCTGCCCTCCCTCTCCCTCCATCCCTCCCTCCTGCCCTCCCCCCTGCCTTCCCTTCTCTCGTCTCTTCTCTCCCTCCTCCCCAAGGTCCAGGCCAAGCGATCTGACCAATGCACTTGAGAACAAAGTATCGGGCTAACTGGGGCCTGCGCAGGAAGCCGGAGCTGAGCTGAGATGATGGGTCTGCAATAGCGAAGCAGGATGATGCTTCCCCAGCCTGGGGCCGAGCGGGTGCAGGCTCAGGCGGGTGGGAAGACAGGCGGGCACCGGACTTGGCTTGTCCAGGGTGGTGAGGGCCAGGCTTCCGCACCCAAGTCAGTCCTCCTCTGTTCTTCTCTGGAGCCTCTCACCTTGCCTTTCAGTCCTCAGTGAGGACAATCGGAGGGTCAGCCAGGATCACACACACCACGACAGGAACCCATAGGTTAAGGGCAAAGCTGAGGCCAGAATCCCAGAAGTCAGGCTCCCTTGCTTCCCTTCTCCCGGCTTGGCCATGCTGTGTCCAGGCCGAGTTGGTGGGAGGAATGGCATGGTGGACATACAGAACAGGGCCTGGGATCCCTAGAGGGTCAGGCAGAGCCCTCCAGGGTGACCAGAGAAGGGGCAGCTGGGACAGCTCTGGCATGTTGAGCAAGACAGAACATGGGCAGGATGCCCATCAGAGGAAGGCGTCAGATGTCCCTTGGATAGCCTCTCCCTTGGCTTCCTGCAGCTTATCCAGAGCTCAACACCAGACTTAGGGGGAAGGGGAACAGGCAGGAGGAGGACCTAGGATGGGAAGGAATCCCCCTCCACAGCCAGTCCTCCTAGCCTGCCTCCCTGCCCCCACCGACAAGCCCTCACCCTGATGCCAATCATGGCCTGGGGCCTGGCTGAGAGAATATCCGTGAACCTTTACTCCTTGACCCAGTTGTCCAGTGGACTGTCCTTCTGAGACCCAGGTGTGAGCATGTGTCCACTTGGCTTCTCTCATCCACCAAACACGTTGCCTGCTCCTCAAGAGCCAGGCTCAGAGGCTCTTAGTTTTGTAGGGGTGTCAGAGAAACTGAGAGAAACCATGTCTGTGTGGTGATCCTTGGAGTCCAAGAAGTCATGGGAGCTGATGAGATGTCAGGGCTTGGCATCAGGGAAGGCCTCCCAGAGGTGATATTTGAACTAGGCGTGAACGATCAGTTGGGTGTAGATGACAGAGGATAGAAACAGGTTCCCTTCAGCCCTGGGAAAGCTGGAATGCGTTTTGCTGTTCTAGTGATTCTTTACAACTTTGGGATCCTGGGGCCAGAAGGAGGCACTTGCCAGACCAGGCACATGGGCGAGGCTGCACTTGAACACAGACCCCGGTTCTCTACCACCTAGGGCAGTGACTGGACCTAAGACAGGGCCATCAGCCCTTTTTTACCTGACTTTTCTATCCCTTTATCCATCATGGGCCCTGACCACCCGATGTAACCTAAAGTTCCACACTGCACAGACCTCCCAAGTCTTCCTTGGTTTTTGTTTTTGTTTGTACTAGAGATTGAACCCAGGGGCACTTAAACCCTGAGCCACACCCCGGGGCCCTTTTTGTATTTTATTGAGAGACAGAGTTTCACTGAGTTGCTTAGGGCCTTGCTAAATGCTGAGGTTAGTTTTGAACTCACAATCCTCCTGCCTCAGCCTCCAGAGCTGCTAGGCGTGCGTCACCGTGCCTGGCCCCAGGTCTTCCTTTGGTCTTCTTTGTGAACCATATCTCTGCCCACTGCTCCAATCTGTTCCCAACCCTGGACCTCATTCTCTAACTACAGGAATTCCAGAGATGGAAGGCCCATTCCATCTTCACATTTGCTTCAAATGCAGCTTGAAGATCAACTTCCTTTGGTGACTTTTCACTTCCTGAGCTGTTCCAGGACTTACTATAACCTTCTTGGAATTTTCTTTTTGTAGGGACTCCAAGTGGGATCCAGTCCCGTTTTTCTGAGCATGCCTCCCTAGGCTCATCCAGAGCCACTGTGGAGAGCATCCAGGTTGTAAACTGCACAAGGTTCCTGGCCAAGGACGAGTGGGGGCCAGAATCCCACCTGCCTTCTGCTTACCAACCCTGTGGGGCCCTGGCTCCTCTTCCCACTCCCATCCCCACCACAAGGCCCTGGAGGAGGAAGGGGACTGGAGATGATGAACTCTGTGATCCTGTCCCAGCTGAGAGCCTGGGGTTTGTGAGCTGCGACACAGATCTGGTGAGTGGAGCCAGCTCGGGACAGAGGCTGTTCTGGGTATGTGAAGGGACTGTGTGTGAGGATCAGTGGGGGGAAATGAAAATTGGGGATGGCCCTCAGGGGAATTGACTACAGATGATGTCAGAGAAGAGGTGGTCTCCTGGAGAACAAGGGACCCGGATGGCTGCAGAATGGCGTGGTGGGAGGGGGGCAGGAGGTGTGGGAAGGAGGGGCTCTCTCTACTGTCCCAAGCAGGGAGGCAAAGCAGCTTCCTTTAGGCCCCACTCATACCACCTGGATCTTTGCCCCTAACCACCTCCTAGCTCTCCTGGCACCTGGGGAACTGGGGAGGTGTATTCCTGTGGAGGCCCTCAGGTAGGGAAGGCTGGGAGGAGGGCAACCTCAGGATGGCTCTCACCTTCTGGCAGCACACTTCACAGCTTGCACAGGGCTGGCTTCTCCCCGCAGGGTCACCCTTTAAAGTGATATTGAGAGTTCCCAAGAGATGGCTGTGTCTTTCTCGCTTCCCCTGCCTTGGGATGGAGACAGGTGGCTCCTGTGATGTCCCCCTCCCACCGGTTTCTTCTCTGTCTTCCAGCCCAGCCCTACCCACCATGGGGCCTTGAGCCAACAAGTCCACATTGATTCAGGGGCTTCTCTGGAGTAGAGATAGAGGCTGAGCCTGGCTCCGTCTGCTTCGGTTGGGTTCTACTCATTGAGTGGTTTGGGGAGAAGAAAAGAAGCAGTAGTGACCATGGGCTTCCACCTCCAATTGGTAACATCGACCTTGGGCTGGGAACATTCCTGGGTTCCATGCTCTCCAGACTGGTAGATTGGAAATTAGGTGGATTGCTACTCCCACCATCTTGGGAGCCAACAGAGAAATGTCACTCCAGCCTCTCCTCACCTAGCTCTGATGTTACTTCCCCATCCATTTGGCTTCCAGCTCTTCAGTTCAGGAGACTGCAGAGTACACTTGGCTGGCTGCCTCTGTGGTGAGTCCCACATTCTGGAAGTCCTTCTTGATGTCTGACATGAAGCCTTCTTGCTGCAACCAGCTCATTTTTTTTCTCCTCATTCTGTCCACAGAAGTGTCAGAGGGAGTCTTCTCATTTAAGATCATGCTGTGAATGGAACTGAGAAGACTGGGAAGCATAAGCTGGACTAGGAAGCCCAAAGAAACTCAAGAGTCGGACTGGGGTAGAGAACTTGCCTAGCATGTGTGACGCAGTGAGTTCAATCTTCAGGACCACATAACAATAAATAAAATAAAAGGATCGTGTCCATCTACAACTAAAAATAAAAGTTTAAAAAAATGAAGAGCAGAGTCTGCTAGCGTGGGAGCCTCTCCTTAGGTTAGTGACTTTGAAAAATGCTACGCCTACGGTCCTCGGCATTGGCTTCTGGTTCAGCATGCTGTCCCTCAACAGTCTCCCCTGCTACCATTCATCCTGCCTGTTAGTCAATTATTCAGCCCAGGGCTGTGTGCTCCTCCCAATGCTTGGCACTACTGGGGGTAGGGGGCACTGTCAAGGAGGGGACCATGCAGCCAGGCTGTACCCTTCAGGGACTCCCAGCCTCGCGGTCCTTGCTGACTTCACCTCTCCCTCCACTCAGGCTGGGGTGGGGGTGAGAGGTCTTCCAGTGCAGCTGAATTGGGTCATTAAAATCACTCCTCTACCCCTGACAGATGACCTCCCAGGTCCCTTCCTGTCCTATGTTTCCGTGATCCCAGCTGGGGGTAACCATGTAACCCTTGTGATGCTTGGCTGGTGGTGTGGGCTGTAGAGTGGGAAGGGGTGGGGTGGATGAGGCCTGAGGAAGGCCACTCTCAGCACACACCAGCACACACTGTCCCCTTTCTCCCATTTCTCCCTTCTGCAAGAGGCCCTCCCAGGGTGCTGGCCTGGGAATTCAAGTGCCAGAGGAAGGAAGGACAGCACTATCAGTGGTTGTGGGTCCAGGCAAGCTCTGTCATGTGTGGGCTGGACCAGGCCTTTGGATCAGGCTCAGGCAGAGGGTGTCCCCAAAGCTTTGAAGAACAGAGATAGGAGGAGGTGGGGGCTTTGAAAGGAAAAGAGAGAGCAAGACCGCTGGCCAGTAAATGAGCCATCCAGGGGCCTGGCATCTTGGACCATGTGTCGCCACACATGCAGTGCGGGTGCCAGGTGGCTTTCTCCTGGTGGAACTTTCCATCAGCTCTCCAAGGGCATGATGTTAGGCAAGGTTTGGATTCTTCTCAGGATGGTGATGGAGCTATCCATGTGCCGATGGTCAGAGGTGAGGTGGGCCCCAGAGACGGCCATAAACAAGCACCTGGGCCACTTAGAACCTTCTGAGTGTCTCCTTTGGCTCCCATCATGCCTACATCAAGAACAAATGATTAGCCATCACTGAAAATTCAGGAGTTTTCTACATAAAATTCCAGATTTATAACTTCAAAAAAAATCTCGGACAATCTAGTAATCCTGGGCTCACACTCACAAGGCCATAGGCAGCTGGAGTGGAGTGGCGCTGTCCCCTGAGCCAGGGCACATACTCTCGGCTTCTCCATGGCCTTCACCTGCCTGAGTTTGCTCTGCCTGGGGTGAATGGGGAGATCAACGCCCACAGAGAAAGGAGGGCCCTCACTGGAGATTACCCCAGGGTGAGGGACAACATTCCCCCTTCACCTTCCTCCCCAGAGCTTGGCCAGAGGCTCCAAGGCCCCTCTGCCACCACCGTCCCCCTCTTCTCTGGAGGCCTGTTAGAGTCTGTAAACAAGTCTGGATGGCGCCTGGCAAAATGCCAGAGGGAGTGGTTTGTGAAGTAACGCCAGTGAGCCATTAAGTGTGGAGATTTCTTATTGGTTGACTGCTGTATCTAGTTTATGTTAATTAAGATAAGCTTTGTGGAATGTCCTATAATAAACGGCTTCCACTCCTGCTGTATCAATGTACACAAGTTGCTCATCACCCCCCGCCCACCCGCCCCCCTTAGTTTGCTGCAGCCGGACTGTGGCAGAGGCCTGGCAGCCTCTGTGGCCAGGCTTGGTCTGGCTGCCTTCCTGCCCCAGCCCAGGCCCAGGCCCCCTTTGGGTGGAAGCAGAGGTGCTGTGGGGCCTCCACAGCCTGGCCTCAGCACCCACAGCTTGGAACATGAATGTCATGAAGTGCAGGGGCCATCGCCGCCAGGCCTGGGGTGCCTGACCACTGAGCTGGAGCTTCCTTCTGCAAACAGCCTTGACTGGCCAAGCTGGGCGGCCCTGTGTCTGTGAGCCCAAGGGGCACTGCAGCCACCCATCCTGGCCACCCAGGCCTCTCTTGAAGCCTCTGACTTCCTGGGCCCCTTCTTTCCTGTGACCACCCCAGTCCTGTCTCTCTCTCTTCCTTCTGCTGCTCCTCCTCTCTCTCTCAGCCAGGCTTGCTTTCTGCCTCTTTATGTCTTGGTTTGGCCGTCCTCTCTGGCATGGGCCCTTGCTCTTCTTCAGGGTCCTGCCTGCTTGCTGGGTCTGTCTGCTGCAGCGCCATCTTGTTGATCCACAGGGGTGCCTGCCCCGCTTCTGTCTCTTGCTCTCCATCTCTGAGCTGCACAGTTTCTCCCCAGCTCTGCTGTCCCTCAGCTCTCCTGCACTGTGGGTCTCTTAGGTGCCAGTATTTCCCTCACTCCAGCTCTCTGGGCTTCCCTCAGTCTGTGTTTTTGAGGCCACCACAAGGAGGGCTTCTGGGAGGTTGGCTGTGCTGGATCAGCATGGCCCCAGCATCAGGATAGGAGGAATCCTGCTGACAGAGATTTTCTCTGGGGCTGAGGAGGGGCAGTGAGAACCAGCGGCCAGGGGCCCCAAGGAGAGGGCAGTGTCCTTTCCATGCCTGTGTCCCTTGCCCCAGCCAGCTCAGGGCATGTCCCCAGCTGAAGAAAAGGAACAGCCTCCAAGGGGCTGCTCCCTACCATTGCTTCCTCACCACTGATGCCCCCCAAAATAGACACAATGCACACACTGCCACCAGCACCCCCAGTCCAGCACCAATGGGATGGAATTCAGGGGTGTGCTGCTCCTGGCCTTGCCTGCCTTGGCCTCGATGGCAGGGACTCTGGGGAAAGGAAACCACCCAGGGGCCCCTGAAGCAGACCATGGGCTACAAAGAACTCATGGCAGCTGACCCTCCTCTCCCAGATGACACCCTGCTCCTCACAACTCTTCTACATTTAAAGGCTCTGCTCCTGAGGAGGAAAAGTGTGTGACTTCCCCTCTCACCTATCTCTGAGGCCTGATCCTACTGTGGGTCAGCAGGTGCCTAGGCCAAACTGAAATCCTTCCTGCTGAGGTTCAGGTGAACAGGGTGTGTGTATGTGTGTGTGAGTGTGTGTGTGTGTGTGTGTGTGTGTGTGTGTGTGTGTGTGAGATGGGGGTGAGTCCATGTGCCTAGACAGAGTGGAAAAGCAATGGTCAGTGTGTGGGTGTGCAGCAGGGACACAGGGAACTCAGAGGAAAGACGATGGGTCCTGTGGTAGAGGGACAGAAGGGACAAGGCCTAGAATGGCAAGAACACCTGTGGACGCAGACGCAGAGAGAGGAAGAGGATGGAGAAGAAGGTTCCAAATGATATAAGGCCAGGAAGTTTCCCTGAAGAAGAATTAGGAAGATTTGTGGGGGGAGTCTTCTACACCCCAAAACACTGTAGGAGTTATGTGGGGTGGGAGAGAGTTTTCAGAGACACACAGTGGAACCTACTGTTTGCATGACGAGTGTGTCCCAGTTTGCCAGAGACTGTCCAGATTGGAGAACTGAAACCCCTCAGGCCACAGTGACCTAAGACAAGTGAGTGGCCCAACTCCCTGCCCCACCCTGCCCAACAGGCCTTATGCACCCGCAGACAGCTCGTGTCCACCTCCAACAGCCCTGGGCCAAGGATCACAGTAGGCAGGTCCCATTTGACAGAAGAGACCATGTGAAGACCTGGCTCTAATGTCATGTGGAGAGTGGCCAGTGTGAAATCAAGGTCTGTTGTCTGTCTGCCTTGGACTTTTTAATCCTAGTTGCTGAGACCTTCAGGGACAGACTTAGAAACCTCACTCCTCCCCCCAAACATCCCCACCTCAGCAGTTTCCAAGTCCTGCCATGAGGCACTGTCATCTGGAGCCACTGCCCAAGTTCCGCTGGGCTGGGGCTGAGAATGGGGGTGGGCTGGGAGAAAGGGGGCCTGGGTCCCCTTCAGCCTGAGGCTTGCAAGGACTTCACTGGGGATGGCCATCTGTTGATTTTTTGGCTTCTCCCCCAGCTGGAGGCAGGACCCGTTGCTGGGGAGGGGGTGAGTGTAGGAGGCGGAAACTGGAGGGAGTGCTGAGGGGGGTGTCTCCAGAGTCTGGCTGGGTTCCTGGGCTCCAGGTGGTAGGTGTGGGGAGGGCTGGCCAACCTCTGAGAGCAGGCTGGGTGCTGGCCCCTGGAGTCCCAGGCTGTTGGTCAGTGCCTCTGGTGTGCTGGGGGGTGAGGAAACAGCGACAGAGCAAACAAGCAGAGCCTGTGAGGACAGGAAGCAATCACAGAGCACCTGGCCCAGGCTGCTGTGGGGGGCAGGCTGAGGCCAACCTAGGCCACCAGCTAGGGGTGGCCTGGAACAAGGCCAGCAGAGCACAGGGAGTAGGCTCTAAGCTGTTGAGATTCTGGGGAGGCCATAGCAATTGTCTTCTGCTGGGGGATGAATCCCTTCCACTTAGAAGCAACTCCAAGTAAGGAACTACCTTGGTGAACTTGGGATACTGGTTTCCTGTCAGGAGGCCTTGGTCCTAGGTCTAGCCATGGCATTCATGAGCTTTGGGGATTATCTGTTCTGCCCTCTGAGTCTTAGTGTGGCCAACTGTATAATGAGGTGATTGGAATAAACAATCCTGAACACTTCTTCCAGAGATCATAGTCCATAATACAATAATGTTGCTGAGAGCTAAGGACTTTTTTTGGCTATGGAATATTTCTTGAGTGTCAGTTGGATGTATTCTCTGGCTTCATTAGCAGCATCAAGAGAAGGAATTATTTATCTATTTATTTACTTATGTATTTATTAGCTGTGGAGGCTTAATCCAGGGATGCTCCACCACTAAGCTACATCCTCATCCCTTTTTATTTTCTTATTTTGAGATAGGGTCTCACTGCAGGGCCTTGATAAATTGATGAGACTGGCCTCAACTTGTGATCCTCCTGTCTCAGCCTCCTGAGATGCTGGGATTATAGGCATGTGACTCTACCTGCCTATAGGTTTAAGACACAGGCTCTCTCCTTAAAGAATAATGTTATCTTAAAAAATACTATATATTAGGCAAGGCACAGTGGTGCATACCTGAAAACCCAGCTACTCAGAAGACTGAGGCAGAAGGATAACAAGTTCAAGACTGGCCTGGGCAAGGCAGTGAGTCTGTGGTGGTACAGTGCTTGTCTAGCATGTATAAGTCCCTTGGTTCCATCCACAGAATGGAAAAAAAGTCAATAGCTACACAGTAACTATTTACATGGGCTAAAAGTTTCACTGAAGTGGTCTCATTGAGGAATTTTCTCCCAAATCCTGTAAAATGGGTATAATTGTTATTGCTATTCTAGAGACAAAAAAAAACTGTCACTAAGGGGTGTTGAGTGACTTGTGTAGGTGTGCTGGTTGAGGAAGAATAAACCACAATTGTACCCACCTCAACCAGACTCCAAAGGCAGCACTGTGAATCATGACTCCAAATGGCTTCTCTGGCCAATGAGGAGCCAGTAAACGTCCACATTTGCTATGGTGGACTTTCCCACTCAATAGCTTTGTTCAGCTTCACAATAGGCCTGTGCACCTGCCAAGATGATCCCCACTTTCCAGATACTGACAATGAGGAGCATCGAGTGAAAAGCACAGCTGCCCTCTCCCTGTGTCTCCTGTGCATCGGGGTACTGCTATATTCCCTCCACCCCACCTTGCCCACGTGGCTCACATAGAAAGCCAGCAGCACTCCTAAAGTACCTGGGAAGTGCTTTGTCTTGTCACCTACCCCCTAGGCTACAGGTAGCCCAGAGCATTTCATGCTTCACTCTGGACTGAGGGTCTACAGTCTTCCCTTTTCTTCCTACCCCAGGGGTTTATTGAGCACCTACTATATTCCAGGCATTGTGGTGGTGTTCTGTGAATTATTCCCTTAAGTTCACAGTCACTCTGTGATGTCATTCAGACCTTCATTTTGTGGATGAGAGACCTGAGGCTCAGGAGCTTCCATGGATCCCCTAAGTCTTCTGGCCTCCTTCTCTCCCAGGCCATAGGGCAGGAGCTAAAGGGCCCTTGGGGCCTGTTCTTATAACTCTGTCCCCTTCAGAGGACTCATTCCAGAAAGTGACCTGCCACAGTCAGATCTTCCTTTCAGCTCCTGGAAGTGAGTCCAGGGTGAGCGGTCTCACAGTGACCTCTGTCCCTGTCTCTATCACATGCAGCTCCCTTTCCCTACTTGCCTGGAGCTGGGCTCAGGTCTCGGGTGGAGGGCCGTTTTGGACACTGATCTTCAAGTGCTCATGGGCTACCAGGGCCTCATCTCATAGGTACTGTTCTGAGCTCTTTGACCCAAATTCCCTGATTTCCTATTCTGTATAATGCAGCGAAGCAGATGCTGTTATTATCATCATGCCCATTTTGCAGATGAGGAAGTTGAGAGGCAGCCAGGTTCTCTGGATTACCAGAAGCCACACAGCCAGCAAGTGGTAGAAGCAGAATTCACACATGTGAGGGAGCCTGCTGCACACAGGCCCTGTTCCTAGTGCAGTCACATTTGTGCTAATAATAGGGAAAGATCCCTAAGTGTCATCCTCAAGGAGTGTGCCCTTGACTGGAGGCAAGAGGAAATAATTGAGGGGCTTAGCCTAGGAGGGACATGATCTACTTTGCTTGTGACATCAATCCATCTGGCTACAGGGAGCAGGGGCCTTGGAGGGACCAATGAGAAGCAGGGAAGCTGGTGGAAAGACTGGGGCCACTGCAGTCTCTGGGAGGAAGCCTGGTTCAAGGCAGTGACAGTGTCGGTGGACATACAGGGCAGAGATGGAGACATTGTGGCCATGAAGCAAGGTCCCCGGTGTAATTCACACTGCCCTAGAGAAAAGAAGCATCCACCCTCAAGAACAGGGACCCTCTGCTCAATTATGTGCCTAGAGGGACATGCTTTTCCAATTGGCAATAGGCACCTTGTGAGCCAGCTCGGGGCTTTGACTGGACAGCCGACTGAGACAGAGGACAGTCGCCTAGGAGGGCCTAGGGAAGGGAGGATCCCAAAGTGGACCTCCTCCCTCCTGCAAGGCACCCGGGCTGCCACAATGTCCCCATGTGACAATAGGGGACATGCAACAGACCTAAAGGTGTGGGGAAAGAGAAGTCTAGAAGGTTAGACAAGAAACTCTCCCCAGTGGCTATGGCTGGGTATTGGTAGAGGGGATGAAGAGAAGTGGATTTTGGCCTTATGCCCTGAGGCGTTCTGTGGATGTCCTTACAAAGAATGTGTCTCATTGAAAGAAAAATAGAAACGTTTTGAAAAGGAATAAACCCCTCTCTTTGGTGGGGAGTGTGGATCTCAGTTAAGATCTCAGACAGCACTTGGAAAATTGAGGGACTGGGATAATGGATGAGTGACATTTCCACCCCCTCTCGTGAAAAAGGCCAAGGCCATGTCCTCAGGCTGACTATCCCCCCAGCTCAGCTCCCTAACTGACCTGAACCCTGGGAGGTGACCAAACTCAGCTTCCCTGGGCTCCTCAATTCACCCTCATCCCTTCAGCCTCCTGGAGCCAAGCAGAGTGTGTACAAAAGTAATCTTGAGGTGTAGGCCTTTGCTGAGGCCCTGGGAATCAGTGACAAGTTGAATGGTATAATAAGATAATTAAAGCTATCCCATATGTATGTGAAACTAGGGCAGAGGAAGAGTTTTGACCAGGAAATCACATTGGGCACTTTGACCCCTGAGCCCCAGACTCATTGAAGAAACATAGGCCAGTTGCTCCCTGTGCCTGCCTCAGTTTCCCAATCTATACAATAAGGAGGCCGGATGACATGGTCTCTTTAGGCCATGCCAGCACTAACGCTCCAGGAGTCTCTGATTAAAATTGTCCCCTGTATATTAATCTTTTTGTCAAGTTTTAATTAATGGCTGATGGAGTCAGAGCAGGCACCAGCTGCCCCTCCCCTGCCTCCCAGCAGGGGACACCCACAGGATGCTTGACCTGATTATCACCGCTATGTGGCCTTTATCCCCATACACCCACCTCTCCACCTCAGACCTCTCCTCAAAGCTCAATGATTTTTTCTACTATGCTATACCACCTAGGGTTTGAGGGATTGTGAGTGTGTGTGTGTGTGTGTGTGTGTGTGTGTGTGCGCACTTGGTTTGTGGAAAAGGGTCTAACCATCATCTCCACTCAAGCTACTAACTAGTTCTATGATTTTTTTTATAACTTAACCTCCCTGAGCTTTGTTTTCCTCTCCCATCAAATGGAAAGAGCATTTGGCCTCAAGCAAATAAAATAAAATAAAAGGCTTACATAATAAGCTCATTAACTATCCCACAGAAGAAGTCCTCACTAAGGGTGTTTCAATAGTGGGTTTATTCAGAATCCAGGAGGCCAGTTCCCTCCATCCTTCTGTTCTTGACTTCTGTGCTCAAGCCTGTCTCCTCATAGTCATAAGGTGGCTAATCAGTTCCCAGGATGGCACTCTCATTCAATAAGACCCCAAGACAGGAAGAAGTCATGGCTTTGCTTTGGGTCACTTTTTCAGAACAAAGTTACCTTGCCCAGTACATTCCAGCAGCTTTCTGTTAATGCCTCCCACTGTACAGAATTGTCACATGCAAAACTGAAGCCAACCACATGGCAAAGAAGTTACAATTATTGAGGCTGACTGAGGTCAGTACTCTCAATCCTGGCTACCCATTAGAATTTCCTGGTGTGCTTTAAAAAAATACCAGTGCTCAGACTGCTCTCCTGGACCAATTTAATCTCTGGAAGTAAGGCCCAATTGCTACTATTTTAAAAAACCATTGCAAGTGAGTCAAATATGATGAGACTAACCAAGATCAAGCCCCCATAGTGCAGCACCTCACATGCTGGCCGCTCAGAAGTGGATGAACAGACTGGGATCTGAAAGGGAAGAGGAAGTGGTGATGGATGGTTAGCTAGTCAATATCCACACAGCCCCTGCTCCCATGTTATCACCAGAAGTAGGGTTGAAATTCATGGAAATATGTATCCTCCAGAGGTATTTCTTCCCAGGACTTGCCCTGCCTTTGGACTGGAAGACTCTGGCTACCTTAAGCAGTTATTTCTAAATCTGGCCACATGTCAGATTCTCCTGATGTGCTTGTTAAAAGTAATGATCCCTGGGCTAGGGTGTGGTTTAGTGGTAGAGCACTTGCCTGGCATGCGTGAGGCTCAGGGTTCCATCCCCAGAACTCCCAATGAAACAACAAAAATATTAGTCTTTCTGGGCCTACCTATCATAGAGCCCAAACACACACACACACACACACACACACACACACACACACACGCTAATTGTTCAAGTGGGTCTCAGTGAGCCTATCCATAGTGATGTTTTGAACTCACTGCTTCACAAATGTCCCTCATGGCCTTGAAATGGGCCTGGAACTCCGTCAGGTCTGCTTTCCTAAGTCAGCATTTCTATTACCAACTCCCTGCCCCCAATTAACTCGCCACATTCTTGATTTTTAAGGAAAGATAGTTGGAAAGATGCTGTGCCTCTCTTGCCTTTAGTTCTTTTTCCTAAAATGAGGGTAATAATGGTTGCCTCATTTGTAATTGCAAAGGGCCCATGAAACAGCGGAAAGTAGTTTGTCACCAGAACATGCAAAGGGCAGGTGAGAAAATACCTGTGTACTGGGAGACTGGAGATCCATACTCTAGTTTTGTCCCCAGGTCACCTGGGGTCAGACCTGTCTGTTCTCCCAACCCCTAATCACCTATGGAAATTTTACTGACTCATGAAGGGCTTGGTATGTGGGTGGAGTCTTCTGTTTTGTGGCATTCTTAGTGACAAGAAGCCCCTCTTCTGCAGAAATCTCTTGGCACTTTAGCAAGTTGCCTTGCGCTGATGGATAGGACAGAAGTCATTTTGGTTTCACAAGCAAGGACAGAGGGAAAAGGCTGGACCGGGGAGTTCTTCTCAGGGGAGAAAGGCTGGGGTGGTGGTGGGGTCCAGAATGAGGACATTTCCAATGACCCACGTCCCGGGCCTCGGGATTTCTGCTAAGAGTCTGCAGGACACTTAGCTTCATTCACTGGCATTTCCAACGTTCCTGCTCCAGAGGAAGATTTTTTTCCTCCTTGTCTCCATGTGATCTATGGAACACCTACTATGTGTCAAGTTTTTGAGGGGTTCACCAGGTCTATGGATCCTAGCCATAGCCCTCAGGCTCTGCAGCCCCCCATCAAGTCCCTGGATCTCCCATTTTCCCACTTCTCTTTGCTACACATCTGGCTCTGGGTCAAATGTGGATCTCCTTTCAGCCTGAGAGCATCCATCTGTAGAGCCAGAGCTGATTCAACAAGGAGCTCATCCATCAGCTGAGTCCAGGCAGGGGCTGGGAAAGACCACAGGGTGTCAGACCACCCAGGATGCCAAATGAAGAGAGGAGCTTCTGGATCTCTGGGCCACGAGGTTGGTTCTGGCCCAAACATCCAAGGAGTGGGAGGATCCAAGATGGAGCATGAGGACTCCTGAGTCTAGTTCTCAGAGGACCAATAACGCTTTGTGTGACCTCAAACATTCCCTGCATCTCTCTGGGCCTCAGTTTCCTCATCTGTAGCATGAATAAGTTGAATTCAAATGCCAGAGTCATGGAATCTCGGGGTCGAAAGTACCTTTCGAGGTCATCTAGCTGCAGCCTCCACCCAGGGGTCGGTTGAGCTCTGCTGGCACACCTCTACTGATGGGAGGCTCCTTCCTTCCACTGGCATTCTGGGATCAGTCATTCCAAGTGGTCTTATTGTGGCTTCCATCAACAAGTTCAAACTAGCTCTGTCTCCTGTGGCTACACATGGCCTGTGCCCTGTGACAGCACTTCAGATGGCTCAATCCCAAGTTGACTCTATTCCAAGCCAAATGGTCCCTTCTGCCCAGACTGTTCTCACAGAGCCTGCTCCGTGGTCCCTCACTGCTTGAGGCCTGCCACTGGCCAAATCTCCCAGGTATGGTCTTGGCAAGGACTCAGAGGGCCAGAACATAACCTTGCTCCTTCCAGACACAATAGGTCTTACAGCTTGTCACCTTTTAGTTTCTAGTTGTAGTTGGACACAATACCTTTATTTTTATTTATTTACTTTTATGTGGTGCTGAGTGTTGGACCCAGCACCTCGCACGTGCTAGGCGAGTGCTCTACCGCTGAGCCACAACCCCAACCCCAGCTTGTCACCTTTTGGGGGGGTCTCTTTGGGGTTCTCTTCTAGCTTAATTTTTCCACAGAGAATGGTTTTATGACTTCTATCTGTTATCCCAGTGCCTGGTTTAGGTATTTGTTCAGACCTGTATTTGGAACGTAAGTATCCCCTGGTTCAAATCCTGGTACAACAACAACAAAAAGACACCTATGAGAGCTGGAGACCTGTGGGTGCATGTGTGAGCACACGTGTACGTGTGCATATGCTTGCCCCCAGAGGCAACCTGAACTGCACGTGTGTACTGGGCCATGGAAGGCCCCAGACTACCCAGATACATCCAGGAAGCTCCAATGCCTGCATTCCTGCTATATTTGTCACACAGTGAGGACCTGGAATAGGGGCCTGGTAAAACTGGTGCTCATCAGTTCCCAAGTCCTGAAGAGGCTGGTATCTATCTATGCAGCCTTGGGACCCAGAGTGTCCTTTGCAATTCTATCTGCAACTTGCCCATGTTGTTTATGTCTTGAAGAGGTGGCTGTGTCCCACCTGTTGGCAGGGGTGACATGGAGATGTGTCTGAAGCTATAGGGAATGACTGTGCCCCGTCAGTCGGCAGGTGTGTTCCTGGCTGGGAAGAGGAGGTAGGATGGAGGTGGAGCCCTGTCACTTGATAGGGGTATTCCCAGCTGTCTCTATTGTGGGTTCGGGAAGCTGCCCTGGCAGGCGACGGGGGGATCCTGTCCATGCCTGCTGTGATGTGGCTCATTGATGTGTGTCTGTGTATGTGTGTCCTTGTTCCACTCAGCTGTCATCAGCCCCAGTCACCAGAAGGGAAATCAGCCTTGCCAGAACTCAAGGTCATAAGAAGGACACTTCAATTATTCCAATGTCATCTGCTTGGGTCCCAGTGGAGAGGACAGACACAGGCTTCAGGGCTGGCTGCTGTAGAGAGTGTGTTCCAGAGAAGAATAGGGCAGATGGAGGGGAGAAGAGGGAGGGCCATCTTGAGCAGAGGGAGCCAGCAGATGCTGTCCAGGCACACAGTCACAGATGGGGCATTCTCAGAGCCAAGTGACACAGTTGCTGGAGTGGCAGATGCAAATGTGGGTCTAGGAGTCAGATAGTCCTGGTTCTGCTGCTTCCTGGCAACTTGGTGCTTTTCTCATCTGTGAAATGGGGTGACTGGGCAAAGGTGTGGCTGGGGTACATGCCAGGAAATCCAAAGCTCCCCTGCCTGTCCCTTCCTCTGTGGCTCTCTGAGAGAGGCAGAGGGTGGCTGGCCATTGCCTTTTGGGGACCTCTACCATGCTTGTCTGCATTCTAGTCCAGAGTTTTGATTCTCCTGGCTCGGTCCTCTTGACTGGGAAGCCTCATTGACATAGAATGAAGGAAGGGACCAGAGTCTCTGTGAGTGACCCCTTTTGTCATTTGGCTCACACTTGGGGATCACTGTCATTCCCCACATGTAAGATCTTTCTAGAAACCCAGCCAAGAAAGGCTCTTTCTTCTTCCATCCCTTCCCCAGAGGGGAGAATTAGTGTTGGAACCAATGAGGAAAATGAGGCTGTGTTCAGTGACTTCTCTCAGGTCACACAGCTGTGGGACAGACACAGGATTCCAATCCACCAGGCCACACCCATTGTCCCTGGCCGCGACACAGTGACTACTCAGGATTCCCAAAACACTCCCAGTGTTTTCCTGCTACTGTGTTTTTACCTCACTCCAATTCTTTGGCCTGGAATATTCGTTCACCCAGTGCTGCCCTGACCCCCGCCCCCCACTTCTACCTTTCTCACCTCCTGGGCCTGTGCAAATCCTCCTTATTCTTCAGAGCTGCAACACCTCTTCTGATTCCTGGAATCTGGGGGGCTTTCTGGGCTCCCAGAGAGCTTTGCTCCTCTCTTGTGGCACTAGATGCCATGCCCAGAGAACAAGATGAATCTTGAAGATCACTGAATCAAACTGTCTCTGTGCCTGGAGAAGAAACCCAGGAGAGTCAGGGAAAAGATGGGGCTCATGTACACACTTGCTCTTCTCCCCAGCCCTCTGACCACTGTTTCAGTCTCTTACCTATTGAAGGTCCTCAGGCCTCTAGGACCCCTCCCTCCTCTGCCTCCCTTCCCCCACCTCCCCTTCTCTCACCTCCTCAGCTCTCCTTTCCTTTTCCTACCCCTTCCTTTCTTCTTTCTCTCCTGATTGGAAGTTCATCTATGATCAAGGCCTTAAGGAAAGTATTTCAAGTGTTGGGGGTACTAGGGATGAAACCCAGAGTTTCTGTACATCTGAGCTTTATCTCCAGTTCTTTTATTTATTTATTTATTTATTTATTTATTTATTTATATTTGGGGATGGGGCCTCTCTAAATTGCTGAGGCTGGCCTCAAACTTGTGATCCTCCTGCCTAAGCCTCCTGAGTGGCTAATGAGATTTTGAAGCACACCAACATTTGGCCTCCAGCCAAGATAAATTAGAACCGAGCTTCTGGGCCTAGGGCCCAGGCAATGGCATTTTTATAAGCTCTCCGGGTGATTCGAATGTGAAGCCAGGATTGAGTATCTCCTCTTTGGGGAAACTTTATAAGGATAGACCCTGAAGGTATGTTCAAGTCACCTACTTTTTGCCTTAAATGTCATGTAACCGGGAAACATTTTAATAAGAGGGAAAAGTACATGAGAAATCAAAGAAGTAACTCTGGCTAGTTTGCTAATGCAGCCACTTCATGGAAAATAGACCATATTGCTTTATTTACCTGAACCCAAGTGCTGAGGCAGAACCTATTTCAGCACTGCCTGACATTTAATAGAATAAAAGATATATTTTTGCATTTCTTCAAACTGCTGTATTTCCTACTTTGAGCCTGATTATTGGGTTAGATCTAGTTTTTAAAGCAAGAAGGGGCCATGGCTAGGAGTTCCAGCAGGTGCTTTAAGGAGATGGCAAACACGACAAGATCCGTGTGGTATTGGAAATAGCTCTGAGTAGGAAAGCTGCAGAGGTCTTGCAATCTTGCTATAATCAGAGGGTGGTGTGAGTGTTGATTTTATATTTTTATTGAGAGAATGAGACATGAGAAGGAAGAGCTTATATATGTGTATATACATATATATTCTTATTGATGTAATTTCTTTCTCTGTTTTGGTAAAAGTCTTTTAGAGGTAAAAATACTTATTGCAGAATGCTTTATCTTAAAACCATCATTGCATCTTTATAAATACATTATTTTGGAGAATTTCAAAATCAGGTGTGAATGAAAAATTGTTAGCAGATAGTGACTTGAATAAGGGGTCATAATGATAGACATTATGCATTGTTTTATTAGTTCTCTAAAAGGATATTTGTAGGTTAATGGGACTCAAATAAAAGTATAAGTACTATATTTATTAAATATAAGCATTTTAGACAAAAGTGTTAGAATTGAAACAGAAAAAATGACACAAATCAATTCATGGCTTCAATGTATTTAATGTCTGATGGGAAAATGAAAAACCTTATGATTTATATAGCATTTTTGTTTGACAACACAATTCAGACACAATTTAGAGACATAAAGGTCAGAACTTGCGTGTTCAGACTAAGCAACTTGACTTGTTTCATTTTTGCATGTTTCTAATATCACCTAAGTTTTCTTAGGCACATGTAAAATATTTGTTTAGCTGATATCATAATCATTTTATGCTATTCAAAGGTAGCCACATGATAATCATCATAAAGAAATGTGAAGAGCTGAGTGATCAGTAAAACAGCCATTGACATTGTCATATACCCTCTTTCTTTTTCAAAACTCAGCAGAGTAAGTAGAACTGAGTGGATTGACTGACTCTTAATCCTAATAGCTCATGCAAATATTTTAATCTGTTGGATCTTATTAAAAAGAAAAAAAGAAAAAAAAGCCCATAGGTAAATGCTCGAGGCAAAGGGGGAGCTAACTGTTGAAACAATATTGTCAGGGATTCTGTTCCTTTCTTAGATCTGCCTTCTTCTCTTCTTACTTTATTTCAGATCTTTTAATTTCAGGAGTTGAACATTAGAACCTCAGTCTTATGTCCTAAATTTCTATCTTATGGTAGGAAACCTAGCAAAAGAAGTGTCCATTTACATAGTTCCACCAACACTACCTGTACTGACAATGATTGTGAGACACTTGTCTTGTATCTTAAACAATTCCTCAATCAATTTCTTCAGCCAGAGAACATGGACCACACTGGGTGGCCAAGCCTGGGTCACATTTTAGAATAGGAAGGATCAACTCCCAAAGGAGAGTAAAACACTCCTAAGAGAAACTGGAGTCATTGTTGTTGGGCAAACAAAATGGCAGGTGTCTAAGAGAGTCTTAAACAGAGTAAGCACTTAATAGATATTAATTAAACTGAAGTGTTGCAATCTTTTAAGTATCTTTCCCAGCAAAACACTAAGACATTTCAACCTACAGATAGCTACTCTGGAAAATTCAGTCACAACTAAGTATTGTATTCATTTTGGGATAAGGTGTATTTTCTAATATGTAAGAAAAATTTCAACATAAAGTCAAGGACAGTGAAGTTTTATTCCTGTGTGAATCAGCACTTCTTTCAGAGTTTTCTTTATTAAAATGGAACTTTGTTAATGAAGTCTAATTACTCTGCAAAATAAACAAAACTCTCACCAACCCCTCCTGGTAGTGCCAGCACTTCTCTTCCCTTTCCTTTCTTTTTCAACATTCCAATTTGGCACTTTGCTGATGACCTTAAAAATGTAAATGTCATGTGGAACCTTCATTTCTCACTGTTTCTCTAGGTAATTACAATATATTAGATGATAATAAATATTTGGGGATGAATGAGTGAATGAATAAAAGAATGAGATGGTTTAAGAGTCCTCATCAGATTTTCAAAAGACCAAGGAAATTCATTTCTACAGAGGAATTGATATAGGATAATTATTTCATCAACTAAAGCTCCTTCTCAAATAAGAACTCATAGAACACAATTTAAATACATATTTTTTAATGTAGGAAAAAATAAAAAATAATATTCCAATTTCCTTAAATTTATCAAATGGTATTTATTACCATAAACCTAAATTGCAAATTTGGGTCTAGCTTGGAGTTTATGCTGATATTAAATAAACTCTAAATTATGCTTTTGCCTTGCTCTCAATTTGCTATCAAGCTTAACTAACATTCAGTAAGTGTATTTAGTAAATACTTGTATAATAGTTGTTTGGAAGTAGACATAAAAAATAATTTTTATCGTGTTCGCACATACATAGAAAACATCTTAGGTACAATTAAGATTAAAATAATAATTTCTTACTGAGTGAATGTGATTGTATCTCTGAATTATCAACAATATATTGTAGGTTAACTGGGTTTTGCCAGCCAGCATGGGCACCTTAACACTGTCAAACAGTGTTAAGAGAGTGCAAATTGATTTCAGTCTAATTAGGAAAATAAATAAACAACAAAAATGTATGCATTTAAGTCAAATTTAAATGACTTCAGTGGTTCACTATTTTTTTAAGCTGCATATCAGAGAACTAAAGACATAACATCTATACGGATCCAGCTCAAACCTTCTCCCACTTGATGCTTCTCCAGAATTCTCTATTCTTTGCCTTGTAATATGTTATCCATCAAGGTCTACTTCTCTTTAGGCAGTATGATATGTGGCATCTTTAGAATATCTCTTCAATTACTGTGCTTAACTCTCATTCATCCTGGTTTCCAGAAATAGAGACAAATATTTGATGTGATCATAAATGTAGATATAAGAAAATGTGATATGTATGAACAAGAAAATGCAAGGTGCATGCAACCAGAATGTTACATTTAAGGCACAGTCTGTATCCCAGATATTCTCTATAATTTCCTCTATAATATCAGAATACTAAGTGGGCTTTCCAAAGATATCATTCCCTGTACTCAAAACCCTTCAGTGAGCCTTCATTTCCTCCAGAATAAAGTATAAATACATACTTGAGTTACCTGTCATCACCCTTTATAAAATTCTCTATCTTTTCACTATATTCTCCTATTGTGTAAGACCTGCTTAGAATCAAAGAGTTTTAAAAAAATGATATATTTTTCTTGGCCATACAGGGTAATGTATGAGTTAAATGTTGTTTTTTCTCATTCGTGGGTTCTATATGTGTCTTACCCATTCAACCTCCACCTCAACTTCTGTTTCCTCAGTGAAGCCTTATGATATCCCAAAAGTACCATGCTTCTTCAATTGTTTTGCAAGACTTTTTAAAATCATTTAAAAATACCATCTTTGTCAAATTAACTTGCTAAAACCTGATCATTCTTTGTAACTTTCTGGATCCCTAGGACTTAGCTAATTATGAGCACTCATTAAATTTTGCTGATGAAGAATTATGACTTACAGCATATACTGCATGTTCTCAGGAAAGGGGCATGCATTCAGAGGAAATGAGATGGAGAAATAGTTCATGGTGGAAAAAATTAATATTAAAAAATAGAAATTAAGTATTCAAGAATTTTTATATATCTTATATTAGGATATTTTATTATGGTACTTATTTTAGCTAAACACTGTGGATATCAATATTAGGAATTAAATAAAATAATTCAGGTTAGATGTGCCATATATTTTATAGTTCGAAATAGCTTAAGAGAAACTTGCTATGATATTATATCCTTAATATTTCTTTAACATTTTTGTTCCAATGATAGTTATGCTTAAAATATCATGTAAGATATAATTGCATGTATGCCATGGATCCCTGTATTAAAGAATATAAAAAAAATTACTACATTATCATTAGTTTTTTCTAAGTGTTCATAGTGCAGGATGGCCCAGTTCTTTTGTGCTAAATCTTTTAGAAATTATTCAACTCCACTGAGGTAGAATCTATTTCTCTTTCTCCTCTAATCTAACCCTCAGGGCCACTGTTATATGAACATCTTACCCTGCTAAATTAAGAAGCCCATCCTGTTGTTTTGTGTGTACCTTATTTAGGCCATCAGCAGACAAAATGGAAATTGTATTTTGTAACACACAGTGTGGTCCACAAGGGAAATGAGGAGTTGATAAGTATATATCCAGTACACTTACTCTAAGTGATAATTAAAACCAGAGCCCAGAAACACAGAAGAAGCCACAAAATGAAATTGTCAATCTAAAAATTGTCGAATTAAAAATATTGGCCATTTTTTTTTAACCAACAGCAGTTGCTTTAGAATCTTATCAAAGTCCCACCTCTGCCCTCCTGGGTTCAATTTAGAACAGGAGAAAAAAGCGGAAAGAAATTTCGTTTGTAATGCATGAAGCCCTGCTGGTGCCACAATTATTAGGATGGTGTTGGCATTTCCATTACCTTCTGGGATGAAATATAGCATGAAAGATCAGAGATGTGGGTGGTTTATTCCTTATATTAATAAATCAATCAATTAACTTTTTAAATTCACATGGAAAATATTATTCTTTCACTTTAAAGAATAATACTTGAATTGTTTTTATTTTAAATATGTATTACTCAAATATAATCTAATACATTCCCCCGAAATTGGGGTTTATGTAAGGATGCATAGAAATTTTTTCTTTCCTGTTTCTATAAATTAGCATTCTGCTTGAAGAAATAAACTTCTGTTATTATTGAACTGAGAAAATCAAGGAAACATATGTTGACCAACTTAATGTTATATATATTTTATTTCCTTTCTTGGGATTCAGTTTTCTCTTAACTGCTTTCAAATACTATAGAAACTAAGTTTCATTTTGCTCTCTTAAAACATTCTTTAAACTACATGTGTACTATTGAAAACTGCTAAGGCAGTTAAAATCAAGAAGTAATTTTCACATCGCCCTGAGTTCAAATCTCAGCTTACTCCTGACAGAATGACAGCTTACTTAATTTCACTAAGACTTACTTTCTTCATCTGTGAAATGGGAATATAAAAGTAGTACCTAACTCTAGATGTTTTTGTAAAATGTAAATGTGTAAACAGAGCTCAGCATGGTACTTGTCACCAAGTATGGGTTTAAAAAATAGCAATTCTTCTATTGTCTAAATAGGAGAGGCTCAAAGAACTTGTAGCCTATTGGGTAGAGCTACCAAATGAAGACTTCCTCAAAGCCACAACTATAAAAGCAATCAAATTAAAATTCAATAAAATGACTTTCTTCCTATGAATGTATGTAAGAACTTTGCCATCTTACCAGGTAAAATAGTACCAGACTTCTTTAGAATTTGGTGTTTGAGATCTTTTTTTCCACTGTTGTACAGGGTAAAACATTAAATTTTACAAGTGGATATAACAGGACCAAAGTGAGTAAATAGTTCCTTTGAAAGGCTGTTCATTAATTGTGGTATACCAAACCCCAGAGCACTCTCTCAAAGTGGGGGGAGGGACAGCCCCAGAGATAAAGTTGGGAAGAATAGAAGTTAAAAGCTCTCAGCATTTGTAAATGCCTAGAAAACCCAGCCCAGCAGCAGCAACCTAATACATAGGAAACTTCAAAACTCCCAGCATAGTTGCCTGTGGTGTCAGCCACTGAGCCACATGCTGCTGCTTGAAAAATACCTTCCACAACAGTGAAAAGCAGGGGAGATGAAGCAGCAATTAAGACTAGCAGGATCGTTTTGTGCAAACTGCATGATGGAATATCTTCAATGTATAATCACCTTGTAAACTAAAAAAAAAAATTTCTTATTATAATGACTCCAACAGATTATTGTATTAGATCCAATATTCACAAAGTTATTTACTTTTCAGGTCTCTAATAAGCATCCAGCATGTTTGAAATCATTCTTTCAATTAGAAGCATTCTACCAGATGCAAAGAGTCTCAACCTTGGTTTTCTAGAGACACTCACCCCTATTCAAGACACAGACTTATGAGTGGATGTAAGAAATTTGCAAATTGTGGAATGTAGTAAATATACTAGCACAGTTTTCTATGTGAAGTAATTCTATTGTGAATCTTTACGTGGCATGAATTTTTGTTCTCTAATTTTTATCTTGAGTCAGTCCCAGCTTTCATCCATATATTGAGAATGTAAGATTTTCAAGCAGTGAAAAGAAAAAGAGTAGGAGCTAGGAGATCCTGAGTATCCATACTGTGCCAAGCAAGCAGTATGTTTATACTTTAAATTGTATCATTTAATTCTCTCTAAAGCACCATTAGAAGTTAGCTCGATAAATTGGGAGAGTCATGTGATTTCCCTAAGGTGATAAATACTTGTTCCTATGTTCACATACCAGTGAGATTTGAAACCCAGGTGTGTCTGATTGTCTGTGTTCACTATTTTTAACCCATTATGTCCCAGTGTTTCAATTCTGCAGTCAGAGTAATTATTTCAAAGTTTCCACAAGTAGCATACTTCTTGCTCACTTTAAGTTTTTAGGTGTTTCATATTTGAGATGGTGGTACACACAACATTAAGCTTATTTTCAACGTGTGAATTGTAGATATTTCAAACAATATTTGATTTAGTACACATACAGGTCCCTTCCAACAAACATATTCTGAAAACTAAGATGTGTCTCCATGTAATATCATTTATTGCATAGAGTGTACTGATAAGTAAAATACAAAACATTTCTGAATTTAGTCAATATTTTTGTTTCGCTCAACACACAGTAAAAGTAGAACCACTGAAATATGGGGAACTCCATGTGACATTTTACATTTAAATTTAGTTTTTCCAAAGAGGGGAACTTATTAAACCACACGTAGATAGACGCACACTTTTAAATATTTAACTTCTCTAAATATTAAGTAAACAAAAATACTTCCTGTTTAAAAATAGTTACCCAAATATGGTCACATTTTGGCATGTGACAATCTTGCTGAACTTTCCATGTGCTCCAGTATTAGAATGAGTCTTGGAACCAGGCCCCCAAATAACATTTGCATCTGTCAATGCAATGGCAGACACTGTGCTCAGATGTCACTAATGGAGAGAATATCCTGTCAGTCTTTACAATGATATTAACATGCAGATACTGAGAAGTAACAGAGAGACTAATATGACCACTAAAACACAATATTTAACCTACATTGGCCTCTATTGTTTCTGGTACCTTCCAATCTGTACTCTTTTTACCATAACTAAAACTTGAAACACTGCAACATATCATATTTAGGAATTTGTCATTGGTAGCATCCAGCCTGAATATAGTGAGTATATGTTGTCTTCTGTGGACACAATGGGTCTGAAGCCAATGAGAATTCTCAAAATGTTTTCTTTGCAACCGTAAAGAGCATTTTAATGACTTGAAATAGTTAATTTTGGTAGAACTTCTGAGCACTACAATAATGACTTCAGGCACTGGGGAGAGACAGGAACAATAAGTTTATTTTTTCTTTTATTTCAATAATTGTTTTGATTTTCTTTTTGACCTCTATCTGGCAGCTAATGAAGTGAGTGATTTGGGGTCTAAGCAAGCATTTCTACTAGACACGCTATTTAGATGATTAAAATAACTTTCTATCATTTTTTTGTGGAATTGTTGGGAGCTAAACTCTTTTTTCTGGGCCATTTTGAAAATGTTTATGAACACCTTGCTACCATCAGTTTGGTCTGTATTTGGAATAAACCTGCTGCTAGATTTAAAATCGGTGGCCAGCTGCTTATTGACTTCAAACCATTTTCCCACCAATATATACTTAGGAGTTTTACTGGTAGTTGTTAAAATACTTACGTGGGCTCCCAGGTGTCCTGCTCTCCTTTAGACTCTTTGTCCTCTTAATTCTGACCACCTGTCAAATCAAGATTACATGAGAATTGAAAATCCCAGGTGGGAATTCTTCTGGTTCTTTGGTTAAAATGGACTATCCATAGACATTGCTGGGGAGTCTTAGGAAGAGTGAGATTTCTCTAGTGCATGTTACTCTCAAAGCTTTAGAAATACAACAGAGTTTACAGTAGCTTAAAATTGGCTTATCATACATTTTAAAACACACACACCACACTCAATATCAGATATCTGACATAAGCAGCTGAATCAGAGTGTTTCAGTCTTCGTGACCACCTTTTTATTTATTTATTTATTTTTTTATTGGTCGTTCATAACATTACATAGTTCTTAATACATCATATTACACGGTTGATTCACGTGGATTATGAACTCCCGCTTTTACCCCGTATACAAATTGCTGTATCACATCAGTTTCCCTTCCATTGATTGACATATTGCCTTTCTAGTGTCTGATGTATTCTGCTGTCTGTGACCACCTTTTTATTAAGATGTGCTTCTCAAGACCTGTATGCACAGATATGATGGGTCTTATTCCTCCTCAAAGACAAACCTGATATGACTGTAGACCTTCTTTGCTGTCATTCACTTTCTAATCTTCTCCCTGTTAAGTGAAATCAACTGCTACATTATCTAAATTTAATCCTACATTTAATATATTTTTAGGACTGCTTTTATCTGAAAGCATAATTTCCATTTTTTAGTACATCACTTAAAATACACACATGAAGGATTCTTTTTAAATGTGAATGATTGATAGATAATGAAAGTCTGTTCACTATTTATCATCTGTATAACACCCATTTCAAGTGAGAGCAGTTAAACTTGTGCAAGGAAATTAGAAAAACATTCTTGTTTTGGTCCATGCTTGTTGGGTTTTAATTCTCAAAAAGGAAAAACATTTCAGATACAATGTATGTAGACTCCAGAATACACATCAATTGCATTTGCAAACATGGTACAGTTCAGTGAATATTACCAAAGTTCATGTAGTTTAAAGTAATTAGCTAATTTCACTGTGCAAACTGCATCAAGCATTTATTTTCTATAGAAAGATGAAGACTGATTCAGTGTTTTAAGGGAAAGTATAAGTCAAGCATTTAAAGCCCCATTTTATTTAGATAATAATTTAATTTCTAGTTCTTATAATTTAGTTTGAAATATGTTTAATTTATTAGAAAAATTCCTCAAGCAAAAATAAGTCCTGCTAATCATTTGAAAAGATCCTGAATTTTGTCAAATGGCAGCTCCCTGAATATAGGGCAGAAAAACAACCAGTAAAAGAAGTAAATCTGTGTTGCAATAGGTGATAGCTACATTTACAGAATCTTAGTAGCATCTCGGAGAGGGGAGGGAAAAGCAGAATATTTATGAGATCTTAGAAGCTTTTGAAGAGAATCTTGATTAAGACTGGGCAAGTTCATGAACTAATGGTTTGAGGTTGACATACCTAGCAAGACAAGTCTTTAAAAGTGAGTCATGTAGATTTGATCAGCCTACTTGAGCTATCTAATATAACTAGTTCTGTACTTTCAGGAAATTCCTGAAACAAACAATAATGTTATTTGCAGTTCCATCTCTCTGGGTAAGAGTTTCCTAAAATAATAAAGACATGTTAATTCAGACACTAAGCTGTGGGGGTTTATATGGTTTTGGATACAAGTTGAAAATAGACACTTCAACACCAACCAATTAACATACCATCATGCATATAATTTTTCTTTTTATTGCAAGCTACTATATGCAAGACTATATTTCTGAATTTTAGAATCAAAAAACCTAAAAATATCTGAATATGTTAACCAAGAATTTTTATTTTATAGTCTTTATAAAATTATGATCTATATTGGGGCTGGGGTTATAGCTCAATGGCAGAGCATTTGCCTAGCATGTGTGAATCCCTGGGTTCGATTCTTACCACCACATATAAATAAATAAAATAAAGGTGTATTGACAACTAAAAAAAATATGATCTATACAACTAAAATAATTTTGAAAATATATCTAGTATCTCTAATCTAGAAAAATTTTAGGAAGGCTGGAGATACTAACTTCATTACTAGAGGCTGAATTAGTTTGTTCAGGTTGCTACAACAAGTATGCCATATATTGGGACATCTAAACAAAAATATTTCTCTCAGTTATAAAGGCTGAGTAGCCCCAGATCAAGGTGCTAGCAGATGTGCTCTCCAATGAGGGCCTGCTTCCTGGTTTTTAGACAGGGATCTTCTTCTACCCTCAATGATAGAAGAGGAAAGGGAAATCTCTAATGTTTTTAATAAGGCACCAATCTCATTCATGAGATGACCTAATCACCTCCCCAAATCACCCCTCCCAGTGTCATTACATTGAGAGTTAGGATTCCAACCTATGGATATTGGGGGGATACAAATATTCAGTCCATAACAGAAAAGGAAAAATCAACATTGTTTTACATATGCACAATTTTTAAATTATTATAAAATGAAGATATTCTAGTGGATATCCTCTATATGCAGCAAACAGAATTATATTGTAATTTAGTGTTCTTCATTTTATCTTCCTGAACAAGGGATGTATGTTTTATTGTTTGGTCCATAACCATAACCAATATTTGCATAAGTATTTTTTTCTTTTTTAGGGGGGTGGAATAAAGTCTTACCTTCCCACTTGATTTGAACAAAACCCTATGAAGTATCCTCATGAAGGAGATAAGAGAATAACTTTTCAAGGAGACTGTTGGTGGATCCAGGAATAGAGAACTAGAAAGAGACAAAAAGTCTTGAATTCAGACCTTCCAAATTAGAATTCTTCTAACTGCAAGGAATACTAACCATTGTTTTTCCAGATTTCATTTGGTGTTGTGTTTTTCAGTAATTCAGAAAGCTCTGCCTAAGATAGGAGTGGAGTTTTCATTTTATAATCAATTTTTGCCAGGAGGTAATTTAAATAGAATCTGAACTAGATAAAATATGAAATAGACAAGAAAAATTCTCCACCACTCTCCCTCATCTGCCCCAGCACTTTCAAACACTTTTCTCCTTCCAAATTCCCTCCCATTATCATCCCATGGAAAACGTCCCCTAGAGGAAACTATCTGAAATTCATCGATATGAATTTTTAAAAGAGCAATAATGATCACTAAAAGTATTAAGTTCTGACCCCTCTCCCTTCCATTGGGATTTTTGCATTCCAAGTAATTAGGTAGAGGGATGTTATTTTAATTGTCAATAAGAACTTATGGATTTTTTTTTTTTGGTTTTTATTTTTTAATTTAAGCTGAGAAGTCAATCAATTTCTAGCACTTCTGAAAAGGAAGCATATAATATATAAATGCTGAATTTTTATGGTAGTAGTTATCCCATTCTATCCATGGAAAAAAAATTTCTACCTCAGCAAATGAATAAGGAAAAAAATACGGTATATTCTATCACACTCTCAGATTCTGTGAAGTAGCAGCACAGCACGTAACAGCTAAAGGGACATTTTCCTCTCCTCTGCTTTTCACTGCATACCTGGATTTCCCTACATGTTTCATTGATTCATTCAAAAATTATTGAGCCCATACTGTGACCTATTTCTATGTCCTTGGGATTCTGTTATGAACAAAATAGACAATATCTCTACCCTCACATGTCTTATATTTTCTGCTTTCTCTAGGAATCAAATGCCCAAGAATAAGTCTACAATGCCAATGCCACCTTTAATAAATTAGAAAGTAGATTCAGATGTATATGCACCTTAAAAATATGAGATAGATAGATCATACTATGCCATTCAATTAACCAATAGTTATGAAGCATTACCTAGCATTCAAGATAGTGGTTCTCTTATTCAATAGAGAACACACAGGGTAAAATTAAATAAGTATAATTATTAGAAAAAGCCTTCCCTAGCTGCCCTAGTTAAAAATGTACTTTATTTGGTACATTTCCTCCTCTGTTCCTTCTTTATCTTTCTCCTTAGCACACACCACCATCTGTGTTTTCTATATATTACTCATGTTGATTGTTGGAGTCCCTCTTAGAAGTAAGCCAAACAGAGTAGGGAATACCTTATGAACCTGTTGTGTCTTAGCCCATAGGACTGCATTTATTGTAAGAAGATGCTTAATATGTAATTTCTTCCAAAACATGTAGACATTATGGTGGAATTATCATCTTAATGAATCTAGACTTTGCCCAGTAAACACTGAAGTATCTGAAGAGATTTTGAGCAAGATCTGCATAGTAGGAAGATACTCCAGAGGCAGGATTCAGGAAAAAAAAGTGTCCCTAGCCTTATGATCATTAAGAGTTAAAAATCATCAAGGCAGTTGGGCAATAGTTTTGAATCTATGCTGATTTTGACCCTGTAGGGGAAAGAAAAAAAAAACTGTCTGTATATTATCTCATAAAAATACTGTACTTTGCATGAAGATAAAGAAGCTTTGTTCGTAACATGAGTCAAAAAAAGAGTTAACCTGATGAACACAGTGATCATGTATTTTCCAAAGTGCCTGATAACCCTGGAGAGCAGCTCAAACACTAGGAGATTCTGGCTCAGTATGCTACAGAATTGGGTTAAGAGAACTATATAAGGCTTGAAAAAAACCAGAATCATAGAAATTAGAAATAAAAGGGACTGTTAGATCATATTGTCCATCCCCTGCCAAGGAAAATTGTTGCTGACAGTATATTATAGCTTTATTCTTTGCAGTAGAATTTTACAGGCTTCCCAGGAGAGGTTTCTGATCTGTCCAGAATAATGAATAGGGTGATTTTTTTTTCTTTTGGCATCTTACCACTAGAAAGCACAGATTTTTACTGACAACACTAGTTTGGGGAGCACATTGAAGTCCAGCATCCATTTCTATTAGCTTTGTGTGTTAGTAGATTATATATATATATATATATATATAGCTATGACTGTAGGGAAGAGAAGCTTTGGGGAATTTTATCTTATTTAGTATATTATTTTTAATAAGATGCAATATATTTAACCTGATGAGCTGGATATTTAAAAGGGTGTCAGTAAAGTTAAAGAAACATTAAAATCTAAAAATTTTAAAACTTCTATCACTTGTGGGCCTTTTGGTTGGGATCAAGCATACAAAAACACCTTACACAGTTACTTCAATTATTTTTACTTGATGATCTCTATAAAATACCAAAACAACCATTAGCCAATTTAATTCATTAAGACATCTTGCTAGTTTTCCTTTAATTCATTTGATTGATGTTCATGCTAATCCTGTGTGACATAACACAGAATTTCTTAGTTTTATAGATGGATTAATGGGATCCTTGAAGGTTGGAGAGCATGCTGAGTTATTGGGAGTGTAAGAACTTGAACCCAGGGCTTCTGACTCTTCCTCTAGTTCTTTGTTTAACCCATTAACTCTGGTGAGAAATAATCTATGAGATCAAAATGTGGGAAAATAAATGTGTTATCATTACTATAATCACTTGTAATTTTTTTATTTCAGCAGTTGAACTCCTATCAGAAAATCAATTTTACATCCTTTCTCCTATGTTATTGTTCAACTTTTTAAAAAGTGACAAATATCTACATTGCACAATTAAATCTAAAAATAGCAAAATGGTAAGCAAAACTTTGCCTTGTCACTCATAAGCTACTTTTATTTTTGGAGAAATGTTAGTCTCATGTTCTTTAATCTGGTTGTCTTTGGCAGATAAGTTAGTTATAAAATCTTGTATCTGGCTCTCCAAATGATAATTTGGATATTTTAACAATTTGTAGGATGATGACTTTTTCTCATAATTTCTTTTTAATTTTTGAATTATTTATTCATTGTAGTCTGGGAGTCTATGTCTACCATTTTATTTGAGGAAAATGATAATAGTTCAAAGATTTAAAAAAAATTCAAACATCTAAGAGAAACAGGCAAGTTACAAAATATTTTATAAAATGGGCCAGATGTGTTCAAGGGCAAAGTAGAATTCTCATAAGCCAACTAAAGCAAATAAGGAAAATTACTTATACTAATTATTACAGGCCAGACACTCTTTTGTGCACATGACAGACATAACACATTTAGTTTCTAACACAACCTGAAGGAAGAGGTAGAATCATTATTCGCACTTTAAGTCAAGGAAATTGAGGCATAGAGAAGTTTAACTTGCCTGAGGAACACAGCTAAGTAGAGGTAGAACCAGGAAGTAAACTCATTGTCCACATTCTTAACCACTATATAATTATAACCACAGCTCAGCTCCTCATTCACAGGGACATTGAACCAAGGTGATCACCACTGATGTCTCAGGTTTGACAAGATCTGAAAAACAACAAGATTTTTATGCAAAATTTCTTAAAATTGAAATGTGAACAGCTGATTAAAAATATTTTAAAATACAATGTGATTCCAACAGGAAACATCTGCAGGCTGGATCTGACCATAACCCTGTAATTTATGAGCTCTGCTTTATACCTAAATATCCTGTGATGAAGACTTGCAGATTTCTTGGAAATTTCCTGGACAAGCCAATTTTAGTTTGCCACCTCTCTCATGAATTAGAATCTGACTTCTGACAGTGAGCACAGGCTAGGAAGATGCTGGTTGGTCAAATAGATTTGTAACATGCAGGGAGAGCACATCTCAGGAAACTCCCAGATGGGGAAAGAAGAAAATTTTGCCAACCCTGCTTACTTCTATGTAGAACTACTCAGAGTTCCATTCTCAAGCAAGGCACATTTTGGTGCTATTGTGAAAGGCCTCTTTATTTCAGATAAGCCCAAAACATTAGGAGTTACTCCAGATTTGAAGCAGACACTTGAAATCCAGGCCAAGACCAAATGCATGCCTTATTTCACCCTCTCAGCCAGTTAACCAGACCATGATTTGAACAAGATGCCTAAATTCTGGATGGGTAGTGTCTTTGTCTCAGTTCAGTACTAGTTTTTTTCCCCCCAAGTAAAAATTTGAGACTTCCAAGTCATTATGTTTTGATTACAAGAATATTGTCCTGATTCCCAAATGGATTTCCTTATATGATATGATACTCCAATCATCCAAAGATTCTCAGATCCTTCAAATCTACATTAAAAAACAAACACCCATAATAATACTAAACATAAATTAATTCATCCCTGACTCAAATCTGGGATTATATTTCATTTACATAAACCAGTCATTTGATCTTCACAAAGGTACTAAGAAAACAGGATTAGCCCAAATGTAAAAAACTACAGAAAAAAAGAACCAAGACCTAAATCTAGGTTTTCTGATATCAGATTCCATTGACTTACCTACTCACTATAGCAAGCTACTTCAAATAAGCAGCATTCCCCTAAATGGAAAGCATAAACATCCATGGACTTGAATCTGGCAGAAACTGATAATGAGTAGTTATTGATTGTAACTGAGTCTGCTAAATATTTTTCTTTGAATGCAAAGAATAGTAAATGCAATTAGAACAATTATATTTTAAGTAATAACACTTGTTATTGTGTCATGGTGAACTAAATAAGTGAGTTTTTAAAGTAATTTTCAGAGTAAAAACCCACTGAAATGTTTTACTAACCTGAGGATATACTGTAATCAAGTAATAATCAGACCTTTATCTCTTCTTTGATGTAGTGAAAATGGCAAATCTAACAGTGGTGTAGGTATATTTTGTGACACTTTTTGAAAGGCACTGTAATTTTTAAATTTAAATTTCCCTTATATAAGATAAAATTTAACTCACAAATTAATGACTTCTGTAGTCTTTCTTTTCTTTGTCCACTGCTTTAGTTTTCATAATAATATACGGAAAATCAAAGAGAGCTTTTCAGTTAACGTTACAGAAAAGAAACCTGAACCAGGTGCAGTGTTTCAAACCTGCAATCATAAATACTTGGGAGGCAGAGGCAGGAGAATCACAAGTTCTGGACCATCCTGAGCAACTTAAAGAGATCCTCACTTGGCTTAAAGTAAAATATAATATGTTTTGAAGGTGTAGTTCAGTGGTAGAGTATTCGCTTAGCATGAGCCCTGAATTCAATGCCCAGTACTGAATATAAATAAATAAATATGTAAATAATTAAATAAATAAAAACTGAGAGAAAAAGAAATTAAGAAAAATACCTCATAACTTGTAGGTAGTTAGAGACAGAACTAGAAATAGAATCCATTTTATTTAGTATTTATGGCAGTACTGATTTCTACAGAACATACTGGTTACCAATTTTAATTATCTGATACCAAATGATATAGGGAAAGTTGAATATGAAGAGAAAGTCACACAGAGGGATCAGTGAATATTCTATATTTTTAAAATGCTGTTACTAATATTGTAAAGGTGATGAGAAAGTGCTTTACTTACAAAAATCAGGCAATGTTAATCTCTGTTATTAAGAATCTATACAATTTGATTTGCTAATTTAACAAATTTTGTTTCATTCATGATATTAAAGAACTTAGTTAAACTTATTTAGTTTAAATATCTGACATAAATAAATTCTTTATATACCTATGTCACTTATAACTCAGTACATAATAAAACCTGAGATTTGGTGTCAAAAGACCTCTTTTTGTATTCTACCTCCCCATGTGGATGACCTTGAGCAAATGTCCTTATTGGCAAATGAGGGCTAAGAAAAATGTCTTCATAAGGTTGTTCGTGGAAATTACAGTAGATAATGTATTATATCCAAGACCACTGCATAGTAAGATATACAAACAGAAAATAGGATGGCTTTATGCCAATCTTTTAGAGCAGTTAGGGACAAAAAAGCTATAACTACCTTTCCTGCTGCACATTCACAGTATTTTAAATATGTGAATTTTGGTATGGAAGCTATATTCCTGTTGTAATCAGAAAATAAACAAAGTTTATTGAGAATGGGATTGTCAGCAATGGGACAAATCGACATGGTGCACCACCATTAGAATGCAATGAGAGTATCTGGCATTACTTCTGTATTGTTTCAGCCCAACATGCATAATTTGAATTCAATCATGAGAAAACATCAGGCAAATCCAAACTGATGAACATTCTACAAAATGTCTGGCCTGTAACTTTAAAAAAGTCAAAGTCCTGGAAGTCAAGAAAAGACTAAAGAACTGTTTCAGACTGGAGGAGATTTAAGCAGACATGATAAATGAGCACAATGTGTGGTCATAGATTTGGGTCTTTTGCTGCAAAGAGCACCAAAATAAGCCAAATTTGTATGTTATTTATCAGTGTTCTTGTACCATGTTCAAATTTCCTATAAATTTGAAATTGTTTTAAAAGAAATTATTTTTAAAAATGAAATTATGCTTGTAAAGTACTTGGCATAGTGACTGACTTGCAGTAGGTGTTAAATAAATGACATTTCTCTTTCATTTCCATAGTACAGCAGACGACACTTTTAGTTACACATAACTACTAAATGTAAAGTCTGCTATTTTAATGATTTTTTTAATACAAAATAAAATAGAGAATAGCACAAAGACATCAAGAGCCTTATTAGATCATAAATTCCTAGACTTTAGTTTTATCCTCTGGGACTAAATTGAGGCCTTGCAAAAAGCAGATATCCAATAACTACTTATTAAATAAACAGCGATTTCTTACTTGAAAAAGTTAAAGGTAAAAAAGAAATTATCCTCTGTTGTCATTTGACATGACATTTGATGATTTACAAATAAGCTTCAGATTTCATTGTCAGAGAAAACTGATTCCAAGAACTAAAATATCTATGGTTAAGTATAAAATTTAACTTGAAGCTTTTCTTCAGCAAAATGAAAAACAGCAATTGTAATTACTTTTTTTTGCTGGTCTGGTGGAGAGCTTATTGAATAGTACCCAAATGTGTTCTTCTATAGGCAAATCTATTTTCTATTAACTATCTTCAAATATTTTTGAGCTAATGTCTACATTTAAATGAAAATACATACCTCCCTACCCGAGCCATTTCAGAGAAGATTTGGGTTTTCTTTTTTGTGCAATCTGACATGATTCAGCTGCTCTAAGAGAAACAGAATGAAATCAATCTCATTTCTTATATATTTTATCACCTGATTTCAGAGGTTCTCTGCTTTGATTACTTAAAAGATGGCATAGTTCTGTGATGCCGTCACTGACTGACATACAGATTTAAAGCCTCAGATAAGAATATATGCCTATCAGATAAAAAGACCTGGGCTCTACTAAACGGTTCTAGTAATTTTCCAGCTGTAGGTGAGGCTTGCAGAGCCTGCAAAGAGCAATTTGCATCTAAACCCTGACCTTTAGGAGAACTGCTGTCTCTAATTTCCCTTCTACCTTTACCTGGAAAGCAGGACTCAGAGATTCCTCTCTGAAAACTTCTCTTAGTCTTTCTCACATTTATTTTGTGTGATTGCTGATTCGAGCTCAGTGATTCCGTTCTTGATCAAGCACATGTTCTGGCTGAGAAAAGGAATATGGAATTGCTTTTTTTTTGTTTTCCTAATGCCTAAATCAGTCCCCTGTGATTAATGTGATAAATGTTATTCAAGCCCTTAACAAAAATAGAACATGTCTACCTAAGGATTTAAATCACTCCAAAACCAGAAAGTGACCTTGAGTTTTTATCCTTCTTCTGTAGAAGGCAATGATTCTCATACGTAAAAAGAAAAGTGAAAATCAGTTATTCAAAGAACCTATTTGAAGATCACAGAGGGGCTTGATCCACTTTCCCCCCACTAGAATTCGATCCTGGTGCCAAAGGTTGTAAATATCATGTTTCTCTGCTAATAAAGCAAAATCAAAACATCTAAGAGCAATTGGGAAAGCCATCTAATTCTTATCTTAAGCAGAACTCATAAAGAAAGAGGAAAAAAATGAATTTAATTTGTACATGAGTGGAGACTACAGCCAAGGACAGTTTTCCATCTACAGTGTGTTACAAAACAGTTTTGTGAAAATCCCAATGATCTAATTAAAACTCTTTTATGACCCCATGATAGTTTTTCTAAGGTCAATATGATCATTTTGGAAGCATACAGGAAACCTATACACAGTACAATTTCAAACACTAAACTGAAAGAATAAGGAAAAGATGAAATAGTTAAGGCAAAATTACTTTTTCTCAATGAATTATTTTCCTTCTCTTGCATATAGCAAAAGTGTACTTTTGAACCCAATTGTAAAGGACTCCAAAGGGTATACAGTATATCTCAGCAAGTAGGTGGTTATCGTGTGGGAAGGCGAAAAGCCAGAATGCAAATTTTAAATTAGTATTAGAATAAGCACCTACAATGGCTTTGATTATCCAGTCAGCTATGAATAGAATATTACTTATTGGCTTTTATCAGTATGTTATTTTGTTGCTGCATTAAATTATTCATATTGTATAGTAATAAACCTACAGCCTTTGATATTCCAGCGCATCTTTTTTGTCTTCTGAAGACAGGGACTTGAAGCACAGCCTATTGATAAAAGAGAAAGGAACAAAATGATCAGTTCACACCTCAGCAAACCTCCTAACCAGAGCCTAATAGCAATTTATTATGTATCTTTAAAATGCAATTACAGTGCCTGAAATTTTTCAAAGAAATGCTTCACTAAAGTGAGACAAACCATGACTTGGCTGAGATTGTGTTTAACCTCATGAATAATAGCACATAAACATGCACAGTGCACACTCACGCTAACCACCTAGTTTTCTTGCTCCATAGTGGAAAAGCATGGAATAGAACACACTGAGAAAAGTAATTCAACACCTGTGTCACACTGGTAGCCTTTAATGGCTCTGCTCCCTCTTTTTGCATGAAGCAATCAGTAATAGGGTGGCTCTTCTTAAGGCTGACCACGAATCTAACAGGCAGTCACAAACAGCTAAATGGCACCTGCTTTTGCAAATGGTTCTGGCAAGCACAAAGCACCAGGTGATTTTTGTGTAGTTGTCTTATGGAAGCGATTACTGGTCATGAAATGCCCATTCCTATCATAATTGTGCATTGAAAGAGGTTGGTGTATTCAAATAAAAAGACCTATAGGCAGTTAAAATGGCACTCCGGGCAGTGCTTGGAGATAGAATCGTGATAGCAAAGCATAAAGTGCCCGGCTGAGCAGCAGAGAAGAGGGAAAAGGCAGGTTGAGGCCAATTTATGGAAGGTTTTAGATTCTGTCCTCAAGATTTTGCAGTTTATTATACTGGCAGGAGAAAATATCAAATCTGCAGTGTAAAATATTGCAAGCACCTAGATCCTAATACATAGGAATGTTTTAAATGTCACGATCTCTTGTGTCTGTGGATTGCCTGCCCAACAGCTCACCTTGTGATCTAGCAATTCTCCTCACCTGCAACTCTTTCCTCTTCTGCACCCATTTTCCTCAACTTTCCCTGAAGAGTTCCAAATTAACCCCTCTGCAATGCTTTTCCTTACAATCACATTCAAAAGTCCTTAAGATACTTAATAACCATTTTAAATTGATTTTCAAAGGATGATTTTTCACCTTTAAATAGTTCTGAAATCCAGATGCACCTTAGGATGGATCATTTCTTAAAATGGCTGCCCATCAGGCAGCAGTTGTAAGGTGATGGTGTCTTCTGGGCAGGTGATATGTAGTCACAACTGTCACTGATCTCATTTCTTTCAGTTGAGTCACGTGCCTAGTTAATGCTAACCAAGTTAAGGTTAATTGCCATTTTAAATGCTTTCAAAGGACTACACTGTGCTTCACTACTGAATCAGGAGTGATTGTGTATGCAGAAGGCATAGAAACAGAGCAGAGGGTCATGAATTTTCTATTAGTGGAACAAACAAGTATTTCAAAGTAACAAGTACTTTATGGGACCCAAGAAAGAGAAGTACCCACAAGGAGATGAAGCTGAGTTGTTTATTATTGAGATGTTTGCAAAAGGATTGCTATCATGTGCCAAGCCATGCAACTGATGTCCAGAGCACAGCCAAATCCCTGAGAATAGATGAAAGAAATTGCAAAGCAAGAAGAAGCTCATAGGACGTTCTCCTGCTTGTGCAGGACTCACAAGAAGGTAGGCTGCTACTTTTAAGTTGGATTTTTTTTTCCTTTCCCTCGTAGTGGCACAATCATATGTTCTTAATACTAAAAAAAAATCATACAATTAATTATAAATTTGATGAGGTGAGAGTTTCTTGCTGCCTGGGTAGCATTTTACCTTTAATTTTTTCTTTGTTTTCATATTCTTCCTAATGAATTTGTCACAACCACAACCAAATTAGAGGTGATCTGAAGCCAGCGTTTCTTGGTATTAGTAGTTAGCACTCTGCCATTTGCTTGGTGCCTTCACAGAGTGTAAAGTTTTCACAAGTTAGAATAGTAATAGAAACCGTTGATTTCTGGCTGTGCATTTTGAACAGAGAGGTTGAAAGACACTTGATAAGATACCCTGAACTCAGATCATTTGTATTTACCAGTGTGCTCCCAGAGAAAAAACAACTTTGAGATAAACCTAAGGTCACATATAAGCTCAACTACTAATTAAGTGTATAAATGTCATAACTTGGCCAAGTCACTTAACCTTTTTAAACCAGGCTTTCCAACTACAAAATGAATATAATGATTCAATTTGCAATCATGTTTCAATGATAAAAAGTGTTTAGTCACAATATATGCTCAACAAATGTGAATTTCTTTCCTCCTCCATCTCTCATTTAACCTAGAATCTCAGGTAGCTGCTTATTCCCTGGAAAACATGTGATCTGCAACAAAATTTTCAAATCTGGCCTCTGATAAGAATTCTCCACAAAGTTTTCATTTATCTGTTTGTTTAATAGAGATACAAGTTTCCGACTTTGGAAGCTACAATTTATAGTGTAGAGTGGTAGCCAGGAATCTGTATTTTTAAATAGCTCCCTGATCAGGTGATTAGGATATACTCTTGGACTTGGGCATTGCTGTGCTAGTTAATTCTAGTGATTACTATCATTCACTCTAATTTAAAGGTTATGTTGATGTGTGTAATCTATTTGAGGGAATAGAAGAGTTAAGAAGACAATGCAAAAAAAATCATTAAAAACTGTCACTTGTATGATACTTTCTAGACAAGTTTCTTGAGGCTAGAGAAATCATGATTTTAGTATCTTGTTTTCCCTTCAGAGTCTTATGGTACTTAGCAATCATTTTTTGAAGTTGCATGCTAAAATGCATTCTCTTGATTCACACTAAAATTAATGGTTACAGCTTAGTCTTTAAATATTTAAGATAAAATCTGCTCAGACAAATTCTGATCCTATCCTTCATATAAATTCTAGCTACTATATAGACTGTTATTATCTCTCCCAAACACCGTGGGAGTGCTATAATCATTAATGTGGACACAGACAGTTTATATTACTCAAATGGACACAGGGACGAGGGTTAATAAAGAAAATGGTGCAGTAATCATTTAAAACAGTTTTTTGACTTTGAATTTCCAGAATATCATCATCATTAAATGCATCTTGATGCTAAAACATCCTCATACAGACATAACAGCTTAAAGTATTAATAGACAATAGTTTTAAAGTCCCCTAACTCAATTAACCATAAGCATTCAGAAATACATAACCAAAAAAAGGGAGGGGGGCATCAAGTGCTTGATTGGTGCCAAACAACACCCAACAAGATTTATGCATGCAAATGTAGAAGGTAGGAGCTATTTATATCTCACCAAAACAAAATGGAACCAACAAAGATGAAATCAAAATACAAAATTTACAAAACTTAGGCTTAAAATGCTAACTGCTTGCAGGAGATGTGGACAGTAAGTAGCATTGATGGGGGACAATCTACTAGATCTGCCTCTAGCCCAGGGAATTATCCATCATTGATGGGACTATCTCCCCACCAAAGGAAATGTTGCATGCCGCACAGAATGTCAGGCTTTAAATATAAAAAGTGGAAGACTGTGTCAGACATACAGGCAAGGCCCTGATGCTCCCCAAATCCTCCCATACCTACTCATAGTATAAAAGGAGCTCTCCTGATATTAGGCTCTTCGTGGCACCTTCAATTTCATTGAATTTGTTTAATTTTTCAAATAGTTTCCTACTTGGTTTTCAAATATTGTCTCACCTTTTCAAACCATCTTTAATGTTGTTACCAATATGCCCTTTGAAAAAATTGCACTATGTTGAATAGAAGTGGTAGAAGAGGGCATTCTTGTCTTGTTCCAGTTTTTAGACTGAGTACTTTCAATTTTTCTCCATTTAGAATGATACTGGCCTTGGGTTTAGCATTTATAACTATTACAATGTTAAGGTTTCTGCATACTATCCCTAGTTTATCTAGCGTGAAAATTAAGAAAATTAAAGGGTGTTTTATTTTGTCAAATGTTTTTTCTGCTTCTACTGAGATAATCATATGATTCTTTAAGTCTGTTGATGTGATGAATTATATTTATTGATTCCTAAGTGTTGAATCAATCTTGCATTCCCGGGATGAACCCCAATAGATCATGGTGTACTGTCTTTTTATTATGTTTTTGTATGTGGTTTGCTAAAACTTTATTAGGAACTTTTGAATCTGTGTTCATGAGGGGTATTGATCTCAAGTTTGTCTATTTTTTTTTCCTTGATGATTATTTGTCTGATTTTAGTGTAAGGGTGATATAAGCTTCATAGAATGAGTTTGGAAGGGATTCCTCCTTTTCTATTTTATGGGATAATTTGAGAAGTATCCGTGTTAGTTCTTTGAAGGTCTGGTACAACTTGGCTGAGAATCCATCTGGTCCTGGGCTTTTCATTATTGGTAAGCTCTTCGTGGCACCTTCAATTTCATTGAATTTATTTAATTTTTCTATGTCCTCCTGATTCAATTTGGATATGTCATCTGTCTCTAGCAATTTGTCAATGTCTTCAAAATTTTTTGTTTTATTAGAGTATAATGTTTCAAAACATTTTCTGACTATCATCTTTATTCCAGTAGTGTCTATTGTGATATTTCCTATTTCCTTACAAATTTTAGTAACTTGTATTTTCTCTCTCTTTTTCTTCCTTAGCTTGGCCAAATGTTTATCAATTTATTTTATTTTTTTTCAGAGAATTAACTTTTGGTTTTGTCAACTTGATTTGGATTTCTTTTTGTTTCAACTTCATTGATTTCAGCTCTGATTTTAAATATTTCCTTTTTCTACTGCTTTTGGTGATGGTTTGTTCTTTTTTCTAGGGCTTTGAGACATATGGTTATTTATGTGATGACTTTCTATTCATTTTAATGAATGAGCTCAATGAAATGAACTTTCCCCTTAGAATTGCCTTCATAGTGTCTCAGAGATTTGGATACAATATATCACTCATTTAACTCTAAGCATCTGTTCTCCATTGTCAACTTTATTTTCAAAATTATATATTTTGACTTCACTTGCCTGAAACTTTAGTCTTCCAAGTGACCTAACCTATCGGTGGCGCTTCCCATTGATTTTTTAATTTGGTTTATTGATTCTTTCATTTCAAGGATTTCTGCTTGATTTTTTTTCAAAACCTCTTTTTATTGTCATGAAATTCACTTCCTGTATTTTCTGATTTCACTCCTATATCATTCTTTACTTTACAGATCAGTTTAGCTATGTACATTCTAAACTTCTTCTCTGACATTTGTTTCATTGTGGGTCAAGGAATTCTGTTATTTAATTATGTTGGTTTACTTGGGGATAATTGTTTCCTTGCTTTTTCATGTTGTGTGTCTATTCATCTAACAGTAAGGATTTGAGGCAGTAGAGTTTCTATTTTCTAAACTTATAGTATCCCTGAAGATTTCTAGTACCTCACCATTTATGGGGGAGACAAATAAAAACAGCAACCAATGCAAATAATATACAGCATTAAACCAAATATTTCCTGCTATGCCATCTACAACATTGTCACAATAACAGAAATGATATGATCAGTTATTGCATACAATAAAAACAAGAAGTTTGCAAAAGGGGTTTATAATTTTGAATGGTGTACAGGAGAGAACAGAAGTGATTTAGTATGTGATGATTATGAGGAAGGAGGAGAGAAGATAGAAATAAAAAAAAATTAAAGTAAGAGTGAAAGAGAGAACAATAAAGATTGGCTGCTTGCAGAAGACAAGACAGGAAGAAAATCAAGGGAAAACAGATAAGTTAGAGAAAAAACATAAAGTTTAATTTTAGAAATTAAAAATAAAAGGACAAAGCAAAACTGAAATATACCAATCAAATATCCTAGTCCTCAAAAAACTGATCCATGAAAAAAAAAAAACAGTTTTTAAAATGCTATAAATGAGGGGAAAAACATGAATACGTATAAATCTCTTTGAACTATTAAGATCACAATGGAGCAGAGAAAAAAGATCTTGATGGAAAGTTAAAGAATTGTTTCCCTTGGAGTTCAAAAGATTCTCAGTTTCCCTTCTAAGCAGTGTTAGGTGAGGTTGTTTAGGGTATGATGCTTTCTCCACCCTCATGATGGGGTTGCTGGTATAAGAGAAGTAATCATGTAGGTGAAATTCCTGGGGGTAGGGTTTAGGCTTAGGTAGGCTCCAGATTCTTTGCTGAATGCCAGTTGGCCTGGAGATTTTAAATCATCACATCGCCAGAGCCCAGCAATTGTCACTTCATACTGAAAGACTGCACCCAGGGATCTCCCCTGGGTTCCACTTCGGTGGTGGAAGACACAATATTTGGTCCACTACATCACCTGTGGACCGAATGTTTCCTGGTCTCTGGTTTTGTCTCCAAACTCAGTCTGTCATGTCCACAAATTTTTGAATTTCTGGCCAGGCTCATCTCTCCCATCCAGTCCTACAAGCAGCAGGATTGGAGGGGAGGGAAGAGCCAGGTGAGTTTCCACAACCAGTTGGCCCCTGTGTAAACTGTGAACCTCTCTCCATGTTTAATTGTTCCCTGGTCACTTAGGCACACTGTATGTTGCAGTGTGGGTTTGCCAGAAATAAGCTCCCTCAGCTGCCAGCCCCTGAGACATGGCTGCAAAATGGTTCCTTTCTTTGTCCTCTGCACACTGTTGGCAAAGATGCAGTTTCTTTTTGTTCAAGGATATTGTACAGTGCACCTTTCAATTTAGTTGGGCAGTGTCCTTGATCTCTGAACTCTCTGTACCCAGACACGCCTCAGTCCTCCTAAAAATGTGAGTTCCTTTAATTCCCTTATCCCTAGACCATGCTTGCAGAGGGTTCACACTAGTTAAAGCAGCTGCGGTGCTGGGGATTTCTTCCTTATTTTATTATATCCAACCTCGTCATTCTTCAATTTGCTTTGAGTGTCTAGTATTAAATTCCAGCAGTATCCCCCCCTTTTTTGTAGTCTTTCACCCACTTTGCTGATAAACTGCTTAGTTTCTTGGTTTCATGCCACAGAACAGAGAGGAAAGTGACCTTCTCTATTCTGCCATCTTAAAACACCTGTCTTTCTTTCTTTCTTTCTTTCTTTCTTTCTTTCTTTCTTTCTTTCTTTCTTTCTTTCCTTTCTTTCCTTTCTTTCTTTCTTTCTTTCTTTCTTTCTTTCTTTCTTTCTTTCCTTTTCTTTCTTCTTTCTTTCTCTCTCTCTCTCTCTCTCTCTCTCTCTCTCTTTCTTTCTTTCTTTCTTTCTTTCTTTCTTTCTTCCTTTCTTTCAAGGAAGGAATATACGCACCAAACCAAGGGAGAAGAAAGGAACCTCATATAAACTTAACCATATGAAGCTTTAGAGAGAGTCTCTACAAAGGGCTGCTAGACAAACAAATTATGCCTTCCAAATCTTTGGGATTTCCATTTCCAATTGTGTTCTATTAAGCAGCCCAAACCAGGGAAGAAATGGATGCATTACAGTAAAATCATATTTTAAAGATAATGGAAAGTTGTAGAAGGAACAAGGACTAGAGGGAATAAAATTTGAAGAGAAAAGATTCATTACTAGGTGAGCTGAGAAATGATAGTTTGTTTCTTTTTTAAAAATTTGTTTTAATTAGTTACACATGACATTACAATGACCTTGACATATCATACATTTGAATCAGATGGAATATAATATCTCATTTTTCTGAGATTTCAGGTTACAGAATCATGTTGGTCATGCATTCACATATATACACACAGTAATAATAATAATGTCTTTCTTAAGTGCATTATAGACTCAAGGTGTGTGTCAAGGATAGAGGCTGGCTTAGGCAAACAGATCAAGGAAAAGTCCCATGGATTGGTACAATGCAAAGGAATTCAAAGCACCTGCAAATAGTCAGATTTCCCAATGAAACATTTACTATGACCTGGGGTAGAAGAAATCTGCAGTTTTGAAGTGATTAGAAAACAAGATCCCTCTAGAGGTGGCCTGACACGAACATACCACACATACTCCATTTCAAGACTAAAATAATTTGGTGCTGTGTGTAACAGACTAAAGATAACTTCAAACATCTGAAGGCATATCTTAATCTCCTGTAGTCTTTCAGGAACCAGTGATGAGGGATCCGCCAGACTAGGAAGCCACAACTGGGGAATGAAAACAAAGCAGATATAGACTAAGCTTAACAAAATCATCAACTCAGCCCCAACCAGATCCTCTTCTTGGGATTGCAGTTTCTAAGTTCTATTTGCCTAAAAAAGAAAAGCATAAGTCTTGTGTGCAGGTAAGTCCAGCATTGTCTGGATCAATCATAAAGATGAAAAATAAATAGATAAATGCAGACCCACAGATTATCTAGATACTTGAGTTAGCAGGCAACATACAATGTGAAATGAAACTGTTCAAAAGATGGACAAGCTGGATGAAATGATCAGAATGTCAAAAGATAATTGGAAAAGATATTTATCCTTGATGAGAAACCTATTACGTACAATGAGATCTCTGATACTTAATAACTAAATGGTGAGATACTGAAGAGATTACAAATGGGAAGGGAACCAAAGTCTACTGAACACCCAAAATGTGCTAGATATCTGATAAGTACTACATATATTTTATCTCTTAATTCTTTGATGAAGTAGCAATGGTTATTCTTACTTTATAGACCAGAATTTCATATGCAGTGTTATGTATAACAAAGTAAGGCAACAAACAAATCCTGTTTGCTCATTTCTGTGCACACACAGCCTCCTACCAAGGACCAAAGTTGTAAATGAATATATACCACTGAAGACTCATTACATCCTGAGTTTGCAATATCCATATCCCTAAGAGCTTCTGGGTTCACATAACTGAACAGAATATTTCTTACCCAGAGACTTTGGCATGCCCTCTAAGGGAACAAGAGTGTTAATCAGGAGTGAGACATAACTAATTTTATTTCATGTTTTTTTTTTATTTTTTATGCCTTCAAAATGAGTTGTATCATGAAGTATAAAATTAGACTCATGATTAGAAACACTTCAGGAGCTGAAAACTTGTAAATCTTATTTTTAAAGACTTCCCGTGCAGTACCAGCTCTGTTATTGATGGTGGGTTTTGTACACATGCTTGATCTTTGAGTTACTAAAAAATACCACTAGAAACTGCATTCCTAGGAACAATGGAATCCCTGGTGAAGTGTTTCCTCCCAGAAGAATAGTCAAATGTCAAACAGACAAAAGTAGGAAAAATTATGTCTCCAGACAGCTGCATTGGCAGTGAGACTTCAGAATGCACTATTTCACACTGTACACAAAGTCTGCTATCCATCAAATATTCTACAAAAATACCACCTTGGTAAAGGAAAAAGATCTTTGTTATTCACTGATCTTTCCGATCTAACAAACTAATAATTTAAAAAACTGCCCATTTTGAACACCTGGAACAGGCATTTTACATACGTATCTCCTACTTAATGCTGTCACTAGTTCTATTTTAGAGTTGACAAACAAGTTTATAAACAAAATAAAAAATTTCCTCCAACACTCATCCATTAAGCAGAAAAATCTGGGTTTAAGTCCAATTCTATCAGAGGCCCAAATTCTTTTTTCCTAACAATGGTTGGCTGTCTTGACCATTATAGCTCATTGTGATAATGCCTTGTTTGTCTACCTCTTTCTGTAAGTGCTGGAATGCTTTACAAAAGCATGCAACTGATTTCTCTCTATGCCCAAGAGTTTAGTATATTACTACTAAAAGGCAGCTAGATGCATACATTGCATTGAAATGAACCTGTGTCTTAAGACTCTCAATGCAAAAGCAAATAGATTTACCTCCTAACCTTGTCTTTGATTCTGTGGGTTTGTGTCTGCATATATAATTCTTTTTCAATCTAGAAATTATTTCTTTGGAATATCTTCTCCACATCCCCTATTACATCTATGGTTCCATACTCCTATATGTAAAATGACATACATCCCAAACAATCTACTTGTCTACAGAAGAGATACATTTGTTTCATGCAAAATGCACAGAATATTGAGAAGGAAATATAAACTGTCACCTTTTCTGTAACCCCAAAAGGATCACTGCTAACAATTACTGCATGTGCTTTATAGTTATATCTAGCTATCTACATCTTTGTTTTCTTCATATAGTGGAATTTGTTTTCTTTTGTTTCAGACATATTCAATCACTTTGTATGCATTATTTTATGGGTTGCTGAATTTTACCCTGGTACTGGTCTTCATCCTGGTCAAAGGGATGGAGAAAGGACTGATGAAAGCAAAAACAGGTAGTTTATTCGAAGATAAAAAACAGGTGATATTTCTCAAACAGTTTTAGACACCAAGGTGTCAATTCTATTGTGTCAAGCCTCTTCTCAAAGGATCCAGGGGAAAAAATACTCCACAAAAATCTTATTTCTAAAAGATAAAAAAAAAAGTCTAAAGGTACCTGAAACCTGGAAGAATCAGCAGTAAATTGTCAACAGGAAGTAGAATATGCCAAGGCAAGCGTGTGAACCACTTGCTTTGGCAGCTTTCACTGTTAGAGGGATGTGAACTGCCCCGAAGACCGAGCTGGTTTAGTGGGGAAAGCAAAGTAGCCCTAGGAGCTATTGGTGAGGCTCAGAACCTCTGGTTTCAGTGGGATGGCCTCTATTCTTCAGTCTGTACAACACTGCTGTTCTTGGAATTGATCGACCTTTCTAGAAGTAAAGTGGGATTAAGACACTGCAGACATGCAGGGCAACAATATGCCCTTTACTTGGCCTATCTCCACATTTCCAGACCAGTTCATTCTGGTCAGAGGGACCATTGCTAGAGTTTAAGGAGGTAGAAGAAGCTCGTGTAAAACTCCAGTCCTGAAGAGTTGCCCTGGGCATGGTTAATTTTATATGGGACACTATATTTATTCTTCTTTAATGAACATTTATTTCTACCTTTTGTCATTTAAAAATATAGCAATGAGATTTTTACATGTCTCCTGGAACACATACATCAGGGTTTCTCTAGGAGAGTATTTTTCGAACTCTGATCTGTAACCCAGTAGTAGGTTGTGAAATCGGTTCACTGAGCTAAAACCAATATTCTTAAAAACTACTTTGAATACAATAGAAAATATTGGAGTTTATAATACATAGTAAGAACAAATATTATGTTCTAAAGCTTTCTGTGCTTATATATGTGTACTACACATTGTTATCACTAATAGCTATCAATGGAATACAGGGATACAGGTACATTCTTAATGTGGGTTTGCTGAGAATACACAGTTTCTAAGAAAATACAAAATTGCTTTCCAAATTTGTTTTCAGAAAACTAAAATTTCTACAAGCAGTTTTTAAGTTTACATTTAGCTGCAATCTTTATGGAAGGTCTTCAAATTTTTCCCAACATAGTGATATGCCAATTTGCATCCACTGTGATTTTGATATACATAACTTGATTACCAATCCTGTTCATCTAATATTTAAGATCATTAGGGTTTCCTCTTTTGAGAAGTGCCTCTCTCTGTCTTTTCCCTCTTTATTTTTGTTATTTTTTTATACTTTTTCTTGTAAATTTCATGTATGTATTTTATGGAGAGAGAGAGAGAGAGAGAGAGAGAGAGAGAGAGAGAATTTTAATATTTATTTTTTAGTTTTTGGCGGACACAACATCTTTGTTTGTATGTGGTGCTGAGGATCGAACCCGGGCCTCACGCATGCCAGGTGAGCGCGCTACTGCTTGAGCCACATCCCCAGCCCCTTTTATGGGTTTTTTTGTTTCCAAACTAAAATGTATTTTCTCAAATTATGGATAAATTTTCACTTCATCTCTGTCACCTTTTGATAAACAGAGTTATTAATTTTCAGGTACTTAAACTGATCTGTTTTCCTTTGTTGGTTTGTGAATTTTGTATACATTGAAAAATTCTTGCCCTACCTTAAGTCATAAAGCTATTGTTGTTTGTTTTCTTCCTTTTTCTTAAATTTTACCATTCAGATTTAAGTCTTCATTTAATCTGAAATTGATTTTGGTGTTTGGTATGAGGTAGAAATCCAATTTTAATTTTTATAATGGTGGACTTTTGTTCAAGAATCATTTGTGGAATAATTCATTCTATCCCCACTGATCAGCAGCCTAATTCCACATGTGTCAAAATGTTTTTGGACTTTTTTTTTTAAAGAGAGAGAGAGAGAGGAGAGAGAGAGAGAGAGAGAATTTTTAATATTTATTTTTTAGTTCTCGGCGGACACAACATATTTGTTGGTATGTGGTGCTGAGGATCGAACCTGGGCCGCACGCATGCCAGGCGATTGCGCTACCGCTTGAGCCACATCCCCAGCCCCATGTTTTTGGACTTTTGATTATAGTTCATTCGTTTTGTGTTAATTACTACAACTTCCCCAGCTTTTGTCTTAACAATGTCTCAGCAATATTTAGATCTTTTCTCTTCCATATAAATTTTAGGGGGTTATTTCTTTTACTTTTTTAAATGGACATGTAAAAATTATATATTTTATGGGGCACCATATGATGTTTTGATACACATAACATTGTACGATGTTTAATCCAGAGTAAACAAATGATTTCCACATTTATCATTCATTTGTCATTAATCATTTCTTTTTGGTAAAATAATTGAAAATCCTTTCTTCTATCTCATTTGAAATGTATAGTAAGTACATAATAGCTATCTATAGTAATACTGCTGTGCAATGGAACACTGGAACTTATTTCTTTTAACTATAACTTAGTACCCATTGATCACCTTTTCCCCAACCAATTCTCACCCCTACACCTATATAAAAATTTTTTGGCCAGAGAATGGGTTGGTTAGGTACCAGAACTCAGGGCACTTGCCCACTGAGCCACATCTCTAGTCCTATTTTTTTTATAGGTTGTTCAAAACATTACATAGCTCTTGACATATCATATTTCATACTTTAGATTCAAGTGGGTTATGAACTCGGTATCACTGAGTTGCTTAGCACCTCACTTTTGCTGAGGCTGGCTTTGAACTTGCAATCCTCCTGCCTCACCCTCCAGAGCTGCTGGGATTATAGGCATGTGCCACCACATCCAGCAATTTTAAAAGCAGTTTATAGATTTCAAAAAAAGTCTTTTGGAACATTTAATCAAATTTATCTGTAAATACTTTATGTTATTGCTATTTTAAATATTATTTTATAAATTGTACAATCTGTTCATTGTGTATACATAGAATTATACTTACTTTTAATAGTTGTATTTATTTTCATGCTTAGTCATTTTGATTTACTGTCTCATCCGTATTTATACTTTGCCCAGAAGCATCTGAGGGTTAATGGTTACTTTACCTGTTGACAATTTTCTTTCTCTCTGTCTAATCCTTATACTTATTTTTGTTACACCACTTATTGATCTGGGTAGGATATTCAGAGCAAGTCACTTTGTCTTAGTCCTGACTTTAATTGGAATGCAATTAAACATTTTGCAATTAAATACAATGTTTGCTATAGGGTTTTTGTAGATATCTTCATCAGCTTAAGTGAGTATTTTTCCACTTAAATTTTTTAAAGCAAATTTAATCATGAACAGGTATGGATACTATTGAATAATTTTATGCATTTATTGACATAAGCATATGTTTTTCTATAATGTATTTATATTGAATATAATTAACATATTTCCTGTATGTTTATATGTTAATATCTTCCTGGCAGAACACCACCCTGGGCATGATATATATTTAAATTATTGTAATAGTTTTGCCTGTTGTTGGAAATGTTTACATTTTCATTCAAGAGTGAGATTAGGCTGTAAATTTAAATGAAGCACTTATAAAGGGTGATAACCTGAATTGAGTTCTGAAGTCTTTTTATATCAATGAGTAGTTAGGAGGGGAAGTTTTTTCAGGATGAAGCAAATGTTAACTATGATTAGAAAACAAGTACCTATTTTTGAAGTGATATTTTTAAGTATCTTTATACTGAATATTCATTAACTTCAGAAATTTACAAGCACTTATATAATAATATAGTTGTTAAAAGTTAAGAATTAGGCAAACTGATTTTGAATCCTGGGACTCTTGTTTACTAATTCTATGTAATTCAAATTTTTAATTCCTTCTTTTAGCCTCAGTAACTTTATCTGAAATATGGGCCTAATAATTGGCCCTACTTTATTGGAATCATATAATAAATTTGAAGATGGCTGGGGATGTGGCTCAAGCGGTAGCGCGCTCGCCTGGCATGCGTGCGGCCCGGGTTCGATCCTCAGCAGCACCACATTACCAACAAAGATGTTGTGTCCGCCGAGAACTAAAAAATAAATATTAAAAATTCTCTCTCTCTATCTCTCTCTCTCCTCTCTCACTCTCTCTTTAAAAAAAAATTAAATAAATAAATTTGAAGAGCTAAAACAGTATTTGGTATAAAGTTAATATTCAACAAATGTCATTTCTATTATTTTAATTTTATTGAGGTAATAATATTAATAAGTGATTCAATATATATTTCTATTTTTAATTTTAAATTTGTTAAATTAAAATTTTTACTACTTTTATTCCAAATTTAGAGTATTACTACTCTATTCCAAATTTCTATTCATAGAAATTTTCATCTCCTTTATTGCAGTATAGAAAACAATTGAGATTTTATATGTTAATTCGTCCATCATACCTCTAAGTTATATCAGTTGCTGGAATTGAGAGAGGGTTGATGGCTGTCTACCAGTAGAAACTGTGAGGATGGTGTGATTGGACTGTAAAGGTTTTCTAAAGTATCACCAACTTTAAACAATAATATACATGACACCATCGTATATATATCTAGCATATTTTCTCCAAGAAGGAAAGATTTTGTGATGAACCTCAGCAATTCCTACAATTATTGTAATAATCAGCAATATTATAATGTCTTCACCCTTCATAAAATTCCTACAAATAGTACACCTTAGTTATATAGTTTAAAGATTAAAGAATAATTTGATAGCTAGACAGCATGGATTCAAATCTCAGTCTACCACCAAGATAAGTGCTGGAATCTGTGCCTTGGTTTCCTTATCTGGACATAACATAATAATTATTTGGAGATGGGGGAAATTGAGTTAATGTACTAAGAACCTCATTAATCCATAGACAGACTTTTTTCTATTATCTACCATTATCTTTACTATACAAGTGAAAGGAGGCTAACTTTTGTTTAACTTTTGGGTATTATATAACAATGTCCTAAAATGTCCTATTTAATTGATAATTTTTCTTTAGCCAACTCAAATCTTTGTAATGTTATTTTAATCCCATCTTTTTGTTTAGGCTTACTATGTATTATGCCTAAATATCAAATCATAAGGCCATCACTTAGGGATCTTATCTCGAAGCTAAACAATTAAACTTCTTTACTTTTCCTTATAGTAATCAACATTTTTCAGAGAAATGATTTTTAATGTAATGATTATATTAAGATATTTTTTCATGGAATTCATAAATTATATCTTTAATATTTCAACCTGATAAATACTTTCCAACTTTGAAATTCATATTAGCAGTATCTAAATGAGTTATACAGCATCTTGCCAGGAGCAATTTATCTGTATCCATGTTAAAATACTATGGACAACACCATCATTATTCCAAGTCAAATTTTTATCCTTAAACCCAAATACATATTTTTTTCAAATATATTCACTGCACCAGTCCCCAGTAAATATATTTTTAGAGGAAATGAAAGTCAGTTCAATAATACCCATGGGCACCTAATACCCTTGCATAATCATTCTGACTTGGTTGAGAAGCGTTGTTGTATGGACATTACCTACCTCATGGGAATGCTGTGAGGTTTAGAGAAATATCTGAAAAATGATTTGAGCTTCTTCAGGAAAGATGTTATTAATATGAGATGGTATTTTTATTTGAATGAGTAAGAGATTGAAAGAGGATTATTTCCCAAAGTGGAATGGAGGCCTGGTGCTGAAGGAATCAAATGCTCCACCTTAAATAAGATGGATTACAGTGATATCAAAGGGACACTCTGCTGGTTCAGATCTGAGTGGCAAGAGTAAGGAAGCAGTTCTAATCCTCAATCCAGCCAGCTTTGTTTTTTTCTGAATAGATTCATTCTCAAGGAAAATAAATAGGTAGCAATGGAGAATGTTTGGGGTCAAGACATGAATAGCTGCAGAGTTAACATAGTTTACTCTCCCCAATGTCACTCAAGATAGGATACACTGTACTGTGAAACAGTCCTGGAAGTGGGAAGGAGGAGTGCAGAAAAATTACAATTGAGCTGGATACGTTTAAAGCAAATGTCAACATAGGAACTACGAGTCTGCACTACCATGTTTCTGGAAGTAGACACATAGACATTTAATGTGGACCCAGGGATCCAACAGAAAATAGTTGATTTTACAGCAAATCTAGTCCTCTTCTCATACCATCACCACCAAATTAAACAAATCAGCTGCAGATTTGAATCTCATTAATCATTTTGGGTTGATTTGGTTATTAGAGTTCTCCAACAAAAATGAAAAAATAGATTTATATCCCATTATATACACATATATGTATATACATACACACACGCATACATATATACATACATATCCATACACACATGCACATATGGTAGGAGAGATTGAGACTTTTCATGGAAATTCATTCATGTAGTCATAGAAGCTGATCAAGATCCACAGAATGAGGCTGGGGTTGTACCTCCATGGGAGAGCACTTGCCTCACACATGGAAAGCACTGGGTTTGATCCTCAGCACCACATAGAAATAAATGAATAAAATAATGATATGTGTCCATCTACAACTAAAGACAATTGAAAAAAAAAAGACCCACAAGATGCCATCTACAAGCTGGAGAATAAGAATAAACCAGCGGTATAATTCAGTTTGTTGTAAGGAGAAATCTAAAGGTCCAGGAACCTAGAACTCTGATGATTCAGGGCAGCAGAAATGTGTGTCCCTGTTCAAGAAGAGAGATAAACAATTTGCTGTTCCTCAGCATTCTCCTTCCTTTCAGACCCTCAGTGGATGGGATGAAGCCCTTCCACTTTTGTGAGGGCAAACCTTTCAAATGCTCATTTCTTCCAGAAACAATATTTAACAGCACTCTAGATGTATCACTTAACTCAGTCAAGTTATCACCTAAAACTAATCATCACAGTTGTTTTCTCCCATTATCACTTTGATAGCTATTTTGCTGTATTATTATATTTAATCGTGGTTTTTCTGCATAATGTGTTCTAATTTTTAACATATTTGTTGCAAAAACAACACATAATATAGCCATGTGGATAATGTTTATTCAAAGCCCAATCTATAATGGAAAATAAAGGAAAATGTATCCAGTTTGCAATAGATACAACTATGATATGACTCTTAGAAAGCTATTCAAAATTAATCTTGCAGTTAATACAGTTGTACTCTCAAAGCTTTTGAGCAGTCGAAGATGAAAACTGTGAAAACTTCAGAGAAATCTCACCTTCCCAAGACTGAGTGAGGGGAATGGTAAAGGTGAGACATAAGGTAGAAAGCTTGGGCTCTGGTGCAGCAGGTTCTGAGCTTGGCTATATGATATTGGGCAATTCATTCAAACTCTCTGAACCTCTGTTTCTTCATCTGCTTATTTGGAATAATTTAGTGTCAGTCTTATATTTTCTTGTGAAGTCTAAAGAGTTAATACATGTAAATATTTAGCATAGGATCTATTATATTTTTAGTCGTCAAGATTAACTTTTCATTCAACTGTCACTAGATGATCTTTAATGCTAATGAAAATTGAGAGAAACCAGGCCCACAAACTTATAATTTTAGGTCTAATAAGTACAGTGAGGACCTAAGGAGGGAAAAACAATACAAACACAAGTGTAATATCTGGAAGACACATTGTGAGAAAAACAGGTAATGTTCTTTCCAGCATCTAGAGGCTGAGTGAAACAGGTCTCAAAGCCCAGTGTCTTTAATCCTTCTCACTACACCACAGTGTCTGAAGGATAGTCACAGGACATGCCATGTAACACCTTATAAGGAAATGGTATAGGTGTTAGAAGAGCTGAAGGAACCAGCAGGGACAATAAGGCAAGCCAGAGATAAGCAATGGCAGAAAGATGCCTCCATACCTAAGACACAGGGACAATGGGAGGATGGGGTATCACCTAAGCCCAGCAGTTGGGACCAATACAGGGAGGTGATGTAATCACTGCTTTAGACAAACCCCACGAAGAGCAGGAAGGGGCCTCCTCCTATCTCCTGCTAATGCTTCTCATCTATTGAAACTATAACCATAAGCCAGCTGATGAGGAGCCTAGAAAATTCAGTCTTTAGGAGGCCATCCACTGACTCATGGAGTATGAGGTCATGCTGATTATCATAAGAAAACTGTGAAATAGTTTACCATCTTAAAGGGTCTACTATGTGTTTTAAAAACTAGTGCAAATCTAAAAAAGTGCAGATTTATAGAAAGTGAAATTCTATCCAGTGATTTCTCAGACTGAATTTTAGTATGGCTTATTTTTTTTCTAGGGGGAAAGGAATAATACTACATATAGCTAACATCATTATTTGATTTGATAAATGTGATTCTTATGTGCAGTATCACAATTGAATAAAAGATTTTCAATAAGTCTTATTTAGAGTCTGAATTCCCAGATTCCTACTTCCAACTCTTGAAAATTCTCTTGACCCCAAACTTTAATTTTTAGGGATGAAAACAAAAAGAATAAGTGAAGCATCTCTAAAATGTTCTTAACATCTCACCTGCAATTGCCAGAGTAAATCAACAATAAGACCACAAACAAAAAGTAGAACTAGAGAAGAAGGAGAGTGTTTAAATACCCTTTGTGAAACATCAAGAGCAGCCAACTCTAGTGATTGTTCAGGCTTTTAAAACTTTAATAGGGTGTCAACAGATGCACTAGCTGATTGCCAGGAGTTCAGACTGGCTCCTCCAGGTCTAGGATCTTCACAGGAGCTGGGTGTCCAGCTAAGACCTCCCAATCCATTGTCACTGTGAACTTGGCCCCCTTTCTTGATAAATGCTTTTACTTGTACTTTAATTTGCTCTATAATCACTATTTCAGCAGATCCATGTCAATGTACTCTTGTAATTTTTAGTTAATGTCTTTTTCTGTATATACACATACACAACATACACACACACCATCTATATATATTTAGATGTGTGTGTAATATATTACACATACATATATATGCATATGTATAGTTTATATGCAGAGAAAGAATTTGTTATTTGTTATATAGAGAATGAAAATAATGCAAATATATGTTTGCTTGTAAGTTTCATTTAAAATAATACTCACATAGTAATGTTTCCATGAAACTTCTGAACTAAAAATTAAAATAAAATTCACTGGTATTAAATAGATGAAGAAACCTATGGCTGGTTAAAAACTCTTGCTCCAGATAATTTCATCTAAAAATACAAACAGTAGAAAAACACACACATATGTCAATATGTATATATATTCTTGAGTACCACCTTAAGGGAGAAGTGTTTTAGATATTATGGAATAAGTGGATTAAATTAACCTGATCTTGTTTCTCCAACAACTTAAATTTATAGTTATGCTTTTAAAAAGTACTGATGTCTGGCTATAAACTCAGAGTTTCTGATTTAATTATCCTGGTGTGAGTTCTGGACATCAATACTTTAAAACTGTCCTCAGTTAATTCTAATATGCAGACAATGACAATAACCAAGATTGGTTAAAAGTCAGTCCTTCTCAGATTTCAGTGTGAATATGAAGAACTAGGGAACCTATTTGGGATTGAGCCAGAGATTTTCTGTGTTTAACAAGATACCAGGTGATGCTGCTGCTACTGGTCTCTGAGGGCCAAATTTTGAGTGGGACATAGAAAAAGGCTTAGGGAGTGGTCAGTGCTTATAGGAAAACCTGTTCAGTCAAGCTATGCTCCATTTGCAGTGAAGAACTGTTCACCTGGACATCACTCTTTCTTTTCTAGAAAGAATAGCATATTCCTGATGGAGCTTGCTGTGCTATTTTGGGTTTTCCACCAGAAAGGCCCAGTAATAATAAGCAACTTACACATCTTTTGTTGGTGTCTGTTGTGATGAGCTCTTCTGGGGAAAAATGTCATGAGAAGTTGCCATAAATCTATTACATTTCTGTTCCCAGAATATCACCCTATAATTTTTTTTAAGCAACACATTCTCACATTTTCTTGCTCAGGTACTTATCACTTAATATCAAATCAAAATGTACTGTGATGCTTTAAATTTTCCTTTCCTGAGGTTTAAAGCATCCTTGTGACACAAAATCATTAAGAAAAAGATGGGTTCTAACATATTTCCACTGGAATATTAAAGTCACTCACTTGTTTGATTTCTCAATGCTTGTATAATCACTTATATGCATACATATATAAAGTATGTAAGATGTTAGAAAAATGAAATTATATGGTAAATCTTTGATTAGAGGTCCATATTATTGTTGTAGAATGTCAAAGCAAATAAATGTAGCCCAATTTTCCCCATTTCTATTCTTTTTATTTTTTCTTTATAACTTAGCAAGAAAGTTTAAAAGTACATGTCAGAAATGCCCCCAAAATGTGCTGTAATTCCATTTCAATGTGACAGTACATTTCAGGAGAAACTGTTTCTGAGGTGATCCGGGATAGGTTACAATTGCTAATCTCACAGCTGTCTCTGTAGCTATCCGTACTCATAAATCATGTGGTCTGTAATAAGAGAAGTAAGTTTGAGAGGTTAGAAATCTTAAGAAAATTGTGACAGAGGTAATAGATGATATGAAATGACTACATTCTAAAGATGTTATATAAAAGGGAATGTATTGCATTTGAGATAAGTGCCTCCTGGATTTTTTTCTCTAATCAGAAGAATATTAGCAATGTAATAACAGGGCATACTTCAGCAGCATTATTTGATAAATATTAATCATTTATGTATTAAAGAGTTTTATATATAATCAGATTTCATCTGCGTTTTCAGGAAATCTTATGAACCTTTCTGATTATTTTGGAGTTTTTTGAAGATATATCATGTTCTTTAGTGTGCCTTGTGCAGTTTTTAAATATATTCCATTTCTTTACTAAGTCTGAATTCATTAAAAAATCTGAATAATATTTCAACAATAGTCCTGAAAAAATAACTCTGGAACAAAAACCTTTTGATTCTGTGCTGGACTCAAAGCAATGAAGTTGGTCACCCTGAGCAAATAAATGTTGAATATCCTTACTTGAAAGCAAAGAAATCATTATCTTTATAAATTCTTGTAGCAAGAACTCTGTTGCATTATTTCACGTTTTGCATTATTTCAACTTTGGAAATAGTTAATTTGAATTTAAGAAGAAAATATTACAATTCTTTAATTAATAGATAACAATTTGAACTCCTTTTGTTGTCCAATACTTTGGAATTTTAGCATGAAATAAACTTCTTTTAAGTCCTAGTATTGTGTTCAGAGCTCATGTGAACAACCTGTGGACTCATCAGTAGAGTGGATGTAGAACCAGGGACAACTCACTGAAGAATTCCTGCCATGCACATGTTTTTATTTATTCTCAGTATTTTATGACATGATAAAGCACTTGTATGTTTTCAGTGGCTCAATGGCTTACTAAATCTTTATGCTTTTTTGTTAATGTCTGGACATATTATCCATCTTGTCAGTGATTTTTTAAAAAAGTTTTATATCACTATGTATAGCAAAAGCTAAATGCTATAACAAAATAATATGTGTTGCTAAAATATGTCATATTCAAAATGGCCTTTCCTCATTTTGTCTGAGTCCTTAAAATAATTGTTTTCTATTACTATTAAAAATGTGTAAGCACACTGTCTTTCCACAATAGGAAACCTATTCAAAAAATTGTATGGTATTTTTTATGACTGGTAAATTTCAAGCTTTTCCCTGAGCTAATATGCTCTGATGATTGGCTGTTTTTTAACTTTTTTTAGAATTTTTAAAAATTTTTGAATAGACAATATTTATAGAAAAGTAACAAAGATTGTGAGAGAATTCCTATATATCTCATACACAGTTTTCCCTGTTATTAGTATTTTTATTAATATGATACATTAGTCATAACTAATGCTTAAAATGGATGTTTAATTATCATGATGATATAGTACCAGGGATTAAACTTAGGGTTACTTAACTACTGAGCCACATCCCCAGCCCTTTTTATTTTATTTATTTTTTCAGACAGAGTCTCAATAAGTTTCTTAGAACTTCACTAAATTGCTGAGGCTAGCCTCAAGCTTGTGATCATTCTATCTCAGTGAGGATTACAGGTGTGTCCCATTGAGCCTAGCTATGGATACATATTACTATTAACTATACTCCATACTTCATACAGATTTCTCTGGATTCCTGCAACATGCTCTGTTTCTGTTTCAGGATCCCAACCGGGGCACCACATTAAACTAGTTGTCATGTTCCCTTTGACTCCTCTTGGCTCTGACAGTTTCTCAGACTTACCTTGTTTTTGATGACCTTCACAGTTTTTTTTATTGATTGTTCCATACATTACAGAGCTCTTGATAAATCATCTTTCATACATTTGACTCCATTGGGTTTTGAACTCCCATTTCTACCCCAAATACAGATAGCAGAATCACATCTGTTACATACTCACATTTTTACCTAATGGCATATTAGTGACTTTTTAAATCTGCTAACCTTCCTATCCCCTACTATCCCCTCTCCCCACCCCTCCCACCTTCCCTCTCTGCCTCCTCTGCTGTTGTTCAATTCTCTCCCTTTTTTCCCCTCCCCCTTGCCCATCATAACCTCTTATACTTTTGTGTATCATTGAAGGTCTCCTACCATTTGCACATCCTTTCCCTTCTCTCTCCCTTTCTCTCCCCCCATTCATCTTTGTTTACTGTTAGTCTTTTCCTCATGCTCTTCCTTCCTGTTCTGTTCTTAGTTGCTCTCTTTATATCAGAGAAGACATTTGGCATTTGTTTTTTCGGGCTTGGCTAGCTTCACTTAGCATAATCTGCTCTAATGCCATCCATTTCCCTGCAAATTCTATGATTTTGTCATTTCTTAGTGCTACATAATACTCCATTGTGTATAGATGCCACATTTTTTTTATCCATTCATCTATTGAAGGGCATCTAGGTTGGTTCCACAGTCTAGCTATTGTGAATTGTGCCGCTATAATCATTGATGTGGCCGTATCCCTATAGTGCGCTCTTTTAAGGTCCTCAGGGAAGAGTCCGAGAAGGGCGATAGCTGGGTCAAATTGTGGATCCATTCCCAGCTTTCCCAGGAATCTCCATACTGCTTTCCAAATTGGCCTCACCATTTTGCAGTCCCACCAGCAGTGTAGAAGTGTACCCTTTAGTCAGGTATTTTGTAGAATGTCCTTCAGTTGGGATTTGTCTGATGTCTTTCTCATGATTAGACTGGGGTTATGAGATCTTGTGAGAAAGATCAGAGATAAAATGCCATTCTCATCACATCATATCAAGGGTATATACTATCAGCATGACTTATCACCATTGAGGTTAACCTTGATCGTGGGACTTGAGGTAGCATTTGTCAGGTGTTTTACTGTAAAGTTATTTCCCCCATTCTATTCTGTTCTCATTGAAAGAAAATCACCGTGCACTGTCCTCCCTTAAGAAATTTATAGTTAAATTCCTCCTTGAGAGCAGAATATCTGCTTAAATTATTTTAAATTCTACATAGGAGACTTATGTATTTTTCCCCATCTATTTAGTTATTCAGTCACTATGTTTACATAGACTTATGGGTATTTATTGTATGCATCAGGATATAATACAATGCTATTTTTTATTTTATTGCTCAAATTGTTCTAATTTAGGCTTCAGGAGGTCTTTCAGCTGACTGTCTTTGATACACCTGATGGGGCTACTTTTAAGCAAGAATATAAGTAATGCAAGCCAATGAATTCAGAGACATTTGGAACTTCAAATGTTCTCAAAGTTTGAGTTTTGGATTTTAATTTTCCTTGGGAAATTAATGGTAATGTCAACAAAGCATGTTTGATATATAATTGTTCAACATACTAACTATTTGGCCTTGACTGAATTATTTAACCCCCATGATCCTCAATTTCTTTATCATTCAGGTGAGAATACTTTTAGTTTGAACCACACAAAATTGCCAGTATCCTATGACTTTTGACTGTACCAAAACTAAACTGCTATTAATTGTTTCAGATCAGGAGAGAGACTAGATCTTCAATGCTAAAACCCATTTTCCCTGTTAAATCTTTAAATCAGGTGAAAGAATGATTTTGTTAATATGCTTATCAGTATTAGAACTTATTTTTAGTTCTTCAAAGTCCAAATTTTTAAAACAAAAATCTCACGATCTGGTATTGTGTCAGAGATTAAAACCCAATTGATAGTAGGTTCCCTAATACATTGAAATTTCTCATTCTAAAATTGAAAACAAGCCACTGAAATGACTATATACCCTCAGAATAATGAGATACATTAGACAAAGTGACCCCAACCCATTACACTGAATGGAGGTTCATTAAATGCAGCAAAGTACCCGTTGTCCAACTCAAGTGGAACAAGTAAGATTACCTCCCTGCTTCAAATTAGATGGGCTTTGCCAGCCTTTCTAAGTTTATTTTGTGGCAGTGACCAAAAATGTATAATATTCTTTAAGAAATCATACTAGAGAAGATTTTATATTTTGCATATAATTATGGAATGGATATCTAGGGCTCAAAATATTTCTTTCCCTTGTAGTACAAGGTTTGTGAAGAAATCAAAATAATACAGAAGTCATATAATTTATCAGGATATAAATCAGAATAATTCGCCACCATAAGAAAAAGATCTGTGCATGCATTGTGCATCCATGTGCATCCATGGCACATATTTTTTCTTTACCTTAGACTAGAATAGATTCAATAATGGGAAAAATTTTGATTTGCTTAGATATCAAAAACTGTCTTGATCTCATCAATAACAATGTGTTTGCTGAGCCATTGATACATTTCATTCCTATTTTCCTCCCCTACTTTTTGTTGACCTTCTGAAAAGGTGTTTTTTTTTCTTTTAAGGAGATGCAAAATAAATGAAAATATTACTTTTGACAGAAAAAAATAATTTGTTTATGAATATTAAAATATCTTTTGTTAGAGAACATAGTATTGAACAACAACAAAAATAATTTGGGGAAAATGAGTTTTAAAAATTTTTCTTGCACTCTTATGTCCTCTACCTTTTACCCTATCTACCTTGCAGGATAGGGAAATAACTCTGTTATTTTTGTTGTTTTTTTGATTAATGAGAGACCAATAAGCATACAAAATATTCCTCTCTTCCTTAATCTCCACTATTAAGATTTCCCTATTAGATAAACACCCTTTAGTGTAAGTGTATTGTTTCTTTGGATCTCTTTAAATTGCAATTACACCTAGAGTGTTAACATGTTGTGCTACAGTCATTTTTACTAACATCAGCCAAGGTGTTAATCTTAGCAGGTTTATTTCCCTTCAAATCTCATAGCAAAAAACAGATCCCCTTCACCCTATTCTCCCTTTGGCCATGACTCTGCATAGCTTTTCCTCTATTCACATGCTAAATTTCTATGGAGAGTAATTAGCACACAATGTCTCTACATTTCTCACTTTCTTTTGACTTCTCAGCTTCTACTTTTTAGCTTCAGTCAAATGACAGTTATTTTACCAGAATAACTTCCTATTGTTTCACTCAGTATATTATGTTTTCAATTCACATTTTTACTTTAAACCTTCTGAACCCCACCCCACCCCTGTTTTTCCCCCCTTCTTAATATTCTTTCATTGTTTCATGAAAATTTCTTCTTTCTTTGTTACATGCTTGCTCCCTGTCTTGATCTCTCACTCTTTCTCTTCTCATCATTGAATCCCATTCAGTTTCTGTTTTTCAGATGAGATTAAAATTTTAACCAGTAGGCTTTGGTTGAAGCAGAATTATATTCACAATGTGAGTAGACCTCATCCAATCAGTTTAAATCCCTAATAGAAAAAGGGCTGATGTCTCCCAAGGGGACTCTTCTTTATGTCTGCAGCCTTTACACCTACCCTGATGATTTTGGAATTACTAGCTTCTAAAATCATGTGAGCAAATACCCTGAAATAAATCACACACCATATTGGTCCTGTTTATCAGGAGAATCTTGAATAAAATACTTTGATTCACCAGTTTCCACTTCTTGGTTCATTTATTAAATAATTGAATCTCCTAGGCCTCTGTCTCTTGCTCTCTGATTATCTTGCTCTACATAAGTGCATTGGCAAATTTTATCTTTTCCAAACACAAGTTTCCAGTCTATAATTCTATTTTGAATTCTAAATTCATGTCTCCTAACCTCCCAACTAATTGCAGCATATAGATATCCCAAAAGAAATTCTAAGTCTACATTTACAGGTGTGCAGGCTTATTTTCTCTCTCCTCAACTGTCCTTTATCAGAGAAACTTCATCTCTATTAATATAGTCATTATCAACCTTAGCCCTACATCAGTAACCTTCAGTTCCTAACACCTCACCTTTCCCACAGCTGTATGTCCACACCCATGCCATCATCCCTCCCATTACCAGTTACCAGTCCTAGTGTAAGTCTGCCTAAAATCTATTCTGAGTTTCTATTCTACGGTCTCCTTTCAGACTCTTACCACATACGAATTAAATAAAATCCAGAGTGCATTTTGTCTTTTTCTCACAACTTATCTTCTGAAGCCTACACACCAATGCACTTAACAATTAAAAATTATTCAAATTCCCTGAAGTTAATTTATTATTTTATACTACTGTGAGTTTATATATAATCTTTCCTGCTCCTAAAACCACCTTTCACCATCTGTTTAGAAACTTTCTTCCTATTCTTTCTGATGCTGTTTAAACACTCTTGCTATATTGATCACTCTGCATTACTTGTGATCACAGTACCCTTCTACCTACATCTAAGGCTGCTTGCTTTCTACTTACTTAAAAGTCATTTGTCTGACTGCATCTCTGTTGCCTTATAAGACTTTTAAGAAGAAAATTTAAATTTTATTCATTTTTGTATCCCCATGTTTCACAGACAAGACATCCCCCTTCAAGGATGAAAGGGTTTGAGTGTATAAATGATCAAAAAAGAAAAAAAAAACTAAAGATGTGAAACATTTAACTATAAAATATGTAAATGAAATTGAAACTATTTTCATAAGTTTTAGAGACTATACTCCCTGATCAGAAACCAATAATTGTAGGAACAATTTAAAAGCAAAACAGCTTTTAAATAGATGGAGACTTAAAAATAACATTCAGAATTTTTATATTTGAAAAGTCAGATTTACAATGAATCTACTTACAAAATAGATTGACTAAAGCAAGACTAGTAGTAAACCTGTTAGGAGCCAATAGCCTGTGAAGCATGCATGCAAGCATGTGTACATGTGCCTAAGTAGTGGGCACCAATTTATTTCAATTGTACAAAAAAAACAAATACAACATTTTTCTATATAGCTACTTTTTGCATTTCTATTCTGTTACCTTGCAGTTTAGGGCAATTGAGGCCAATTCAAAATGTTTTTAATAAATTCAGGATCTCTCTCTGAAAGCCAATCTACTTTCACCTTGGAATTGCATTTAAGTATTGGAAGGACGACTGCAATATTATCACCCTCAACAATATTATTACTATCCTATTAGCCAACAGGATGCTGTCCTTTTATAAATGCCTTGCATATATAAACTCATTTAATCCTCACAAATACCTGAAACATAAAGCACTATTGTTATTGGCATTTTAGAGAGGAGAAAACAATGTCCAGAGAATTTAAGCAGTTTCTTAAAATTTAAACAGCTAATAGATGGTGAAGCCTATAGGTGTACTCTGGAGTCAAAGCCCTTAATCTCTGTGACATACAAGTAGTTCCAAGACAGGTGACAGGTTTGTGAGTTCATCCCCTGTGTCCTCATAGGGCCCTGTTTCCTTTTTTTTTTTCAATCTTGGCTGTATATTTATTTCTCATACAAACAGAGGAGTCTCGTTTCATTTTTACTTCTAATTACACAGTTAACTTGTCTGAACTCAAAGTTCAAACCGTGATTGTTTTCTCAGTCTGGTCCTCTATGCATCTCCCCTGTGCTTATGGAGTCGGGTGATCATTCAAGCATTTAGGCAAAGTTTACATTTAAATTTTGTGCTTCACCCTCTCTACGGATTCCTTGCCTCTGCAAAATCTCTGAAATTTCCATCTTCTCCAACTTCCACTTCTGTCTTGTGACACCTCAATTCAAAAAAGCATCGATTTTCTGACACTTGAGTTGTGCATAGATAGGGAACTGCCTTCCATTTAAAAAGCAGCAAATGCACACAATTTCTCTCGGTGAAACAAAGTGCTTGCAAGATAAATTTCTCTTTGGCATCTTCTGCCCACCCTCTTCTGAGCCCTCTGAGTCTTCCCTGCAGATCCAGTTAGTGGTTTGCCTGGGGGTTTGATCAGAGTTTTATATTCAGTGATAGGTGTCTATTCTTTCTCTTCTCTCTTCCAGAAATTTCCTCTTACATTTCCAGCATCTCTTCCAGTGCTGTGTTCTCTTCATCCTCTTAAGCAATGTAGGAAGCTGACATTTTTTCTGCTGCCATGGACTTAGGTTTTGGAAAGCACACTTGGCAAGAAAACTAGAAACATATAACACTTGCCCTTTCCACAGCCACTTTTCAAAGAAAGGTACGCTCTTCACTAACTTCTGTCTGGTTTTTAGATACTTTTCAGCCATTTTTTCAGGCTCAAACTCTTCACCACCTCAAGCCAAGACAGTAAGACTCTATGGGCTTTTATATTTAATAATCCTGAAGACTGGAAAGCCTGCATGAATTAAAACAATATAAAGTTGTAATTCTTACCATTTCCAGTTGCTGATTTTCAAGAATCCTTCCTCGCTTGCATGCTTCATGGGGTCTTTAGTAAATTTTCATCCAAATTTCATGTTATCTGGAAAAAAATGTCTGCATAACCACATCACTCTGCCGCTATTACTGGAAGCCCCCCAAATGTGTTATTATATGTGTAAAAGGTACAGTCCACATACAGTTTAATAGTTATGAATCACTATATTTTTAAAGCAAGAAAGTCTAGGAAGCTGTTTCACTTGGTCTTCAGGTGGCTTCTCTTTTATAAGGCAAAATGGCAAAAAAAGAATACTGGTTGTATCTTTACATTCAATGATATAAGAGCCTTTTATTTAGGTAGGGTGACTGTAGTTCCCAGTGTTTCAGGACAGACTCCACTCATGCCTGTTGTCCCAGTAGAATTACTAATAGTTTCCCCTTCACTCTCAAGAATATCCTTCTAAATCTTATAGTTTATTAAGTTTTTAAACTTTATAATAGGAGTTATATTGGATTACCATTGACCCTAATTGACCTCATCTTAATTACCTCTTTAAAGACCCTATACCCAAATCTTCCTACATTCTGAGGTGTTGGGGTTTAAGGGTTATGGATTCAGAGGTGGATAATTCAGTCCATAACGTCATGAATAGCAATGCTGTATCCAACACTGTCAGAGTGGCAACATTGGTACAATACAGCAGCTCCAACAAGGAACAGCATTTTATTTAATTCCCAATTATCAAGCACTTATATAAGCCAGATGCTTCTGCTGGGCCCCCTCAACACTAAAGTTTCCCTGCATTTGTCGAGGTGACACTACCAACAATGTGCCCATGGCATTCCTGATCTTGTCATTCTTCCACACTCTCCATTGCTAGCTCAGCCTTTACTTTCTGGATTCCAGCATCCATCAGAGTGGTCTGAGAATGAAGACCACCACAGCTACATGGAAGGCTTGTTCACAGCGCAGTCCATGCCAGACCGCAGGTCTAAAAGTGATGAAGGGCCCAAGAGTCTTCATTTTTAGAACTCACCAAAAGACCCTTATGGCTCAAAATCATCTACCACAGTGAGGAAGAGAACATTTAATGATTTCAGGCAAAGGGAATGAGTCACTAAAGGTCTCTCTTCAGATGGGTAAATGGCAGGCTTTGCAGATGCTTGTTACAACACCAATGTGTAGCTAAAGTTACTTAAGAAATTCAACATTGAGTGTTGAGTTAGCTCCCAAGTGGAGAAAGCAGTCTTTTTCTAACAAGTTGCATGCCATTTGAGGAAGTTTTCATCTTACAAGGGAAAAAAAAATGACATGCTAAAAATATTTGGATTAACATTTTTAAGGCAGATTTTCTTAAACTTACTTTCTTTAGAACCTAGAGAATGATACCGATTTTTTAACTTACACATCTTGACTCGGAATAAATATATTTAAGCCTACCTAAATAACTGTGGCAATAGTGAAATCAGATTACTATCCTGTAACAAGATAACGGAAATGCAATAATAACCCCAACTGGATGGCTGACTTTTAAAATGTTAGCATTTTCCCTAAGTGAAATTGACCTTGTCGCAAAGTATCTCACAATACTCTCTTCCTGCTAGGATGAAATATTGCTGCAAGATTATTAACATTTATGTGGAAAGGTAAATGTTTTAAGGCCAGTGACTCTGTGACGCATGCATGAAATTGTGGTTTGATGTGTATAACGGAGATTCAATAGTTATTACTGGATTAGGTCAATAAATTTGGAAAGATGGAAAAGGATTATAGAATGAGAGTACTTTATGTTTTTAAAAATTGATCTAATACCCTCTTTGACTAATTCATCCATGACAACCAAATTTGGCCCAGAGTTCCACACGCACAGCTTCCATTGACATCCATAGACTCCTTCCATAGACTTTGCACATATCTGAACCCACAGTTTCAGTGTTTTTTTGATGAAAATTTACTGAGAAATTAATAACCAAAGGACTAGTGGAATGTGCAAGGATGCAATGTTGTTGAAATGTCAGACGGTAGAGTTTTTTGGGTTGTTGCCTAGTTTTTCTTTTCACAGATTTGTTTTCATCGTGAAATGTTGTTATTACCAGCATGCCTTGACTTTGACCTTAAGAACTTAAATTTGTTTTGCATGCCTCCATAAAATTGATATACTATCTATGTCCTGAGAATAGTAAGGGTTAATTAAAATACATAAAGTACTTCAAGCCATTTTTCTTAAAGATGTGAACTGAGTACATTATTATTACCATAAATACAATTGAAAAATACAGTCACATTCTCCCCTTACACATCTCTGTTGGAGACTGTTGCTTCCAATTCTACAAGGCTGATGATAAGGTGATAACATAAGCAATCTAGCATCAAAATTTATTTTTATCTTCATTCTGGAGAAAAGATTTAACCTCTTGAGGAACAACCCAAAGTTAAAATGAATATAAATATTTTTGCTACACTTCTATGTAGTTCAATTCAGGAGAGCAGATTTTTTTTCATCCCTTCAATTTCCCACAGGCAGAGATAAATCAAGATAGAGACAAAGTCTCTTTTGGATCAAATATATTTTATTATCTAATCTTAAAGGCTGGAAGATGATTTGTACCAATGCCCAACAAGTTATTCCAACTTCAGAAGGCTCCATGTATGTGGATATGAATTTAACATGCAATGCCACAGGAGCAAATAACTTAAAAAAGTGAAATCCAAAACTGATCAAAGCTAAGTACCCTTTTAGGTACTGAGACTGTTTTCATCATTTGGTTAAAAATAAGGTAATATTGTCAGAGTGACTTATGGCAAATTGCATTATCTCTGTAATTCTCATTTTCTTCAACCTATCTTTCATGTGATAGTGGATATTATGCTGGGCTCTAGAGTCAGACTGCCCAGATGCAAATGTAGGCTATGACATTTACAAATTATGTGGCCCTAGGGAGGGTTACTTAGTATTCTTTGAAAAGAACATTTCAAAAATTATTTTTCTATTCTGTTCTCTAAAGAGGAGATGTCGTGATATCACCTAACTTACAGGATGAGGAATTTAAATGAGGTGGTAGGTATATTGACAGTAACACAGAAAGAATTTGCACAGTGTCAGAGGTCATTGGTGTCCTTGCCATCAGAGCATGATGAATGTGTGCTTTGCTCAGGACAAATAGGCTGAAACTAGGCATTCTATACAATGAAATAGTGCTCATCAAAAATAAAAAAACAATCTATTACACAACAATGTGGAAACCAAAACTGCAGAGATAGAAAACTGATGAGTGGGTTGCCAGGGGATAGGGGTTGAAAGAGAGGCCGGCCACAGTGGGGCAGCACATGTTCTGGTGGGGTGACAGCATTATTTGGTATTTTGATTGCTATGGTGTTCACAAGATTGAGTTTGTGAGTCAAAATTCACCAAAATGAGCAAGTTTCACTTTTATTTTTTGTAAATACACTTTAAAAATTCAACTGAAGTGAGTGAGCTATGCATTTTCCATTGCTCGTGTACTTCAGTTCAAAGAGAAGAGTCTTTATAAGACAAGGCTTTAGATTTAAGTTAAAAATAGCATTTAAGAACACACACATCTGTTGCTCCAGAGGAAAATGCATATTAAAATAGCTGCAGCACTCTCCCAATCATTTGAATTGTCTTGTCAGCTGCTTGGCCTCTGAACACCAGACAGCAGCTCCTAACTTCAGCCTTCCTTATTCCCCCAGGCTTACCATGAGAATGAAGCATTAATATTTAGAAATAAGGAGTATAATTTTCACCTGGATAGTGATGATGGTGTGTCAGCATATACCCAAATTTACCCAATTTTATACATTATGGGGATTTTTATTTGTATGTCAATTATATATCAACAAAACGGGGGTTGGGGAGTCTTACAGAAGAGGAAGACTCAAAACTTGGAGCTTCTCATGCACTTAGTGAATTAGCCATTTTTAATATTGAAGTTCCTAAATTATTAATGTTTCCCAAAAGTGATATTCGATGACAAAAGTAATATCTTCGTGAAGTGTTAAGTGATTTTTATGAAAAAGTCGAATAAGCTGACAGAGCTTAATAATTACACTGTCAGAATACCAGATTCCATTTTCTCAAAGCCATCTATGTTGCCTGGCTTTGGTTGCATGGGCTGTCATCAAGATGGTAAGATTGGCTTCTCCTCTAATTGCACCATGGCAGCCAGTTCTATGCGAAAGGTCGCTGTGATGCCCACCTTTCAGAAGGGTGCCTAACCCATGACACAGCTTCTGCAGGTGATCATGAACACATCTAAGAGAATGGCTTGCATGCCAATGCGTCTAGAGGATGGAGCCTTTGTGGAGCCCTGGGGTGCTGTTCAGAGGCTTTAAAATATAAAACAACTGGTGATTTATTTATTCGCAGGAAGATGAAAAGCATTTTCTTTCCACAATAGTTTGTTGTAGACTCAAAGCTCAAAGGAACTGCCCACCAGAGATGTGTGTTTGACCTCTTTTGTGCAATTTATGTGGTTTGCTTCCTCATACATTAAGTATGGGGTATACATTATTAACTCATTATGGAGGTATCAAGGTCTGTGTGTGGCCTAGTCTTATAACCTTGGAGATTTTGCACGTAAGTCATTGGAGAAGTACTGTAAAGGAGAGTTTAGAAATAGGGAACACAGGCCATGATCAAATAGTTTTTTTGATCTGCTGTTTGTTTCACTGGAGGACAACCTGGATGGTCTGCCAGGCTTTAGTACCCTCAATGCCTATTTCTGCTCAACATCATTTATTGAATGGATTTTACACTGGGTACCCCCATTTGGGCTAAAAACTTGGGGCAACACATAGAAGCATATGGCATGTCTCAATCCTGATGATACTTTAGAATAGCATGAGAGAATTACCATTTATTGTTATGAAAAAATAGAGGACAAAACAAAACTTCAAACTGTTGTGAAATGCGGAATTCAATATAATTAGATGTGTCAGTGGGTGGCACAGTAGAGCTTGGTTGTTGAGAGTGCAACTCCCAGCACCTGCTTTCCTGGGTCTGAATCTTGATCTGTAAAATTAAGACTATATGACCTATCTCATCAGCTGTTGTGTACATTAAATGTGATCCTCCATGTGCAACAATAACAGGGTCCAGCCCTGCTCTAAGGAAGGCTATGGATGATGTCCAAAGGGGAACTCCTGCCACTTATGGGGCTTCCTCATGCAACCCCTCCTTCACATCCTATAATGCTAAAAGTGGTCCTTTCTTCTTTAATCAAATTCAGTGAGTTCTCCTTCCCATCATTCTGACCATGATTTTAAAACGTGTTTCTAATTTCTTCTTCCATTGTAAATGCTTTTTATTTTTTTTTAAGAGCCCATTCTGGATTCTCTTCTGGTTAAACCTATTGCAGGTTTTCATTTATAATGACTCACCTTGTGGTATTTGCTCCTGTGCAATTCAGAGACCCTGGTCTTCGGCCCAGAACTGTCTCCCTGGAATCCAGCATACCTGCCTGCCTGCTGGGCACCTCCACTGAGGAGCCTTCTAGTTCCCTTCACCATGACAAGGTTGGAGTATCCCGTTCAGATCATACACCAAACTATGCTGACTTTCTGGATGATCTCGTTTGGCAGGTGCCATTTCTGTCAATGCAGTGGTGCCAGCCATTGATAAGGAACTTGGACTTCAAGTCCATGCACGTTACCTCCACACCCAGGCAGACCTACAGCAGCCCTAACACTGTGTCCTGATAGACACCCGCCTTCCTCTTGCATCTCTCCTCATAGCTGCCTGCATGTCATGGCTACCCCTCCAGCCATGCTCTCTCATTCTCCACAGTAATTTAGTAGAATTATTAATTGTTTCTTTCTAGGTTATTGCATAAACTTATAGCTGAGTGTCTGTTTCCTAACATCACCTCTCTGTTTCCTTTTGCAGAGAAGGGAGCTGTTTTGAAAGGTCCTTCTAACGTGTCTACAAATCTTCCTGTAGTCTTTAAATGGAAGAAAAAAAAAGATATTCCTTTATATTATGGGCTCTACATGCTCATAAACTCCCTTTCTGGGTGAGCAATTCTGTCTCCTTATATTTGTGGTAACAGTGTAAAGCACAAATGAATCTAAAATTAACATATTTTTTTTATTTTTAGTGATTCTCAACCCCTTCAATTCCTTCCTTATTCCTCAAAATTCCACAATAGGCAGCCTTTAACCCCACTATAGAAAATTACTTGCAAATCTTATATTTTGGGGTTGGGGTTGTAGCTCAGTGGTAGAATGCTTGCCTGGCATGTGTGAGGCACTGGGTTTGATTTTCAGCACTACATATAAATAAATAAAAAATAAAGTTCCATAAAAATCTTAAAGACCTATTTTAAGGAAATCTCTTACATTTTTGCTATTTTTTCCATCCATGTCTTTACATATGCTACTTTAAAATTTTATAGTCATACTATATGCTGGTGACTAAGGAGGGAGCAAGATAACTCACAGCTCTTGTCCTTAGAAAGATTATAGTTCAATAGGAGAAAATTAAACAGGCACTTTAAATATGAGTGGAAACATTATTATCAGTTTTCTGTAGAAAATGATACTACTGTAAATGTCCATAATTGAAGAATTTGTTGGCTTATTGTACATTTATTCTAGGAACTATGAGCCCAACAAAAATAAAGTAGATCTTTAGTGGCTGTCATAGAAAGATGTCTATGAGATATTATTTGGTGAAAAGACTAGGCTACCAAACATGGTTCCCTACCATTAATCCACCTTACTTACCTACTCATTTTTTAAGCTTTAAGCTTAACTGTCATTGTTTCCTGAAAATATGTCCAAACTTCTTCAGTCATCCTCTGAACTTCATGTTATACTACTATAGAAAATGTGTCAGACATTTAAAAACAAACTTAATTTTTGAATAGTTTTATATTATAGAAGAATTTAAAGCATGGTACAAGGAATATCCCGTGTATTCCTTCACCAGTGATCATCCTAAATTATTATTACACATTCATCCCGCTGAGTAATAGACATTGTAGTAAATAAAAAGTGGAGCCTGGTCAATTTTCTGTGTAGTACAGTCATATCACCCCCAGCCCCATTGCAAAGCCTGGGCCAGGTTGAGAGTTCCAAATGGTTCCCACCATTTGGATCAGGTTAATAAGGAATACATATATTTTCTTGGCCTGAGTTAAACATGTTTTCATGACAGGTGTTTCTGTGAGTAAGCACAGCTGTTAGCTGCCAGGTCTCTGCTTCTCTCTACCACAACTTACAACAGAGAAGGCCAGATTCTGTGCAGCAACTGGGCCTCATCAGAAGAGGATAGCAGAGAGCAGCTCCATCCATCCTGCCTCCACCAAGGACTGGACATTGTCTCCTTTCGTCCAGCTCTCTAAGTACAGTATTGATCGCCAGCCATACCCTTTCAGACATCCCTTCAAAGTAACAAAAACAAGTAAATTAATGTCATTTGAGGACATTTGAAAGGTCGGTGGCTACTCAAGACCTTGCGACAGTAAGCAACACTCTCAAGCAGTTTATACCATCAGTTCTTTTATGTACAATTTTATTTGTACATGAATGCTTGAAGCAACTTGCTAACTCCTATTTTTGACATTGACGTGGGTTGCTAGTTGTGGCTTGGACACAGTGGACCTTTGAATCAGGGCATACAAAGTGCCTGGCCTGAGGTAGGCACTTGGAAAGCACTTAGAAGTAGGTATCACCATTTCGTGGAATTAAGCTAATATGTGGTCATGCAGTAATTTGAATCAGTACCTGGCTGTTCTGAATCAGGTTCTTCCTCTTAATTTCCAAGGCCTTTTGTGAAAGGGTTCAGAGGCAATTCTCACTAGTGTAACCGTCCAATCTATGTTCCTCAAGGAAGTTAAGAGATGCTAGACATAGCAAAGCTTAATAGACATAAGGTGATCTGTTTTTTTATGAAAAAGAATGAGATTCAACTAAATGAAGACTCATCAACGCTCCATGGGAGATTTCACAGGGTCTGCAGTGACACCATCGCTATCACAGCCTTCGGATCTTAAGTGCTTGCCACCTTCAAGGGAGTTCCTTGAGGGCAGGGCCAGTGTCTCCTTTTATGTCCTTGTTTTCACAGGGTTTGGCACTGGGCTGGAGGTATATCAGTCACCACCAGCAGTCTATTTAATTCTGTGAATTAAACTGGATGTAGAATTTGTTCCTGAAAGAAATGCAGACTTTCGGGTTAAAGAGCAGAAGGCTAATCCTGCCTTGCCCTTTGTGACATGCCCCTTGACAGGAAGGTAATGGAGCAGCTTTATTCTTCTCATTTGACAAATCAGGATTATAGTGCAGAGAGAATGGTTGTAAAAGCAGAATAGTAGCCACAATGTAGCCGTGTCTGTGTGGCTCTCCAGTTCTGAGTAGGTGTGAATAATCAACCTTGTTTTTCCCCAGGAACCCCAGTCAAACCAGGTATCTTCTCTCCACAGAGCTTTGAACCCCATCTATCAACTCACTGAAGTTGGCAGGTAGCTTAGATCTTTGTACTGTGCATTGTTCAAGAGAAGAAACCAGAAAACATATAACATCAACACTGAGAAGAAAGCAAAGGAAGGACAGAAGAGAGAACTTAATCCATAGCAAGACAAGGAGAAAGAAGTCAGGAATAGCTTTCTGAGAAGTTAACAAAGATCCTGGCAGATTTAGTGGAAATGGCAATGATCCTACATGAACACAGGAGGAAAGTCCCCACAGAGAAATACAGATGACAGCTGTACAGTCAACCCCAGGTCAGATAACAAACCTTCTTAGTTAACTATGAATGAATGAAATTATATCAGATGAATGAGTTGTTGATCAATTAGCTGCTTGTAAACAAAAATTGGAATCTTTTCAATGTAAACACTGGGTTCACACTTTGCTCTAATATCCAAGAATATCCCTAGATCCAAATTTGGCTTGACTCAGTACCATAAAAAGTTTTGAAATTATATGCTACTGAAAAATTATAATTCTGCCATCAATATGTTCCAGAACTTGCCGGAGTTTCCCCAGTAACCAGCAGTGACTCTGCAGACAGCTGCTGTACCGCTCATGGTCTGGAACTTGCTGTTACTATTCTGAGGTCTATATTTGGAAAGAGAATCCAATTATATTGAAGTGATTTTGAAATAATAAATTAGAGGATTCTCTTCCAATCTAGCCTTTCTTCCTCAAAAACCTTTCAATGGCCATCTTCTCCTAAATGGTCCCAGTCCTAGAGAACACCCCACATATAGATCTTTTTCAAATCATGATACTGTGACCAATGACTTCTATTTATAGCTGGGATTTTCTCCTTGGCTGTACCTCATTTGCTCCCCTGCTGCTGTGGTGTGAGGGTTTGAAGGTATGCATGAAGCCTTGGCTGATAGAAACAGGATTTGGATGGCAAGAGCAACCTTGGCAGCTACTTGGGTGCCACAGATGGCTATTGTTTGGTCTATGCAACGTCTGCCAGCATAATATTTAATATTCTTTCCCAATTAGTTATGAACATTTCAATTCAAGATACCAAAATCTGGATTCTGTTTCCACCACCACAGAGCTCCCACACCTTCCCTGAAACTATCACCCAAAGTGAGTCAGGCTTTAGTTTCAACACACACCCTGCAGTTGGTCAGTTTCTCGATTTCTCCCCCTTCCTTCTTAATCCTGAGTTCCATTGAGAACTCAGTCTTTTTGTCTCATTGGAATTGTGCTTATGTTTTCCACTAAAAATAAAGGAAAAGTGAAATGTTCTTTGGATGCACATGTTTAGTAGAAGTGGGTAAATGAAGGAAGTACAGAAGAGCACAGCACTTCAGGAAGAAGAGCAAAAGAGGAAGAACCCACAAAATTGTGGAAACAGGTTGCATGTTCACAATACAACAAAGCATAAACGTGTATGAGAAACTAAGCTGCATAAGAAAAACAACTGTGCGAAGTAAATAAAAAGTACAGATGTGTCAGAGAAACCAAGATGTATAAGAAATAGTAAGTCTGACTAATGTATATATCTGTACTAGAGAGGAGTAGGTGAGGAGAGGGGACCTACAGCAATCAGTTGAGCAGAGTGCATTTAGCACAACACCATAAACTGGATGTGGAAGAAGCAAAAAAGATACACAGAGGGATACTAAGATAAAAGGAGATAGCAACATCAAGAAGCAGCCGCCACCTTTGGGCTGGGAGACAAACAGGGAAAGTGTTGTATTGGTTAAAATCTGAAGTCCTAGAAAGGGCTGAAATCAACCTCTGACAGAGGACCCCGAGGCTGCAACCTAGACCTTTGCACAAAAAAGCACAGGGCCGTGTGGAGGTACTCCATGGGGCCGGGTGAGCCTGGACCAACTGCAAAATTGGTTGCTAGTTCTGGAATGTTACGGGGAAAGAGAAATGTTGCTACACCAACACTGATGGGGACAGATGGGAAACTGGGACCAAAGTAAAACTGGAGCAGGAAGCAAAAAGAAGCAAACTCCCTCCTCCGGGAGCTTCTAGCCTCCCTGGAGTGCCCTAGTGGGCAGAGCTACGGACCTTGGCTGAGGAAATGTGATTGGCAGAGTTCAGGTGTCTGCATCATGAAGTAGTGACAATGAAAGCCTAAGAGCGGGTGCTACCCGCTGGTCCTCCACAGACTGAAGCTTGTGATGTCTTCCTTAAGGACAAAATCAAAGTGATATTTAAGAAACTCTTAGGTTCATGTCCTACGTTGTGGTCTAGAACATCCTTTCATAAATACTTTCAGTCAATTTAGTGCATTTTAAGCTCCACACTTATGAAAGGTGGTAATGGTGGATAGGGTCACCTCAGTTTCCCATGAGAGAAGATTTGGTGTAGCTGGAAGGCCACGGATAGGCCAACATCACCAGTGTCACAAAGTCAGAATGACAGCTGTAACGCTGTCCACCAGCCAGTGTCTAGGCACTGTAGTGGCTCCTTCTGTGAGTTCATAGGTAACTGGACGCCTGACATGAGTGAAGTCCACGAATCTCACTACCTTAGGGAAAGGCCTCTGGGGCCCAGCGTGGCTCTTGGCCCCGGGTCAGGGATGACACCTATGTGTCTGTCTGCTCACTGGTTTTATTAAGTTCTGAAGAAAGAAAAATAATGTGTCTCCAGTTGAAGGTATTGGGCTATCCAAGGGCCATTGAATTTAATGTTTTCTGGAACACCAATTTTATGTCTTTAAAAAAAACTGAAGTAATACAGCTCAGCTTGTTAGCTTAAAAGAACGAGGTCTTAGTTTGAAGAATTGCTCCAAGTGCCAGTGAAGGGCATGGCTTCTGCAATGCATGGTGATGTTCTCCTACTATCTCTTAAGGGTGAACCTGGCTGAATTAGAAAAAGAAAATCCCTTCTTTAAGAAACTAACCGTCATCTGCCAGGAAGATGGAGTAACAAGCAAACACGTCTACGGAAACAGCAAGATGAAAGGCAGCCTCCACTTGTTCACTGTTCAACGTGAACAACTGTCACTGGAAGTGACCTAAGGGATCCTTCTGAACATAGTCTGTATTTACTCAGTCACTGGCCCCATAGACTATTCAGAAGTTTCATGTGAGGAAATGGATGATTGATGTTAAACTAGTCTGTGCTTTGTTTTCATTGTTATATTACCACATTGGTTAAGACCTGTCCTCTCAATACCAAAGTGCTCTGACACACACACACACACTCTAAATCTGGTTTCTCAGAGCCAGCAGTTACCCTGTTTTGCCAATTTTCCCCACTCTTTTCCCCTTCTGAAAAGTAAATGCCATTTGATAAGAGAGACTGGGGGGATCTGGCTTGGACAGGACTGTCAATCAGGAAGCACTCCACCTAGGTACAAGGAGGGCCCATGTGTCTGGCTTGTTCTCTGCCCCACTGTCTCCTCCAGTCACTCACGATGACAAGGTGCCTTTTCTCCCCTAGAAACGGCCTTGGGTTCCTAGTCAACTTGCTGTCTCCCTCATTCCTGGAGGGACTGCGGGCCTAACCAGGTGTTGACCTAGAGGACGTTAAAAATTGTGTTCAATGTGAAGAGTGTTTCTGTAGGTGACTTCCACCAAATCTTCAGCCCTCAAATTTTAAACAAATATTTCATAAGAGCTGGGATGGATGAGGACTGGAGATGGTGAGTTTGGGGTCACATAGGCTTGAGTTCCAATTCTGCTACATGTTTTTTGTCTCCTTCAAAAAGTTACTTAATTTTGATGAGTCTTAATACCTCACCTCTGAAATGAGAATAATAAGAGTATTATTACGGAGAAGTACTTAATAATTCAATGTAAAATTTTTTAAAGAGAATTAAATGTAAAAACATTGTGTAGTGTGGGGCCTGCCACTCATTGAGTAAGGGCTGTTATCATTATCACTTTTAATGGATGCCATTGAAAGCAGAAAGGACATGAAACTTTTTTTTCTAGTAGAAAACTAACAAAAAATGTAGCAGGTGTTTTGGGGAGAACAAAGAGATACAGATCCTTCCTTGGGTTGTAATCACAGAGTTTTGGGAGCAGATTGTCATCTCATCCATGTGAATCTGTCCCTCTTCCTCATTCTCAAGAGGGGGAATGTCCCTTTTTTAGTGTGACTTTGCAACGCCTTTAAAGAAGTAGAGTCTTTCCTCCTCAGTGCAGACCTGCCTGTGATCCTCCATGTGGCCAGTGCAAAGTGAGAGAAAAGTTCCCTAGTCCCACGTGGAGGCCTGAGGACTGCTTGTCTGTGGGCCTTGCTATCCCTTGCTAGCACAGGGATCCCTTCAGGATATGCTCACAGGAGAAGGGTGTTTATTTCCCAGGGTAGGATGCACTGACTTGGAAGTGACCTAAGGGATCCTCCTGAACATAGTCTTTATTTTGGTGTAATATGTGAAAATGCATCCAGCTGACAAAGGATATATGAATCTGCGTGTCCATAGGCATGTGCCCATATGTGTAACATGTAAGTTACAAGGAAAATTGTGGGATTGTAGTGGCCATGGATGCAAGAGATAGCAATGACTGAAAGACTTATCCCATGAAAATGGCGTGTTTGTACTGGATGGAGCAGCATCGAGGTTGTTGATGTCCTTGGTGACAGCAGTTTCCTTGGGAATAGTTGGGGATAAATCTCAATCTGGAGGAGGACCAACAGTGCATGGGTGATTTGAAGCGGTATCCTGTGTGAACAACCTGCATGAAGACTTTGTTGGGAAGAACAGAGAAATGGACAGGTGATGAGCTAATTCAGGTCAGTGCGTTTGAAGTTAAGGGACACCAATGTGTGCTGGTGTATTTATAAGAAAGATCTAGGAGGTAAGGCAGGTTCGAGAGCATAAAGGGTGGGAGGACAACAGAACAAGGGGATGTACCAGTGACCTGCCCCATGAGTTGGGATTCAACACATTAGGTTTTGCCATTTTACGGGTCCTGACCTACCCCTTGGAGTCTGGGGTCCTCCTCCTCCCAGCCAACTCCCTTTATCCTATTATAGAGAGGCATGGCATTGAGATCTCCTAATACTAGTTACAGACTCTAGTATCTTGTTTCGTCTTGGTGACTTCTGTTTTGAAACAGACAGCCACAGTTTTCTCATAACTGCCATAAAAGATTATGGACACAAAATAGGATAAAAAGCTCCCTCTGGAAATCTAAGATTTTTCAGTACGGTTCTCTTAAAGCACACCTCACTTACAAATTCCCCCAAAGGCACGGGTGGCTCTTCAAGTTTTAATCTCTGTCTTTTATTCCCACAAAACAAGTACATTTCCTTCCTCTGTAAAACCGCCTTGTTGCTGGTACCATTCCTGTGGAGAGGAAGTCAGGTCAAAGCAGTCTTTGCCTCTCTTGATCTTGCAGCACGCTCCAGGCAAGGCACCTCTAGTCTGAAGATGCAGGGCAGAGGTGGGCTTCGCTTTCTGGTTCCCAGGAAGAGTCAGGGAGGGAGCAGGAAGAGCTTGGCCAACATGCCTGTGTCTTTTCACCTACTCCTGCTTTCTCCAACCTGGAGTTTTAGAGGTGAACCATCTTCTGGGTGTCAGCAACCTACCTCTCATTCTTTTACACATGAAACAAGAGAGTGGTAAGGTGATTTGCCCAGTAACTGAGTTTTGATACCAGGGTCTCCAGCCCCTCTCCCATGCCCTGCTTGGTTGTGTGTGGGAAAATTTGCTTCGCGTAGGCTATCCTGAGTTGCATGTGGCTTCTTCTGTTAGTGTTCCCAGCCATCTAACAAAGCTACAGATTGCCTCGTCCTATTCTATCACTGTGGCATCTGAATATGTGCTATGACCCTGTCCCCAAATCTGTAATTAGATGGAGAAGAGTTAATGTGGGAAACTGGATCTGCTTGCATGACTGGCCCCTGACTGGCATCTGGGCACATGGATTTTTTTTTTAAATTCCAAGTGATAAGAACATTTGCTTCTCCGGGGCCCTGATGACCTGATTTCCTTCAAGGCATCCAGAGGCTTGATACTTATGGCTGATCATTTGTGCCTGTGTAACCATCCCCTGATAAAAATCCTAGACTGATTCCAATGGGCTTCCCCGGGCAGAAAACCACATGCAGGAGCCTGCACTCAAGACAGGGGAGGCCCCTGTGGGGAGGGAGAACATGGGAAGCCCACACGTGGAGTTAAATACCCAACCACACTTGAGCTGTTCTGCTGGCGCTAATCTCTCTGGCTGTGATTCTTGCCCTGTCAGTGCACTACATCTTGGCCCATGAGTAGAATTATTTATGGAATCCCTGGAGTGCTTCTGAGGAAGCACTGAACTTGTGCCTGGTCATAGGGCAGCAACGACAGACTGTGTCCAGAGTGGCGTGGTGGAAGTGTTGCCACAGAACTATAAAAATGTCGTCTGTTGAGTCTTAGCAGCAGCCAGGTTTGGAAACTCCTGGATAAGACCACGAGGTCTGAGAGTCACGGGAGACATACTTTGTCCCAGTTGTTTCTTTGTTACATAATAATATTTGCTAGGGTACTATTGAATTCTGAGCAACTAAGCGTCTCCACCTAGATATATGATTGGTATATTAAACTTTAGAGTTTCAAAACTGAAATTTTGATTATTCATCCTAAATCACCTTTGCTGGTTGTGTTTCTCAGTGAATGGCACTTTCGGCATACCATTCTTTGTTTTCTCAAGCTAAAATCTTTAAAGTGCCTCTTAATTCTCTCCCATTTTCATACCACATGTAAACCCATATCTATCTCAGAGACTAACCTCAAAAGACAATCACTTCATAGTATCTCTGCCTCTGTTCTTCTGGGTTAAATCACCCTCTCTTGCCAGGGGCACTGTGCTGTCGCCTCATTGACCGGCCACTCTCCCATTACCAGTGTTTGCCTCCCAGGATCCCATTTGATCATGATTAAATCCCATCATCAGCTGCTAATGGAATCCCAAACCTTCATGGTGACCTAAGACTCCTGCCATGGCTTCCCCACTAGTTACATTACCTCTGTACAAGTTCTCGATCCCACCAGTTATATTCTTGTCTTAGTGTCTTTGTAATTGTTGTCCTCTGCCCAGAACACTTTTCTCCCGAATATTGGCCTGGCTCTTTGTAAGATTTATGTTTTCTATCAAAGTTGGCCCTGTAATGCAACACAGGCATGATTACTATAACTTATTTCAGATGTATAATGGATCTATCTGCCTTAGGGAACCAAGTGATCAGAATAGACCCCTCTTCATTAGGGAATCATATGACCAGAGTGGCGACATTTTAAATTTCTTAACAGGTACCCAATCACAACTGTAGCCATTTTCCATGTCCACCTCCAATTTTAAATTAGCTAATGGCCTAGATTGTACCTCCAATTTCTTCCTATCAGGATCGAGGGGTGTTTGCTTGCTGGACTGTCTCTGGGAGCGTACCCTTCTGCAGAGGTACAATTGTGCCTCACTGACCCACTTTCAAACACGTGTTTGATTTCTTGTGGCACTTTGTTACTTCTAACACTCATGTCCCCACTTTCCTCAGATCTCAGCTCTGAAATTACCCTATCAAGGAAACCATTACTGAGCAACCTAAATACAGATTTTCCTCTCTTGTCCTCTCACTGGCTTTTGCCTTACCTTACTTCGTTTTTCTTCAAAGCACTTTGGAAAACATCAAGTTGTATGTCTGCATGTGTTTATTTGCATCTGGACTTATTCCTTCCAGTGTATAACACAAGCTCCCTGCAGTGGCAATTGGTTCTGTTCCCTGCTCTGTCCAGTATCCGGACAAAGGATTGACAGTAGACATGGTGAGAAATACGCTGAGGGAGGGAATGGACGAAGCCGTGACTGTTCTGATATACCGAAGGAGGAGAAGTAAATATATTGCAGAAAAAGGAGATGGGGAATGGAGTGCTGCTAACGTCACTAAGAAAGAGGACCAAGTGAAGGAGACTTGAGGCTGGATGTTTCAGAGACAAGAGTGCAGACGAGGTACTGGCAATTCTGCAGTGACCCCACAGAAGCCAGGCTCTCTTCGGTCCTTCCTTTCCTTTCACTAAGTTATTTCTTGATGTCAGAAAGATCTCATTTCTCCATTTCAAAGCTGGAGCTGACACAGTGGACCAACACTAGGGACATGGGCATGGCTCTTTTCAGCATGTTCTTGCTATGAGGGCTTTGGGAAGCCCCTCTTTGCCAGGGATGCACCTCCAACAGAGATAAACCCTGAGGCTATGCCCCATAGGGCCTGCAGAGCTACCTTAAATGGCAGTCTTTGACTTCCCAGAGAAATGTATACAAATAAAGAATATATCTTTGGCCGGGGTTGTGACTCAATGATAGAGCAATTGCCTAGCATGTGTGAGGCACTGGGTTCAATTCCCATCACCGTGTTAAAAAAAATACACAAATAAAATAAAGGTATTATGTCCATCTACAACTAGGGGAAAAAAAGAATGTGTCTCTTTCTTTCTTTCTTTTCCTTTCTTGATTAAAGGGAAAAAAAAATGGATTCTGGGTTCTAAATAAGCTAAGAATAGAAACGTGTAAGTGATTAAAAAGAAATCTTATACCCAAGACCCCCAAAGTCCTTAAAGTTTGAATATTTATTTGGAAAGAGACAAGTGCTGTTTAAGTCAGCTTTTCTGCCGCTGTGACTAAATGACCCAACCAGAACAATCATAGAGGAGGAAAAGTTTATTTGAGGGCTCACAGTTTCAGAGGTTTTGGTTCCACAGAAGGCTGGCTCCCATGTGGGGGGAGGCCTCAAGGTGAGGCAGAACTTCATGGGGGAAGACTGTGGTGGGGGAAATAGCTCACATGGTGATCAGGAAGCACCTACTTGCCAAATACAAATATATACCCAAAGCCACACTCCAATTCCCGTCTCCTCCAGCACACCCTACCTGCTTTCAGTTCCCACTCAGTTAATCCCCATCAGGGGATTGATTCACTGTTGGAATAAGACTCTTACAATCCAATCATTTCTCCTCTGAACCTTCTTGCATTGTCTCATATGTGAGCTTCTGGGGGCCACCTCACATCCAAACCATAACAAGTGCCATGATCTGAAAAGCAGAATCAATCTCTCTCTCTCTGTCTTTCTCTCTCTCTTTGCCCCCCTTCCATCCCTCCTTTTTTTCTCTTTCTCTGGCTCTCTCCTCTCCTCCTCAGCTGCTTAATGGGATAATAGGACAAGTGGTATTTCTATTAGAGATAAAAATATATATTTTAAGCATGCTCTGGAGAAATTTGCCAGCTGCATATTATGGCTAGAAGAGAGTGTCCATGGAAAATGAAATTCCCCTCAGGTTATTTGGGTATTTGCATGTTTTGCAAGAAAGATATATGTATAGTTATGGAAAGGGGATTTGGGGCTGAACTAGTGGGAATGGGTATAAAAATAGATGTATTTGATATCACTCTTCCTTTCACTGTAGACATGACAGAATCTAAACTGTGTTAGAAATCCTCTATTTAAATACAGTTATGTTCCAAGAATCTGAGGTGAGAATTGCATTCTCCCCCACGGCAACTTGCCAGTCAACACTGGGACCAAAAAGTAAAACTCACTCAGTGAGGAACTACTGTGCAGAAAGGGATCACAGGGTCAGTTGAGTACTGAAGAGCAGTACAGAGCAGAAGTTAACCTCGTGACTCTGAAGTCAGACCACCTGAGATCAAGCTCAATCTAACATTTTTCCCCCCAGATCCTTATTATTGTACAATTTACTTAATCTTTCTTCCTCTGTTTTTCCCAAGTTGAGTTATTGCACTTAGAAGATCAGGGAACCCTTGCAGATCAGGTAGAACAATGGCTGTCAAATAATGGAGGCCCAGTAAATGAACACTGTCCTTATTAACTGTGTGGAACAATAACTGTGCTAAGTCAATCACAGTGTGAAGAAAAAGCTTTCTCCTTTTTAATTTAAATGCATTATTCAACAAATACTTGTCCAATTCTTTATATCTGCCAGTCTCTATAAAGTAGATGACAAAAAATAAAAGTGACCCTCTCTTGCCTTAAGGAGGAGGCAACATGGTAGGGCAGTGAGACATGAATCTACCTTCATGGCACCCAAATACTCCCTGCTGATGATCAGTTATCAACCACGTTGTCTAAACAATAGGTACTTAGAATCCAAAGGGGAGAGAGATCACTGAGCAATGGAGGGGTCAAATGTGACAGAAAAGCCTGTTAGACAGTATCAGGTGAATATGTCTTGTTGGGTACAAAGGAAGGACAGGGCATTGCAAATCTATTAATACATTGATCAGGTTATGACACTGGCAAAGTTAGGTTATTCACCTGGCAGTGCGTAGGTCCTCTTTGCTGGAGCAATTGCCTCTCGTTTAGATGGATAGAGGAGAGAACAAGCATAACCTTTAGCATTTAATGGTGAAATTTGAGCCTGAAGGCAAGTTTGAGCAAACTCAGAGATAATTTTCCATCAAAGGAAAGGTCTACCTAAGATTGCAGGGATCCCAGACACCAGAATAATCATAGGGACGTCTTGAATTGGATGGAACATGAGTAGGTGTCTTCTGATGTTTTTCACAAGCTCAGATTCTGTGGCTGAGCTGCCGCAGGCCTGCCCATATGGTGAGAAGGGGCTTCAAAAGCTGGTGTCTGGGTCTTCTCCTGCAGTTCATCACCACATAATTGTGGGCACATCCCTCTCCCCATTTGGCAGGGCATGTGCTGAGCCTACAACATGGATAGGACAGAAAGGCTGCGGGTTCTCATCCAAGAGACTGACAATCCAATGAACCAGTCTGTTTGAAAATGCTTTGCAAAATGTCATGGATGGTGTCAATGTAAGATTGAGGAGGGTAGAATAAATCTGATGTTTTCATCTCATGATAAGTTGTGGAAAGAAGGCAGTCGGCAAACCTAGATGTCAACCTGCACTGCTTCTCTTTGTCACAGCAGCCCCAAGCACACCACAGTCTCCAATAATACCTGAGGCCTCCCTTGAATTTCTCTTTTTAGTGGGAAATACTACATAAGTAGAATGCATATATTACAGGTATATTTTGTGTTTTTATAATAATATTCTTTGAACATGTCTTTAAATATAGCTTATTTTTATTTATAACTTAATAAGATACACCATGAACTTCATGAACAGTGAATTAAAACTTTAGACTGAAAAGCAGAAAAGGAGATTTGAAAAAATACTTATGATCTTCATAGTCGGAGAACCAGAGGCTGAACAAACACACCCTGCAAGTTTGCATCAGGCAGTTTGTGGGCCAGAGTTTTGGTACAGACAACCTTGGCTGTGCTCAACTGCTAGACAGTGGGAAGGAGATGGAAATGGCTTCTTAAGAAAGCAAAGCAAATTCAAGGAGGGTGAGACAATAAGTAGCTCAGTGGCCTTCTGATTGGAAAAACATGTTGTTTTCAAAATGTCATAACCCAGCAGAGGGACACCTTATAAGAGCTGTAATTTTTCTCCTTTGGAAGAAGATAATTGAAACTGAAAGGAGATGAAACCTGGCTAAAATATTTGGAAAAAGCCAACAAAAATGATTGCACTGGGAGAGTCAAAGCCAGCAGCTGCACAACAAAGCAAAATTAAGAGAGGCTATAAAACACTGGGAGGAGTAGAAATCTGCACACAGGACACTGGGTCTAAACATGTAGGCAGATATTTTCCTCTTTGAAGCAGCAAATGGAAAATCATTGCAGTCACTTTATTATTATTTCCTAGTGTTTGCTTGTTTATAAGTTTGCTAAGCCAGAATTAATTTCATGTTTAATATTAGGTAATTTTCAATATTTTCAAAAAATAATGAATAAAAATATTCTAATCTGAAACTCAGCTAAACCAAGTACCTTGAGGGGAATATTGTAAACTTTAAAATTTAAGTATTACTTCTGTATGCTGCAAAGAAAAATGTTAAGATGAGAAATATCAGTTTTTCTTGTGCACCCTGGCTAAAACCCTCAGAAGACAAAATAACCAGATATACAAAGTTCAATGCTATATTGCTCATTAGAAATATTCTTATAAAGCATCAAAGTTGTCAAAAAAATTAAGCTGTATTTGAATTAACCATAGTAAATGATTTTTCCTTCTTAAAAAATGCAAAAAAAATTTTCTTTTAAAAATTGCTGTGGTCCATAAATACCTTCTGTCTTTTTTCCTTCTGTGGATTCAGATTCTTTAGAAGATATCTTGCTCATTTCCTCAGATTTCACTACTTGAGGAGGACTCTTCACTCGGGATAAAAAGCACCCAAACTTCAAATTGCTCAGGTGCTGCCCTTCCGAAAGTTTTGGTGTGGAAACCATGGATGACTTCTTACCTTGAACTTCTAAAAGGTCATTAATCAAAATTAAGATCTGAATTGTTTATGTCAATTTGTTAAACATAGAAAAAAAGCATATAAAAACTTTAAGACAAATTACTCTTTTTTCTTTTTTTAAAGTTTAATCAGGTACTGTTTTACTGCCTTTGCTACTAGGCACAGGCTTGCCAAAAAGATAATAATAATCAAGTTTCTGGGCTCTCAGTAAACTTAGATATGGCATTCAGTAGGGTTTAACAATCACTTGTACATCAATCTCATTTTTATTACAAATGTTCTAATTAGAATATATTTTCTACGCACTTTCTTTAGAAAGCAGAACTGTATATCAGCTGAAGGTTGGGACAGATGTCCTTTTAAGGTACCTGCATAGTCTTACCTTTCAGTCAATGTCAGGATCTATCGACTTCACATTTCTCCTTTTTAACTTTAATACCTGTTGGTTTCTTCCACCAGCTAGTGCTCTTAAAAGTTATTTTTAAAATTCAATACACAGTATTTAGACTTTGTATGCAACTACCTATTAATACTTTTCTATTTCAGTGCAATCTCTATCAATTAGAAGAATAACAATGAATACTTAATATTCTCCCTCCAAACCCATACCAAATATAAGTCCCCAATATATTTACAACCCTGGAGATGATGTGTCTTACTTCCATTTTTAAAAAATAAAATTGAATAAAGGTACTAGATGTATACTATCTTGTGACACATTTTAAGAGCTTAAATAACTCAAGTCTTAAAATAGTATTCAACTAGTAAATCATACCCCCAGTCATTTCAGTACAATTGTAAATGTCTTTAAAAGCTTCAGTTCTTGATATTATTTTCATTTAAAAGCATCAAGATAAAAATTCACCAAAACTTCAGTCACACTATTTAAGGAACCTATATCCATTAAGAAATTTCCTCTCTAGAGTACTATACCCAGTTAGCCATTGAAAACTGGCATTATGATTTTCAGTGGAAACCTGATTTTCTAAGAGAAATGAAAATCGTCACATAAACCCTTGAAATTCATTTTACCTGAACTTAAACTTTCCCAATTTTGTCACTGATGGGGATCTCTCCCAAATAAGTTTATCAAATAATACCTAAATGTAATACTTTTAAAACTTAAATGAGCATTACATCTTGAGGGTATGCAGAGGTCAGAAGCTGGGAAACCCATGACAATGAGGGCTCCTATTTGATTGCTTTTATAACTTTTTAAGAAGTGAGCATGAAAATAAATCTTTATTTTCAGTTATTACCCACGAATAAGAGAAAGTTAGGTTCACAGTTTTAGCTATTGACACAAAGTGAACTAGGAGGCAAATTCACATCCATCAAACACAACTAATGGATCAACTTTTTCAAGTTTAGGCTATCTTGAAAGCTTGCAACATACCAGATATTGCTGTGTGTTCTCTAGTGACAATGGCTGACAGCAAATGGAACTTGAAGTGTTTTTGAATAACAGATGTTGTCTATAATATGTTGCTGGAAATCAAGAGATTTATAAACATGTTCAGAAGAGTTGAATCCTTAAAGTCTAAACACACTAATTTAAGAGTGTGTATGTTGCAATTTCAAAAGGAGTCAATAATCCATATGGACTAAATTAATACTTGCCTCTGGGTAGCAGGCCTTTTTGTAAATATAAAATTATATTAGACATTAGCACCAGTGCAGAACATGCTCAGCATCATAAGATCCAAAACACCAGCACAAGTTTATCCATCACTAAAAAACAATTACCTCTTACTAAGATGTCAAGACTAGTAGGTAGATTGATACATCCAATCCAAACGAATAACTTTTGTACTGTACAATCTTTTTTTCAGAAGTATAAGTGAAAACCAATCAACTACATAGCAGACATGTTAAATTTAAAATCTCCAATATTTTAAAAACTGGACCTTACCAGAGGTAGAAAATAACTGACAAGTGACAGAAGTTAAAACTTTAAATAAAATCCCTTCCCTGTTTAATCAATAAATGTGGCAGAATAAAAAAATACTACAAAACCTGTTTATTGATCATTCTATCCATGTGTTTAGTAAGTGGTGATGCTCCTGTTCAAGGAATCCATTAATTACCTAATTTTCTAATAAAGGAAGAGGGAAAAGATATTTATCACCTTCTCTGGTACAAATATTCATCTAACAATTTAAGACCAAATAGTAACAATATAGGAAATCATTTTTCAACAGTTAAAGATTTTTGGCTTATGTTTTATGGATGGTGCTGCTGTTCCAACCTTATAAAGTAAAGCTGTCTGCATTCCAAATTTCAAAAATTGAAGACTCTCCCCATCTCACCATACTAACCAGTGCCCTTTGGTTTCTTCAGAACAAGAAAGGTTAAAAGGGTTGTTGATTACAGATGTAACATTCTGATTTGGGGACCTATCAAACAAAAATCATAGCAAGTGCCAGACACTTATTTTACAGAAGTCTAACATTACCCATTAGAGCAAATCAACTTATTCCACTCACCCTGTTGGGGGGGGGGTAGAAATCCTATATCCATAACACTTGACAGGATGTGTTTATCAACACTAAGTAGCTCAAACAACTTCCACAAATAAAGTGTCTAGCTTGGCTTTTAAAATGGGAAAGTCACATATTTTGAAAGTAAATATAGTTGAAATTGTGAATCGGGTATAATTTGAACCTAATGAACCATGCAGGAAGCGAGGGTTAATAAACAAATGTGCTTTGAATTTGTTCAAGTACTAATATTTCTGTATATAAAGATTTAGCATATATAACAGCTATTATGAGAAGTGAAAAAAGATTTTTCCCCATAAATGAAAATATTAAAACTAAGTTAAAATACATAAAGTAGTTAGTATTCCACACAGCATAAAATTCGACAAATCAAAGTTTACATGTCCCAGCTGACCATGTGTGAAAATGCAAAGCAGGCATTAAAACTGATATTATGTCCAATATTTAAAACCAGTTTGTAATTGGGGGAACATCTAAATCCTTAATTAAAAAACACAAATGAAGTGAAAGCTTTAAACTGGTACACACTGTTCACACCTATATTTCAAGTTTGGAAATGCATATTTGCAAGCAGCAATACAAAAGTATTCATGAAGAATGCATAATCTCTGAAAATTATGAAAACATCCCTGCTACCAATACACTTCTATATACAAAACTGACTACCATATTTGTTACTTCTGTGTAGCAAGAGAAGTTCATTTTCAAAACAGATAAAATTCAGTCTTTAGGTGTGAATGGTATGAATGACAGTCTCTTTTTTTTTTTTTTAATTTCTTAGTCGTTTGGGATCCTTAAGCATGCAAAAGCTTTGAACAGGAGGGTCCACAAAGGAACCGGGTTGTCTTATGGCATCCAGTTAAGCCAGAGCTGGGAATGCCTCTGGGTCATCCACATCAGTGGCAGGAGCACTCGACTTGTCAGTCCTGCTGCCACGGTTTGGGCGTCCACCACGCCCACGCCCACCTCGTCCTCCCCTGCCACCACGTCCTGGGCGGCCTAGATCTCCAAAATTGATCTCCAGCTGAGATGTTATGTCATTTGCTGGCTTCCGGAAATGATGGTCCATAACCGAATCTTCAGCGTGAGCCTCTTCACTCTTTGATTTATGAAGAACAAATCCCTTCTTCCATTGCCCATCAGCACCTTCATTTGGTTTTCGGATATTAAATTCTACTTTTGCACGATCTTTATTTTGAATAGCCTTCCATTCATCCAAAGTCATCTCTTTTGGACCCTCTTCCTTAACTTCTTCAACTTCGTTTTCCTTATTTTCAGTATCTGCCACTGGATGTTCTTCACCTTCAGGTGTTTCCTCAGTGGCATTTGATTGATCCAAGTCAGTTAATTCATCTTTGACAGTTCCCCAGTTGTGAGATCCGCTACTTCCACGTTTATCCTCATGCTTCAGGCCACCGTAATGTGAAAAAGAAGATCTATCACTTCCACTATGCCTATCAAATTCACGTTTGCCACGAGAATCAAATCCATCTCCTCGGGCTGGGGATGTGGCTCAAGCAGTAGCGCGCTCGCCTGGCGTGCGTGCCGCCCGGGTTCGATCCTCAGCACCACATACCAACAAAGATGTTGTGTCCGCCGAGAACTAAAAAATAAATATTAAAATTCTCTCTCTCTCTCTCTCTCTCTCTCTCTCTCTCTCTCTCTCTCTCTCTCCCCCCTCTCACTCTCTCTTTAAGAAAAAAAAAAATCCATCTCCTCGACCCCTTCCAAGACCACCACGACCTCGGATGGGTCGGTCAATAATTGGTCTATCAACTGAAAATTCGCCTCCTTCACCCTTTTCTTCAAGTGGCTTATCAAATCTCCTTTCACGAGGCGGTTGCCTTTCTAGTCTTCTATCAATTATTTTCCCTTCACCCTGAAGTTGTTGATCAGGTCTTCTTCCAACACGTCTTATTCCTTCTTTCTTAAGAGCCACGGGCGGCTGCGTTTCCTCTTTCTTGTCAGCCACGCCAACGTTGGGGGGCAGTGGGTTCTTGCGGTCTTTCTGGGACTCTTTACGCAGCCGTTTGCCTGCCGCGTTGGAGTTGGTCTGAGCCACGGCCTGAGCTGCGCTCTTGGCCCCAGGTCCCCCAACGCCGCCCCCTCCGGCTTCTTTTTTCTTGTTCTCTGCTGCTTTCAGCACCTCGAAGGGGTCCGATTCATCATCAAATAACTGGTCGAATCGGTTGGTGACCACGCAGCCGAAGCCTTCCTGTAGGTGCCCAGGCATGATGGTGGCTCGGTGGCCCGTTCCTCCACGGATTGCAGCGGGCCGCTCCGAGCCAAGAGCGCCTGCTTCAGCTCTTCCCACAAGATCGACAAATTACTCTTTACATCAGGAAAAAAGTCTCAAGTTTATCATAATTTAGGCACAGTAACAGAGGAGCCCCATTGTTAAGCATCATGGGTCTGTTTTTTTTTATATATATTTCGAATATCCAAAATATTTTCTTGACTCCAGAGAGAAAACAAATCCCTTTAAGAGCAGTGGTCAAATAAAAACAAGAAACACAAACTAAAACCTGATTATAAATAACTAGAGCATTACAGTTTCTTAAAAAGTCAAGTATTGTTAAATACTTGTTAATATTGGTTGAAAATTGTGTGATAATGCCATTGTCTGAAGTACTGGCTGCCAAAACAACCAAAGGAAATATAGATTACCATAGGTACAAATATCACTTGATCACTGTAATTTTTATTTATTTTTATTTTTTTTATTTTTTTTTAGAGAGAGTGAGAGAGGAGAGAGAGAGAGAGAGAGAGAGAGAGAGAGAGAGAGAGAGAATTTTTAATATTTATTTTTTAGTTCTCGGCGGACACAACATCTTTGTTGGTATGTGGTGCTGAGGATCGAACCCGGGCAGCACGCACGCCAGGCGAGCGCGTTACCGCTGAGCCACATCTCCAGCCCCAATCACTGTAATTTTTGCCTATTTTAGTTAATAATGAGAAGGAAGCAGATGGAGGGGTTTGCTTCATGGTGATCACAACATAAAGAACCTTAATCACTTTGTTAGGGGGAAAAGGGGGCAGATATAAAATTTAGAAAATTCATATAGTAATTCACCTAATCAGTGATTTAATTCATCTCTAGGACCTTTAACACTCCTGCTTATAAGATCAAAACCATGGAGATCCTAGAGAGGAGTTTCCAAAAATGAAATTCTTCACTCTGGATAAAGGGATAAGCTAAGTAGCAACTGATAATTAAGCAGTGGATAAGAAAGATATCTTTATATATTATGTTCTTTTAGATGTATCTTTTAATGTTTTTGTGTTGATCATCTCTCACAGAACTAATTCACAATTTGATTGTAATGGTTGCATACATTTGATTCTCTGCATCCGTGGATTTCATATCTGTGAACTCAATGTACTGTAGATTAAAAAATATTCTGAACAAAGACTGCCTCTGTAGTGAACACATATAGATGTTTTTCTTATTATTCCTTAAATGATAGAGTATAACTAATATTTACAAACATTTATATTGTATTAGGTATTATAAGCAATCCAGAAATGATTAAAATTATAGAAGGAGTTACATAGACTATATGTAAATACTGTGCCATTTTAAATAAGGAACTTGAGCATTCTCAGATTCCAGTATCTACAGGGATCCTGGGATCAATCCCTTATGGATACTGAGGGACAAATGTACATGCATATATATTTTTTAAATACCATCTTATATTCACGATATAATATATCTTTTCTCCTCTCCAAGCCTAGTTTCCAATTATCAGTATCTCTTAGTCTTTAAAATCTAAGAGGCTGCAATGAAGACAAAAAATTGCAAGTCAAGAATATTAGAGCTGGGTGCGGTGGCACAAGCCTGTAATCCCAGTGACTTGGGAGGCTGAGGTAGGAGGATCAGAAGTTGAAAGTCATCCTTAGCAGCTCAGCGAGGCCCTGTCTAAAGAAAATATAAAAAAGGGGCTGGAGATATGGCTCAGTGGTAAGGATCCCTGTGTTCAATCCCTGGTACTAAAAAATAAAAATAAAAATCGGAAAAAATAACAATTTTTAGTGGGCCTAGTATGTTCAATCTATTTCAATAAGGGTAAATGTCACACAAATCTGAAACTTTAATTCTAAATATGAAACTCCAGATCAGCCATGAAGGCACTTATTTTTGTCATACAAGTAGAGAAAATGATCAAGTAAGTATTAATATGCAGTAACAAAATGCCCTGTAATCAATAAGTCTATATATTCCTACATGAAATCAGAAGGCACTATTATAATGGCAATTTTACTAATGTAAAAAAATGTTCTGGAGATACAACAGTTATTAAGTAATAAGGCATTAAAGCTCTCTTCAAAGCCCATATTCTTCCTACCATACCAACATTTTCCCAGTGCATTTTGTGAGACCCAGAGGATACAAAAAGAGGCATGGAAAAGGCCAAGTTTGTAGAATTCTGGACCATCACCCAACACTGCTTTTACCTCTTTTACCTGCTCAAATTCTACATAATTTTCCTCCTTTTAAGGATTCCATTGCTAAACGAAGTTTTAAAACCTCTATACTAGGTCATGTAGTATAAGCATAAATTATAGTACACCTTGCTGTATTCACCTCTTTTTCAACCTGATGTGCAATTGAGGGGCTTTCACCAGAATAGTGTACTAAGAAAATCTCAATTAAAGATAGTTACACTACTCAACCTTAGGTTTTGAAGTTAAAAGCAAGTAATCCCATGTATTGGAAAATCCAAAGAATTTATTCACATCATCAACTTCTGCTCAAAACACTCAGGTTGTAAGAATTTCAATCACTGTTGAAAACTAGGATACAAAGCAAAATTGAAAATAACAACTGATTTTTAAAGCAAATATACCTGAAATGAAATATTCAAATTAGTTTATACTTTTCAGGTTGTTCACTAATGTCTAGCTGTGCTGTTCAATATGGTGATTTAAATCAATTAAGTAAAATTTAAAATTCAGTTCTTCAGTCACAAGAGTCATACTTCATGACTAATAAAAGTTCTTTACTCTCAAATAGTTATATGTGGCTCGTGGTCATCATATTGGACAGCACAAGTAAAGAATATTTCTTAAATCACAGAAAGTTCTATTAAAAAGTGCTGATTTATAGCTCAAAGACGAAATATGTGGTGTAACCACATTACCCAATTTTTACATTATGAAAAGTTACTTTTTTATTCATTTTTTAGTTTTAAGTGGACACAATATCTTTATTTTACATTTAAGTGGTGTTGAAGATCAAACTCATTGCCTCAAGCATGCTAGGCAAGCACTCTACCACTGAGCCACAACCCCAGACCGAAAAGTTACTTTTGAGCCTATAAAATATTGTTATGAATTATCTGAAATGTAGCAAATATTCCTTTTGGTTTAATTATTTGTAAACAATCAAAAGTTATAAATAGCTCTGGAGGTTAATGTCATTTCCAGGGCACATAGCAAGCCAAGGAGCTTTCTCCAAAGTCCCCCAGGCAAATACAAGTGTATCATGTTCATGATTCCTTAATCCCCACGAAAAGACATTTTTCTTTCAGAGGCCAGAGTATTCTCGGCCTTTTGAAGTACATACCTCTAATACAAATATTTATAATCTACTATCTGGCTTCATAGGTCTTCTGTGTTCTTTAAGAAAACCAGGAGATAGAGTACTACATGGGTTGGAAGGACCAAAACACCATCATTATTAGAGATTGGTATACACTGTCCATAATCCCTGACATCCTGGGCTAACATAATAAATAATACTTTCAGTAAAATCAACTCTATGCAACTTACTATGAGGACAAATTAAATGAATTTTAGAATAGAAAAAGGCAAAATTACTACCTGTCCATGTTTTTTTTAACCTATGTAGTAACAAGTTTGGTAAACTTGTATATCATCACCTTCCACATTTAGGGCCAACATTCACTTGGATACATTCACTTGAGTTCTGATTTGTTTGGAAATTCCTTCATTTCATGAAAATAATTCCTAATACTATATTTATAATAAAATTTTTAAATCATAAGTAAAAAATAGTAAATCCTATATAGCCAAATAAATCCAACTAGGATATCTTGGTGAAAATGTTTATACCTTGTAGTTTTGACTGTAGTGCTTTTATCTCTTCAGTTTGGTTTTGGTTGATCAAACGAAGATTCTGATTCTCCAATTCCAGCTAAAACAACACAGTGATATTCTCTTACATAGGAATAACATTTCTAAAACATGCTAATAAATAATTATATTTAGAAAACATTAATATGTTTACTCCAAATGCAGTAAAATAAAATGACATGCAAATATATGAATTTATCATCATAGGCTATCAAACTAGATAATTATGGCACCAATATTAATTTTTCCACAACTGAGAGTTTTGCAAGTTTTCACCCCCTAGCTTTTTTTTTTTTTTGGTACTGGGGATTGAATTCAGGAGCACTCAACCACTGAGCCACATCCCCAGCCCGATTTTGTATTTTATTTAGAGACAGAATCTCACTGAGTTGCTTAGCACCTCGCCTTTGCTGAGGGTGGCTTTGAACTCGTGATCCTCCTGCATCAGCTTCCACAGCTGTTGGGATTACAGGTATGTGCCACCGCGCCTGGCCCCCCCTAAGTTTTTTCCACTGTAAAATTATTTGAAACCAAACTATTTCAGTATTTAATCTGTACTTCAGATACCAAATATATTAATTTTATAATATATACAGATATGCTCTATAATTATTTAAAATTAACTAATTAGAACTAAAATTAAGTAATTAGAGTGAGACTATTTACACTGATCATCAGATGTCTATCAATTGTTTAATTTTTGAAATACAATGGATGTTAAAATAAAAGCTACCTATCTCAGATTTACCAAAAAAGAGCAGCACCATCAACTGATTTGAATTTTTTGTTTCACTCAGATGATTGTATATTCTGATTGTTTACCTACTAAAAAAGAATAAAGTAAAAGAAAAGAAAAGAAAAAATATAGCAACAAATACCTCATTTAACTTAACTGTTACCCATTCTTTGATCTTAGCTGCTTTCTCTTCTATTATTTTAGCTTCTTGGATTCTTGTTTCTGAAATAACATTTGCAATTTGTTTAGTTCAAACATAAACTCAGTGGTCCAGAAATGTTACCTGATAATATGCAAGACAAATCCACTTAAAACCTGTCTCAGATTTAGGACATCTACCTGCAAATTATCAGATTTTTAAAAGAGAAAATTTATCCAGCAAATACAATAAGAATCCACAGAGATAGATGCAAACATTGCTAGTTTTAATAATTGTTCTTCTCTTTCTTTGAATGATCAACACACTGAAGTCAATACACTGAATATATCAATAAAATAAACATTTCTGGAACAGTAGAACAGGGTCAACCAGGTTAGGAAGAGGAGACTAAAAATCTGGTATAATGGCTAGAACTCCCTCAAGCATTAATTTAAAAAAGACCCAGGAAAAATATAGACTGAAAAAGTCTACTTCACCAACCTTAAAATATGGTTATGATCACAAAACTACCGGGAATATGGTTACCGTAAATTACAATGGGCGGAGACTGGAGGCCGGTATAAAGCTGCAAACCACTAACAAAGAAATACTAATCCCCAGAGAAATTTAAAAAATGCTGAAAATAAACAACAATTTAATGAGCATAACAAAACAATGTCATAATGGTCATATTTAAATTACATTAAATGACTACTTAAGTAAACGACACTAACACAGTTTTTGTAATAAAAATCTAAAATAAACTTCTGTACTTGTTCTCAATAGTAGTGGTTTAAAACAGTGTATACATTTCTAAGCAGAAGGATTAGTATCAAACATAAATATATAAAATACAATGTTCTATAAATATTTCCAACACTGTAACAATCTAAAACAAAATTGATTACAAATATTTTATGGACATAATGCTGCTGATAACTAAGTATTTCCTACTTAAACTGTACACATAAATTCTAAGTCTGAATGTGAAAGAACACTGTACCGTCTAAAAAGTGCCAGATCTTGCCTGGACTCACCCTGGACTTAAATCGAATGCCATTTTACCTTAACCTTTCACCAGCACATGTGATACAATCCTGTGGGTTGACTTAAGTAAGATTTTCCCCTTCACATTTAGAAATCTAGACTCCTTTTAAACTTTGTGTTTATGCACAAATGAGTACACACATTTATAAGTCTTTGATGATTAAAATTTTCCTACCTGCTCTTCAAACTGCAGTTCCAAATTTTGAATGATGTCATCTTTTTCCTGTAGTAGAGACTCCAGGTCTTGACATTTTTTATATAAAATTGTCTCTGATTCACTGGTTTGAATATTAGCTGCTTTCAATTTATGTTCCATAACTTGTACCTAAATTGAGAGAATAAAATGTTAAAATTAAAATTAAATTAAATTTATCATAATATGAAACTTAGATTTTTACTATAAAATTATATAGATTCCTAAAAGGTATCATAATAAAATGAAAATATGAAACAGGAATTGTTAATGTATTTAAAAGTTACAAATTATGAAGACTATTCTGTCAGACAGTTGTACTTTTGGGGTACATAAGGATACACAGGAGATGATGTGAATATTGCTATAACATAACGTATATGCTTACTAGAGCAGTGACAATACACAAAAGTGTTTATATAGAAGCAGCAAGTTTCTAACCCTCATTTTTTCATATTTTAAACAAGGTAGGAATATAAATTTAAAATGTGAGCAGTGAGATAAAACTCAAACCAGATGACCTGGCATAACATATTTTTGGGAAAACTGAAACTTAGATGAAAAAGAAATACTCAGTGGAAAAGAAAAGAAAAACAAGAGAAACTTTGAGCGCTCAAATGACGAAATCATTAAAAAATTAAAAATTAAAAAAAAACAAGAATCATAGGTAGGAAAAGGCACTTAGTGAGAGCTTATTGATTCATTCACTTCACCAATGCTCATTGAATACCTGGCAAGTGCAAAGCCTATTTCAGTACCTGGAAAGGAATCATAAAACAGACCCAAATATCTTGCATGGAAATTACATTCTAATGGTAAAGAGGGATAAAAAATAGTAATAAGTAGGTAAAAATCATACAGTAAGTCAAAGAGTTGGTAAGATTAACAGGTATGAGGCTGGAGGATGGGAAGTGCTTCAATTTTAACATCTAAGAGATTGGCCCTGATTGGATTTCTACAAAACACATTCAGAAGTATGACATCTTAGGACACATCTGCAAACCTGATTGTTGCTGACCATATGGGTTCTATAAGTCTATCTAATTCATAGGGAAGTTTCAATTTTACAGATACCACTTTGTAGCTGTTTCTTTTCTTTTACCTTTCTGTGAATCTTAGACCTATTCCTTGATTGGAAGTCTCACCAGACTTTATAAGGTCTAAAAAAAGGAGGTGTTAAGGATAGCAAGAAAGAAAATAAAGTATTGAGGACTGTACTAAAGAGTTTTATTCATATATTCCAAATAGCTAAGAATGTAATTTTAGCAATAATGTGAAAGCATTTGAGAAATTAATTATCTCTGAAAATTCAAAATGAATCCTTACTCAATGTTCAAAGTATTTGACTAATTAGATTTTTCAGGTGAAAGGTGTAAAGGTTGGTTTGGTTTTATTCTTTTAACTGTGACTATCAAGTTTCATCTGAGGATTCACAGTATAAATGCAAATTCAATTTAGATGCCAATTATTCTACTTAAATACTACCCGCATGATTAGAAACTATGAAAATAAAAGCAGATTAAAAAATAGGAGGAAAAACATATTCTAGTATTCAAATGATAATTTCAGTTATCTTTAATTTAGATTCTTTAACATAATAGAGTGGGTTTTCTACTTGAGCTAAAGGATTAAGATTTGTATCAAAGACAAAGGTCCATGTCATGATCAACAGCCCAAGCAGGACAATAAAAACCAAGAGTCAATATGAAGATGCATTTCCAGCTGTACACAGGGTACCCTGGAGCAAGGAGAGAAAAGTACAGCCAAGTCCAAAATGGTTGTTCTCCTCTGAGGACATAATAATAGAAGATGAACTTCAAGAAAAACCTAAGTAATTGAATAAGAACAGAAATAAATATTACCAGACCCTCAGCTATACTCTCTTTTTATTATGTCTGAGCAAGCCACCCTCCAGACATTGGGTCATCACATAAAATTTCCCTATTATTACTGGCAAGTGCCAAACCTATTTCAGTCTAGGTTCTGGACAATGATGACTAGGATTTGATAGTTGAATTTATTTTATGAATGAATGCTGCAGAGCTCCTTGGATTCATCTTTTTTTAAAAAAAATTATTTGTTCTTTTTGTATATACGTGAAGTAGAGTATATTTTGACATATTATGTATACACATATTATAACATTCAAATTAGCATCCCATTCTTGTGATTGTACATGATGTGAAGTTACACTGGTCATGTATTCATACATGAACATGGGAAAGTTATGTCTGATTCATTTCTACTGTCTTTCCTAATCACATCCCCTCTCCCTTCCTTTCATTCCCCTTTGTCTAATCCATTGAACATGTGGATGCATCTTTGCCATCTAAACTTTTTAATTTGATTGTTACGTTTAGAAAAACAGCTTTCCCAGGCAAGAAAAATATTGGGAAATGTGCAAAATTTCTTAGGGAAAGAGATCACAAAATAGTTACAGGCAACCCACTTCCCAATTGGTCCTGTTATGACCAAGTTTCACAGGATTCACCAGCCTTCCTTGGTAATTAGTATGAACAAGAATTCTACAGTAAAACTAAGAAGCTTTCAGAAAAAAAACAAGCAGGCTTTTAAAATATCCTCCCTATCTTTAAGCATCTAGGTTTTCACATACATTGGGGTCGTTTAATGTATGTTTCCCATGCTTGTAATTTATTGAGTTTTAAAGGTTCATACTTTGTATTAAACTTAGAAAATTATATATTATTTATTGAATTATATATTCCTTTTCCCTGTCCTCTACTCTCTCTTTTTCCTGAAATTTTACTCCTCCTACATTAGACCACTTAAAGATTTTCCACAGCTCACTTAAGCTCTGCTCATTTTTAATTCAGTATTTTTTTTTATTTCTGTATTTTTTACTGCTTTTTTGTTCTGCAGTTTTACAAATCTATAGTTGGCAGTGTAAAGTCTGAAATTAATCATATCAAGTCTATTTTCTCTCATTAATTTATTTTTTATCTCTATAAATTTCATACAGGTATATTCATATCCTTTGTGTCTCTTGAACATGTACTATTTTATTTTTCCTTTTTGAACATATAGAATCTTATTATAATAAATAGTTTTATCTCCCTCTCTGCTTCATCCCATCACTCCATTCTTGTATATGTTAATATTAATTATGTTTCACCTTAGTATGGGTTATATGTTCCAGATTTTTTGCAGGTTTAGTAATTTGTTTGGATTCAGGCTAATGTGAAGTTTGTTTTTGTGTTCTGAAAATGTTTTTGTATTTATAAATATTCTTAGACTTTGTTTTAAGATGTAGTTAAAGCTACTTATGAATAGTTTGATTATCTTCAAGACTGCTTTTACACACTATTAGGCAGGAGCAAAGCATCCTTTAGAGACAATTCCTCCCACTATTGAAGCAATATCTTTTTAAAATTACTTTAACTGTTGTCCTGAATTATAATATTTTTTACTCTGACTTGTACAAACTCAAAATAATACCTATTCTGTATGATCTGTAGGAATTGTTCCTACTGTATCTTTCAGATGGTCTTTCCCTGGTCTTGGTTATTTTCTTCACATTGATGATTATTGCTCAACTGAAGATGGTAAATGTATGTTGCTGTAACTTACTCTTCACTGATTCTCAGTCTTGTGAAGTATACATGCTTTCTCCTGATTAAACTCAGGAAGGCTGCTGGACCCACTTATGGTCCTTCTCCAAGATCACAGCCTGAAGACACCCTCTAAACAAGAGTCTGAGGAAATCATAGGGCCAGGTTCCTGGAATTAATGTCTTATCTGATGTCCAATGTCATAAAACAGTTGTTTCATATATCTTGCTAAGCTTGATATTTGTCTCAAGCAGAAGGGAAAATTAGATCCATTTTACTCATTTTTTTTCCAAAAGCATAAATTAAAAAATAATGTCTAGAGCAATGTTTTGTTATGAGTAGAGTCAATACTTGGTCATTCATGTTGCACAAGCAACATAAAAGGTAGTAAAAGTTTGAGTATCCCTCTTCTGAAGAGCTTGACACCAATAGTATTTTAGATTTTGTATTTTTTTTAACTTTGGAATATTTTCATATTCACAAAATATCTTGGGAATGGGACTCAAGTCTAAATATAATATTCATTTGTGTTTTATACATACCTCATACGCATAGCCTAAAGGTAATTTTATGCAATATTTTCAGTGTGCTATGTTTTGACTGCAATGCATCACATAAAGTAAGGTGAGGAATTTTCCACTTGTAGCATCATATCAACACTCAAAAAGTTGTTTTTATTTGTGTTGTTTCAGATTTCAAAGTTTAGGTTAAGGAATGCTCAACTGGTACTACTTTTTAAAAACTAATTTTTGATTAAAAAAAGTTCCAGTTTATCTAGACCATGGACCCTATTAACTTTTGGATATTAAAAATTTAATAATTAATAAAAAAACACCAAGTTGCTTTATACAATCAGTTTAATTGAGTAACTTCTTCAATTCAATTTTTACTGGTTCTAAAACTCAAATAATAGAAACAAGAAGCAAAACTTTATTTTTGTCATTTTCTCTAATGGTTAAATTGACTCTAGTAAACTTTTAGTATAGAAAGTGGAATCTGGCTATATTATGTGTCATATTTATTATTTAAACTCTTTGTACTTTCACATATATTTCGTACATATTGTTGACAAGTGAAAAAAGTTTTAAAATAATGCAATAATCAGAAAATCAAGCTTCAGAGCAAGGGATAAAAGATTAGAAAACATTACACTATCAAATAGTGAATGACTCTACTTCAAATTCTGAAAAAATAGATTTAGATGTGGAAAAATTTTCAAGTATCTAGAAATACATGTAAACACACTTTTATAATTTTATTATATTTTGTTAAATCAATTTTTACTCTACAACCTTATCTTGCAATGTAAACTGTTTTTCTGAATATAAAAAATAAAAAAAATTTGTAGTGATATGTGAGGTCTTAGCTCTGTGAACATGCTTTGGAAGTTAAGTGAATAAATTCTATGTCCTTCGCTACATTACCAATATGGAAATTTTGTCTTCATTTATCCTCTTTATTTTGTTAGTCCAAATTTCACTTTTCATTTGTTTATTTCGTGAACAATGGAGAGGACAATATTTTAGCATTTAATCATAGAAATATATACTAAATCATATTATTTTTCTTTAATATTAATTTCTTTAATGCTTTCTATATCACATGCTAATATTGTTATAAGATTCTTCTTTATTTACTCCTTGGAAGTGCAAATATAGTTCTAGTTTTTAGAACAAGAACAGATGCTATATCATTCAGATATTATCACCTTTCAGTGGCTACAATTACTTCATCCTTATCTATAGTTCTAAATTTCTATAAAACAAATTGCAGCTTTCTTTGAAAATAAGATAGTGATACTTTGTGTTGTGCAGAATAAAGAAAATAAATTGATAGCCATAGGAGGGCAAAATTAATCTAAATAGTAGCACTATTTGGATTAAACAGGAGTACAGTTAAAAATGTGATAAATAGACTATATACCAACATGCCAGAACAGCACACCAGAAAAGTGGCACAATTTTATGAGAATATAGCAGCTTTTACCTTCAGGAGACATAAATAAGATATAATTATTATAGCTCTAGCCAGCAATTCTTAATTAAAAAGCTAATATTCAAAACTAATTACAAATGGAAACCATCCTATATTGCCCCAATATTTTATGCATTAAATGTTTCAACTTATGTAGCTTATTTTAATTATAAACAGAACAGTACAAAAATTATGATGTCACCCACTGTTATGCCACTAGAGCCATCATAGAAAAAGATCTGGACATGAGATTTATTATATTGAAATTATCACTATTTTCATTATTCAAACTGATAGATAAATCAATAAAGTCCTTTTAAAGTACATAATGTTCTTTTAATTTTCAATAATCAAATAAGTATGCATGTTTGATAACCTATTTGCGTGTTATACACTAAATATTCTATATAGGTTGAGAAAAGAAAGTAATATAACACATAACTATCCATAACACTTAAATGAAAAATTCTGTGATACATGGGTTCAAGAACATAGACATTCTCATTGTGACTAATTGATAAATATTAACATTTGACTTTTTATATGTATAGGAAAATGTTACATGATTTGAGTCAGTCTTGGAATATATAGCTCTCTTTTCCTGATAACATTGCCAATGTTCATAAGATATTAATTCCTGAGGAATAAAATACATTTAGAGGAATTTTATTCTCTAATATATATATATATATATATATATATATATATATATATATATATATATATATATATATATATCTTTTTTTAATATTTATTTTTAGTTGTAATTGGACACAATAACTTTGTTTCATTTATTTATTTTTATGTGGTGCTGAGAATTGAACTCAGGGACTTGTATATGCTAAGTGAGCACTCTACTGCTGAGCCATAACCCCAGCTCCTCTAAAATATATTTAGAAAAATTAAAGTATGTATTGCCACAAAAAGTATAGATACATAAATCATTCAAAATACTTTTTTAAAGGACCCTGATACATAAAACATAATCTCCCCACTAGTTCCTACTCCAGCCTATGAATATTATCAGTTATTTTAAAATTATTTGTCTTTATGTTCATATTATAATACCTTCTATGCATTATTCTGTGGGTATTTATTAAACCTGTAACCTTATTATTCTGGGCATTTGTTTCCATAGACTGTGTATCTGAACTAATTAGGTACTCATACCAAAAGAGCCAGTTGAATCTATCAGTTTTTCTTTCAATTGTAAAGCATTATAAAATAATATAAAACATCATTTGCTGTAAAGAAAAATACATTACCTTTTAAATGAATTATAATTTGTCAAGAATTTAGAGTCTTTTGTGTTTTTCATCATGTAAATCTACCAGCAAGCTAACCTGAGTGTTTTCTACATATAAAGTCTCAAATTCTTCTTATATATAACATTGGTTTTAAACATAGGATTTACTATAAGCAAGGTTTCTGTATCTCATGAATGTGGTGATTTATAGAAAATGTCTTAAGAATGAGATACAATGAACAATGCAATTACTAGAAAGATCAAATACCTTCATTTTTACCATTCTACCTGCACGTGGTTGTTAGCCACTGTGCAGACACAGCTACTATGAATGATAAAAGGAAATATCTAAGCATCTGACAGATATCTTGGCCATTTAGGACATACTGCTCCACTGCACAGATATTTAATAGTGATGCACACTTTGAATCAAAGAAAGTAAATGTTGTGTAGAAAAGTTGTGTCAAAAATACTAGCAAAATTTAATCATTTGCCAGGGAAAAATTGCTATAATAATTATTTTCATTTGTATAAACAGACTGATGTGTTGAGATTAAGACATGGAGCTGGTACAAATTATAACTTTTGATTGCCAGAATATGTGCCCTAAATTGAATGTATTATATTGAATGACATCATTAATGAAGACTACCTAGAATATTTTTGCTAAATTTACTTAATATTGAAAAACAAATGACAAAATGCTACTTTGGTAAAAATGAATATATTAAGAATGGAATTTTAAAATAGACTTTAAAAAGACCACCCATTTGAAAGATGCATGGATCCTCAAAAGGTTTAAAAACTTAAGCTGTAAAAAAGAAAGATTAAGGAGTGAAATTGTAAGACAACAAATAGGTAGGTTATTCTTTACATTGACTGAAATGAATCCAAAGGGTTTCTAAAAGGACAGATTATTCAAAGAAATTCATTTTGAAGTTCCAGGAAATTTGGTGTATTTATATAGTTCTACTATATTGACAGCGCGTAAAGTAATTTAACATTTCAGTATATCATTATTTTCATTTTTTTTGCTATCAGAGGGACTGTAATAATGAATTTAATAGTTTATTTAAGTAGCATAACATTCTCAATTCATTCTTTTGCTTTCATGAGTGTCTTCTAGTCTCCTTTTGTAGTCTACCATATCCTTGTAAAATTATTAGAAAATCTTGTCCCTTAAGTCACCAGTTGTCTCCTTGGCAAGGAATTATTCTTTTCTAGACCTAAGTTCCTAGCTAAATTTGCAGAGTATAGACAAGCAACTAGTGAAGTTAGAATGAGGTAGTAACTAACACTGAAATGTGTGGCATAATCAAGTTCCTAGAACCATCTCTACTCCAATCAAGATGAGATTTCAAAAAGTAAATTGAGTGTATACATTTTCAGGTGCTTTGAAAGAGGTGCTGAATTATGGATCATAGAGGGTGGGTGACAAGAACAGGCAGAAGGAGACATTGGTGCTTCATGGTAAATGAGCAGCAGCACATCACTTCACTTGAGATTCTGGACCTAAATTGGTAATCATGCAATTATGCTTACCATTTTATGTCTCTGTGCTTTAAAAATCAGACCTGTTCCTCAAATATCTTAATGCATACATTTACAAGAAGAAACTTTTTTAATAGCTTTCTGGCATTTATTACATTAGATTTTTCAATTTTTTTCTCATTAACACATTCTACTTTCCTTTGTCACTGTTGGTAATTGAATTTTAGGAAAATTCTTGATGATTGTGGAATGATTATTAAAATGAAAATAACATGTCTAGAAAGGCTACAATTTGAATAAAATAGTAGAAATAGTTGTCATTAGAAAATTCATATCAATGAACTCATTAATAAGCTATGTATTGAATGCTGATAACTTGAAAAACTATTTTATACACCATTTACATTTCTAACATTTGGAAAATTTTAAGGACCCAATTAGTTTACATAAATTAATCAATATTTTTCAAAAGTATCTTTTCTTTTTATTTCATTTTTAAAGCTTTTGATATGAGTAGGCTAGAGTTGTAATGGGGACCCTCTTTTAAAATATGGAAATCTCTTTGGTAAAGTTGGTAACTCAAATAGTTTCGAATCTTCTACTCCAGGAGTGAAGGACCTGCTTAAGAAAAGTATAACAGCTCAGATGAGCTGGAGTCTGGTAAGGAATACAGGACTCTCAAGACAGTAATGTGTACTCTTGCTAAAAGTACAGAGTTTAATAGTCTTTATAATGAAAATACCCATAAACATAGGAAAGCAAGAAGTATGAGCATAAAGAAAGCAAATAGCTTTAAATAAAACTGTGGATTATTAATATGGTTTTTATTATTCTTTTAGTTATACATAACATTATGATTTAATTTCACATAATTTTAAAGGCATTGAATATAATTTGCTCTAATTCAATCTCCAGTATTTCCCTTCCTTTTTTCCTCCCTCCACCTATCCGCTTCTGTCCACTCTACTAAGCTTTCTGTTATTTACTTTTAGTTTCGTGTGTGTGCACACATGCATGTGTGTGTTGTTAATTTCTTTTGGATATATATGATGATAAATTCACTGTTGTATATTCATTCATGTACATAGGAAATTTAGATAAGATTCATTAAGCTGTTCTTTTCTTATCCCATTTCTTTCCCCTCCACCTCGGTCCCCTTCATCTAGTCCACCCATCTTTCTCCTTTATTACTGAAATACCCACCTTTCATTTTCTCTCTCTCTCTTTTTAATCCTTATTTTGGATTAGCATCCACATATCAGATAAAACATATGACCTTTGGCTTTCTAAGTCTGATTTATTTCACTTAGCATGAACTCCAGTTTCACCCATTTACTGGAAAAGCCATTTTCTTTATCCATTTATCTTTTGAAGGGTACTTGGTTGGTTCCATATTTTGGCTAGTGTGAATTGTGCTGTTATAAACATTGATGAGACTGCATCATTATAGTATGCTGATTTTACATTTTTTTGTGAAAGTACCAAGGAGGAGGATAGCAACGTTTTATGATGGTTCCATTCTTTGTTTGAAAAAGTTACCATACTGCTTTCTAGAGGGGTTTCATTAATTTGCAGTCCAACTAGCATTATTTCCCCGAATATTCTAGCCAATAGTCATTATTATTTGTATTCTTGATAATTGCCATTGTGACTGGAATGAGATGATATATCAATGGAGTTATGACTTTCATTTCGCTGATTGCTAGATATATTGAAATGTTTTCATATATTTGTTGGCCAATTATATGTTTTTGTTCAAGAAGTGTCTTTTTAGTACTTTCGTCCATTTATTAATTGGGTTGCATTTTTTTGGTGTCAAAATTTTGAGTTCTTTATATATTCTTGATATTAATTCCCTGAGGAAAATGCAGCAAATGTTTTCTCCCATTCTGTAGCCTCTCTCTTCATGCTCTTAATTCTTTCATTTTCTATGCAGAAATTTTTAATTTGATGCTGTCCTACTTACTGAATTTGATAATATTTCTTGTGCTTTAGGAATCTTGTTAAGAAAGCTGGTTCCTGTGCCAACATGTTGGATTCTTGGTTCTACATTTTCTTCTAGAAGTTCCAAAATTACTGGTCTAATTCTTAGGTGTTTGATCTACTTTATGTTGACTTTTGTGCAGGGTATGAAATAGGCTTTAAATTTCATTCTTTTACAAATACATTTCCAGATTTTGTAGCACCATTTGTTGAAAAAGCTATCTTTTATCCAAAGAATGTTTTTGGCAACATTGTCTGGTATAATTGTATCTATGTGGATTTGTTTGTGTGTCTTCTTTTCTATTTCATTGATCTCGTGTCTGTACCGTGCCAGTACCATGTCTCTTCATGCCAGTACCATGCTGTTTTTGCTAATAAAGCTCTGTAGTATAATTTGAAAATGGGTGTTTTGATGCCTCCAGCATCGCTTATTTATTTATTTATTTTTTTAAGATTGCTCAGGCTATTCTAGGTCTCTTATTTTCCCAAGTGAGTTTTAGGATTCTTTTGCTAGTTCTATGAAGAATGTGATGGTTATTTTGATGAGAATTGCATTGAATCTGTACAATGCTTTTGTAAGTATGTCTGTTTTAATAATATTGATCTGCCTATCCAAGAACATGAGAAATCTTTTCTTCTTCTAAGATCTTCAATTTCTTTCTTCCGTGTTCTATATTAGTTTTCACTGTTGAGGTCCTTGACATCCTTTGTTAGATTAATTCCCAAGTTTTTTTTTAGGTTATTATGAATGGAATAGTCTTCCTAATTTCTTTTTTAGTAAGTTCATCATTGGATTATAGGAAAATGATTGATTTATGTATGTTGATCTTCTGTCCTGCTACTTCACTAAATTTGTTTATCAAATCTAGTATTCTTCTGGTGGAATTTTTTGTGTCTTCTAAATATAGGATCATATCATTAAGAAACAGAGATAATTTCACCTTACCTTTTTTATTTGTATCCCTTTGATTTTATTCTCTTGTCTGATTGCTCTGGCTAGAGTGTTGGAGACTATGTTAAATAAGAATGATGAGAATGGGCATCTTTGTCTTGTTCCTGTTTTTAGAGGAAATGTTTTTAGTTTTTCTACTTTTGGTATGATGTTGGCTTTGGGTTGAGATATATATATATATATATATATATATATATATATATATATATATATATATATATCCATTCTTTACAATATTAAGGTAAGTTCCTTTGATCCCTAGTTTCTCTGGTGTTTTAACCATAATTGGTTATTGCACTCTGTGAAATATTTTTTTCTGCATTTATTGAGATAGTCATGTGTTTCTTATCCTTAATTCTGTTTATGTGATGAATTACATTTACTGATTTGCATATTCTTGCATCCCAGGGATGATACCCACTGATCATGGTGCAAGATTTTTCTAATATTCAACATTAATTTTATAGTGTGTTAAGTGAAGACACAGCCACACAATGAAGAGGCATCTTGTGCGTACCATGCCTGTAGTGAGTGCAGGTCAGAAGATTCACACTCCATGTCCTGATAGGATTACACAGCATTTGTATTTTTAAAGCTCCTTTTTGTGTATGTGTGTTTTTCTTTGTGTTGTTTTTATGTAAACTATAATTTTTTAATTTTGTCCAATCCCTTCTTTATTAAAAATATATTTTTTGTAGATGAACACAATATCTTTATTTTATTTATTTATTTTCATGTGGTGCTGAGGATTGAACTTAGTGCCTCACACGTGCTAGGCAAGTGCTCTACCACTGAGCTATACCCTCAGGTCCTCCAATCCCTTCTGTACACAATTTGGTAGAAAATAAATAATTGCAAAATTAATACCAAGCAAGGATGGGTTAGAATGTTATATTCACCTACAGGGATCATTTTTCTTTAAATACTAAAGATTAGAAAGTACTATGAATTTTCTTCAAATATTTGTTTAAATATAAAATTTTTCTAATTTGTTCTTTTGCCTTTGTCTTCCATAAATGAGGGAATAATTAAATTCCTGTATTAAATAGAGTGTAGGGAATTGTTTCAAAACTAACTCACCTATCTGTGTGTATTGGCGGTGGGAGTGCTGTGCTCTGTAGCACATAGAAATTTCTATTACTTTGTTATATAAATACTGTAGCTAATTTCAAACTCTCCATAGTTGACCCTGAACACAGAATTAAGAAGAGATAGGCACAATTATCTCTGATGAGTATGTGCAAGACAGCTCCACCATATCATGAGCTTACATGCCATGTTGGAAAGAATATTTATATTGGATCTCTTGGGATTCTCTCCTCAAAAGTGTTTTTATGTTAATAAATTATATTTTATCAACTATTCAAGAAAACTATTAATTTTTAATATTAATCAGCACAAATGCCAATACTTTCTTAATATTTTCAAAACAATTTCATTATTTTTTCATTTTGAAAGTGTATCAAATACTTCTATATCATAAAAACAGAGTAGAAGAAATAATTATAAAAGAAAACAAATAAAACATAGAGCCATCTGCCAAGGCTACAATATTTGATGAACTCATACTGTGTGATCACTGCTATACAAGTTACTCTAGAAAGGTAGAAATAAAACATATTTATTACTTATCTAATGCCTTTAATTTTGAATAGCTTACATAGTCATTAAATATAAATCAAAGGATTTTTTTTTCCTTACAGGTGAAGAAATGGTGTTATTTAAAGTAATTTGTGTTATTTTGCCCAAAATAAGATTTGAAAACAAATTTAAATTATAACAAAATGCACCCTTTTCTCAATGCACTTAAATAATTAGTATCCCTCAGCAAATATTTTTGAGTGCTGTGCAAAACTATGCACATTTAGTGATGGAAAATACACTCACTTCCCATCAAAAACTTGAGATACTGAAGAAAGCAGGGATAATTGTACAGAAAACTGGGCTTCAGCTTGAATGCATTTGTTTCTAAAGTTTAATATATTTAGGATCCAGGGATTTGGGCAATTGGGTTTGAGAAAAAATATTTTTAAAATATTTTAAAAAATAAATTTTATTTGAGGTTTAAAAGAAATAGTCAGTTTTGTATGAAAATAACCCACTGGGATATGGCATTTCGAGGGCAGAAGCTAAAAGGCAAATGCTGTAGTCAAACCTAGAGACTAAATTAGACAGATTTGTGGAGATAAAATGATGACATCAAATTGAAAAATATTTACAAGTTAGAAGCAATAGAAAGGAAAGAGAGATTTGTATATGCTATTGTTGACCTGTTTACATTTTGCTGATGAAGTGCCCAAATGGGAACTGCTGTCACAAACTATGCTTCTAAGGAACATGATTTAAAACAGACATCAAGGATGTCTTAATTTTATAACCAAACAAGGTAAAACAATTATTTGCAGATTAATGAATGTATTCTGTTCCCAGCATTTTGGTCTCAATCTGTTGGTTTATATGCCATCCCTCAGGATGAACTACAGCTTCATAAATTAGTACCTAAAATATTTCATATTGGTAGGCTTGCTGTTGAGCCTCCAGATCTCCACACTTTTTTGTTAATGATGATTATGAACTTTACCATCCACAAATGTACATATTTAGCACATAATTAAATATAGTATTCTTAGATTTGTCCCCAATGTATTAACCAGTTTGAAACAACATCACTGTCTAACAATTTATTTTGTGTCTAATGAAATATATTCTTCTTTCGACACAAGATAGGTGGCCTGATTTTCTAGTTATTCTTAAATGAAGTATGTACTAGAGATTATCTCTTTTAATTGAAAGGTTCTTGACACAGGATTTTATAAGCATTTACAGATAGTGAACTTATAAAGAAAGTTTTATTATATGTTGAAGATTTTTGATTTGATAATACCTAGTTTAATTTTAAGACATAAAGATATTTACAAACACATCTGATTAAAATCATGAAAAATTAATGAAAATGTCTTTAATTTTTATGGTTACATTGATATATTGAGAGTAGGTATTTTTATCTGTTTAAGGATTGCCTGGATTGCAGCTTCCATGTGAATTTGTACTTATTATCTGCATGAAAGATTCATAAAACCCTCTGTGATTGACTTTTATATAGGACATTAACTTTCTCAAAACATTAAATATCTATAGGTCTTGACAATATCATTGTGATCCTGGAGGATGAACCCATTTTTCATCTTAATTAAGCATTCAAATAATTGAATGGAAGAGGATTCCTATTTCATTTAACCCCCTCTTGTCAACTACGTATTTTATGCTACTTACATATATCCAATTTCATATTTTCAAGACCTATGTATTACTTGCCTAAAAAGTTAGATACAATATGGACAAATATTTAGTTAACTAATTCCAGTAAGTAAAACTATATTCATTTTGTATTGCATTATAAACTCTAAGATGAAATCTCTTGAAAAAACTAAATATTCTTGTAAATGAGGGCACCATGTTTTCTCTCTCATTTGATGGTGTTCACTGAGATGTTCCAACTAGAAAGGTGAAATTATCTTTTACTCTCTCTTCTTCCATATGGTGCTATATGGAATATGGAATCTATTGCTAAGATATAATTATTCTAGCTTCAGTATATTTATTGAACCTTGGACCCCATACATATATGAGACTTCATTTGTTTTCTGCTTTCAGAATGCCCATGTTTCACAGAGTTGTGCCATAATGACACATTTCAATAAGTTCTGTGGTTATGCATATTGCATAATTCAACCTGATAACAACCTTATAAAAAATTTTAAGTTATGATAATATGAAAACCAGATCTTATCAATACTTAAATGTTTACATTTATTTTAGAAAATAAGCATGGAATTTAAAAAATAATCTTCCTTTGTAGTAAGCCAAGAGCTAACATTATGCTGAATGTAGAAAAGATGAAATCTAAGAACTAGAATAAGACAAGCATGACTACTTTCACCACTTTTATTCAACACAGTGCTAGAAGACCTAACCAGAGAAATCCATCAAGAAAAAGAAATAAGAGACAACCAAAATTGGAAAGAGAATGCTAAATGGTTTCTCTTTGTAGATGACATGATCTTGTATAAAGAAAACCTCAGACTCTGTCCAAAATATATTAAAACAAATAAATTAATTCAGATAAATTGCATGATACAAAATTGACATATAAAAATAAGTGACATTGCTATATTCCAATAGTGAACTATCTGAATTAGAGATTAAGAAAGCAATCTTATTAACAATAACTACAAAAATATTAAAATACTGAAGAACAAATTTAACCAAAGAGGAAACATATATTTACAATGAAAAACATAAAGCACTGATGAAAGAAATGGAAGGGAACACAAAAAAGTAGAAAGACATTCTATATAAAATTTTCATAGTATCAAAAGTAATTTGAAAAGTCAGTGTAATCCCTATCAAAATATCAATGACTGTAAAGAATTAGACAAAATAATCTTAAAATGTATACAAAACCTCAAAAGATCTCTGAACAACCAAAGCCATCTTCAACAAAGGTAACAAAGCAAGGGACATTGCATTACCTAACTTAAAAATATAGAAGGCTACAGTAATCAAGACATTGTGCTATTAGTATAAAACAGACACACAGACCAATGGAACACAATAAAGAAAAAGCCTAGAAGTAAACTCACACATCTATAGCCAACTAATATTTCAAAAAGGTGCTAATAATACTTATTGGAAAAAAATACTGTCTTTTCAACAAAAGGTGCTGGGAAAATTGGATAGCCACAAACAGAAGGATGAAACTAGATCCTTTCCTCTCATGAGATAATATATTTTTAAATGGATTAAAGACTTAAATTGAATGCTTTAAAAATATAATAACTACTAGAATAAAGCATAGGGGAAGTGATTCATGTAAGTGGAATAGAACAATATTTTTTTATAAGTTCTAAAAGTATAGGAAACAAAAGCAAAAATAGACAAATCAGATTACATCAAACAAAAATGCTTTAAACAGAAAAAAAAAAAACAGCAGGGAAAAGACAACCTATGAAATGGTAAAAAAATGTTTGTAACCTAATACAGAGTTGATATCTAGAATTTATAAGGAATTCCAAAAACTCAATATCAACAAAAATTAATAGGTGAAAGCTCTAAATAGACATTTCTCATGACATTAAGTCATACAAGTGTCTTTTTATAAAGAGTATTTAATGTCAATAATCATAAGGAAATACAATCAACACCAACATGAGATATCTTCTTACTTTAGTAAGAATGTCTATTATCAGGCTAAGGATAGCAAGTCCTGACAAGGATGTGGAGAAAACAAACACTTGCACATTGGTGGTGTGAATATGTAAGTTAGTTCTACCATTATGGAAAACTGTATGCAAACTCATCAAAAATTAAAAATAGAACTCCTATATGTACGAACCTGCAATCTCATTTCTGGTACATGTACAACGGAAATGAAATTAGTATGTTGAAGACATCTGCATTTCCAGGTTCATTGTATCACTATTTATAATAGACAAGAAATGAAAACAACTTAAATGCCCATCAACTGATGAATGGATAAAGCAAAAAGTACATACACATACACAGTGGAATACTGTTAAGCCATAAAAACAATGAAGTCCTGTCATTTGTGATAACATGGATTGAATTGGAGATCATTTTTAAATGAAACAGTCAGGAACAGCAAGATAAGTGCCACATGATCTCACTCATATATGGAATCTAAAAATAGAAGATGATATCAAAAATGTTGATAGAATGGTTCAAGAATAAAGGAACCTCAAGGATGAGCAAAGGTTGATCAGTTTGTATTATATGACAGTCAGATAGCAGCAAGAAGTTATGAGTTGGTATTGTATAATAGTGTGACTATAGATGACAAATATGTACTACATATTTCAAAAAGGAAGATGAAAAATTTGAAAGTTCTTACTAAAATAAATGATGGATAATAATGGATAATAATGTCCATCACATTCCACAAAGTTCATGTGTAAAGATATGAATTGATGTGAATATACTTTGTATACAACCAGAGATAAGAAAAAATATGCTCTATATGTGAAATAAAAATTATAATGCATTCCACTGTCATATATAAATAAAAATAATAAAAAAAATAAAATTAAAAAAAATGATGGATTAGGATTATTTTGCTTAACCTAACTTTAACATTACATAATTTATGCATGTATCAAAATATTTTACTACCTCATTAATACATTCTATTTGTATGGTTTTTTGTGTGAATTAAAATTAAATGTAATCTAAATAAAATAGAAATGAATAATTTTCTCTCAAGATTGAAACATAAATCCATTTATTGATCAATGGAAAATCTTATTTAGTTGTGCAAAATCAACTTTAATCCATTTTTTATGTTGCTTGTAAAGATCTAAGCAAAAGAATCCTTTGAGCTGGGTACAGTGGCACATGCCTGTACTGCCAGAGATTCTGAAGGTTTGAGGGGGCAGGATGGCAAGTTCAAGTTTGAGGGAAGCTTCCGCACTTAATGAGATCCTGTGTCAAAATAAAATAAATTTAAAAGAAGGTTTTGGGATGTTGATCATTGGTAAAACACCCCTTGGTTTATTCTCCAGCATCAAACATACTTTTGACCATGTTAATATATTACCTGATATAAGAATGGAAGGTTCAATGATTATGTTTTTAACAACTATGAGAGTAAAACAAATGTCATATTAGAAGGCTTGAAATACATATATTTCTTAACATTTTGTTTGGTATTTAAAAATCTCTTGTCTGGCAGAATTAAACTTATTTTTAAAAATTGAGCTTAATGAATAAAAACATAGTGTTTAAAGAGTCATATGGTAAAACAGGTGAACCTTTCATACCTAAGGTGTGTATAATTTATCATTTACACAATATTGGTATTTGAATGTTCAAGATCTTATAGATTTATGATGACTCTATACCATTTCTGTATAAAGATGATTATAGAAGAAAGTAATTTTTCTTGCCTTTTTATTTTTTATTTTATTTTTTTAGTTATACATGACATTAGGAATCATTTTGACAAAAAAGCATGGAATCTAGTTTGTTCTAATTCAGTCCCTGTACTTCCTCTTTGCCTGATCTTCTCCCTTCCCCGTTCCCTTCCTTCTACTCTTTTGGTCTTTTTGCTATTGACTTAATAGTTTTTTAAATTAGTGTCTTGTGGATGTACAAGATGGTGAGATTCACAATGGTATATATATATATATATATATATATATATATATATATATATATATATATATAAAAGGTAGGTCAGACTTATTCCACTGTCTTTCTCTATCTCAGCTCTCCCACTTCCTTCATTCTCCTTGGTCTACACCAATGATCATTCTTCTGTTCTTTCTTTTTTTATTCCCCCCATCCTTATTTTGGATTAGCTTCTGCATATCAGAGAAAATATTCTAGCTTTGCATTTATTTTTCTTTGTATTCAGAATTTTCTTTATATTGGGAATTTAAATTTATTTTAAAATTAAAATTTAAATTTATTTTAAATAAGTATCTCTTTTAAATAAATTTAAGTTTATTTAAAAATTTATTTCCCTTATTAGATGGTGTCAAGTTCCAAACATTTACTATTATTGCTCTTTTCTTATAATCAAATTATTCTGAGAATATACTGTCACTTTGTTACTTGGGATTAAAAAGAAATACCATAGGACTAAACAGTAGCACAAACAGAATGGTTGACTTCTGCTCAATTTTTATGGTATCACAGGCATCTTTGAACCAGTATCACAGAACCACAAACTCAGAAATTATCCTTTACTATGTTAAAATTTTTAAATGCAATCATGTATGAATAACTGTCAAGGAGGTTTACAGGGTGGGCTTAATTGTTATGAATTCTTAATTATGAATAAATTTATAATATGCCATTTTTGAATCAATAGATTTCTTAAAATAATGTGCCTATTAAGGGACCAAATAACCCTAAGACATTTGAAGTTAATATTTCTGTTATTCTAAAATATTTTGTATTAAATCTAATTTTTCTATAGCATTTTATAAATAATACATGGAGTTCCAACTAAAGCTTACAAAATATGAAAACTGTAAATGATAATTTGTATTTTGATTATATTTAGAAGTTAAAATGTTTATTTTTGTTTTCTATTCTCTCTCTCTCTCTCTCTTTTTTTTTTTTTTACAAGTACTGGTTATCTGTTATAACCTGCAAATTAGGTGGCAATTAGGTTTCTATATAAAATGATATGAGTTTAGTGAAATGCTTTCTTTGTTTCTGGACTATGCGATCAAGTAATATAATTTGAACAAAATGTAATATTTGGGGAAATTCTAGTTAGTGACCATGGATCCTCTATAATTACTTATTTAATGAATGTTTATATGGTAAAGCATCACTGCAATGTTTTATACTGGAAAAGGAGCATATACAGTGCCTCTCTATCTCTCATTTCCTTTCCAAATATGCATGACACAATCAGAATGATAATTCTTCTGAATACAAAGGAAAAATAAATGCAACAAGCTTAAAGGAAGCTGTAAGGTGTCAACTAGAATGGGTAAATGTTAGGGTCTGTAAACAAGTCAAGATGGCGCCTGGCATTTTGCCAGAGGGAGTGGTTTGTGAAGTAATGCCAGCGAGCCATTAGGGTGATGGAGATTCCTTAATGACTGACTGCTGTATCTAGTTTATGTTAATTAAGATAAGTGTGTGTAATGTATATATACCCCTCCTGTCCTTCAATAAACAGCTCCCAGCTCCTACTCCTGCTGTATCAATCTACACAAGTTGCTCGTCACCCCCCACCACCTTGGTTATTTTGTTGCAGCCAGACTGCGGCAGGTAAAGTTTTTTCTCATCTCCAATATTTTCTCTGTATTTACATTGTTGATCCAAATTCACTACAGGATACTATGTGTCAGAGGCCTGATAGGATAGAAATGGAATATTCAAGATGGGTAATTTAGAAGAGTGAGGAAGTACTATAAAAAGGATATAAAAAGTCAACACTGAGTCACCCAGTGCTGGGGGAATTACTACTGCTTCTAGGTGTCAAGTGGCAAGAACAGGGAGTAATTAATTAATCCAAAAAGAATTGCCTTAAGTTTGGAAGAGCCCAAATTCCTGTCTCCTGAAGGAGAAAGCTTGGAAAAAATATTAGCACCCTTTTTTACTCCCTCGTCCTCTCCTAAAATGCATTGCTCCCTCTTCCTCTCCTAAAATGCATTACCCTAAAGTGCAAGAGCAAACCAGAAGCCTAGGGCCCAGTGATGCCATCCTTGAAGGTCAAGTCTCCCAGGAAAGCATGAGCTAATGAGAAATAAACAACACAAATGCAACCACTGTTGAAGTTCAAAATACTCAAAATCTGTTTAGGAAAGGAGATGATTCTTTTGTTGACAACCAACAGGAATGTCCGTAGCAAGGGGGACTTTGTAGGTTTTTCATCCATTAAAAACAAATTGCAACTAAATAAATTCTACTAGCATTCTCTATTAACTGAATTTCTTCCTACATCCTTTTTTCCCTTAGCATTTCCTATTATGTACACTATGTGAAATTGAATACTGCCCTCGGCTGAATATGTGATTACTCTCTTCTTTGTCACTAATTGCAGTGGATACCCTGTCATTAGGCAAAAAAGGCAGACTGCTAATGATCTAATTCCAACATTCTCATTCAAATTACTCAGTATTCTGGCCCTGTCACTGATTAATTCTGTCATCCTACTGCCCATGCAATTAATAAAATTATACTGAGTAAGTATGCCAGATACTATGAATTTTGATGTTGAATATTCATGTGTTAATATAAAAGTATCTGAAGCACTCTTAAATTTTGAAAATATGTATAGACTGAAAACTCTTAACTCTAGTTATCTGTCAACATTTGACATATTTTAACTTCATTTACTATTTTTGCTAATGCCCAAAATAATGATTCTTCAAATTGTTAGAAGTTTACTTTACTTAATATTACCATAGCCCTTTTTTGTTTGTTTGTTTTGGAATATACATAGTCTAAAATATTACCTGTCATATAGTAAGCCCTTAATAAATAAATACTGAGTATCTGAATGAGTCAGATTTCATGGTCTTTCTCCTCAGGAGCAGTTGAAGACTGAGTCACAGATAAGTATAGAGAAATACTATTATTATTAACTTTATATTAAAAGATGAAACAATCCCTTAATAATCTCTAAAATTCATGTTAATGTCCAAAATTTGTGACATATGTTAATGCATATCCAACATAAGATTTTATCAAACTGTGTTACTTTACTTTGAAAACTCTTTTCCTGTTTTCCATGGAGAAATTTTCAAGAAGTTAAGAAAATATCTGGAAGGGGTAGATACTCCTATTATCAATTTTCTAAGAAAGAATTTCTGAGGTATAAAACTGAAATAAAAATTCCAGCTCATGACATTTAAGGAAAAATTCCAATGGCTCTTGGAATTGTGATTTCAAAGGCATAGACTTTGAAGATTAATTCTATGATATTTGAAATTTCAAGTCATATACATTAACAGAAGAAATTGTTTAATAGGGCAAGTCATAAATTTCAAGGGCACAGGCACATGATTCTGAAAGAGTTATCTAAATTTATCCTACCTTCCTTGCCTTGTGGAGGCTAAAATGCAAAGTCATGCCTAAATACTCTCAGTTGTGGTCAGATGGGGCTCTCTGAACAAAATATTATTTTGTTTTTGCCTAGAAGACAACATAACATCATACTTTAATGGCTGATGAAAAACAAAATGTATGTAAACAAAGGCAAAGTTCGGAGCAACAAATATTGCAGCTACTTTCACTATCCAGGCATCAGTAAATGAGGAAAATCACACTTCAATTGTTTCAAAGAAAATGCATTAATAAAATTAATTAATTTTATGTTTTCTAATAATCTCATGTAAGTTAAACATGGAAAGAAGAGACTTTGAAATATTTCCAGAGTCATTTAGAACTGCAAAATCTATAAGCATAATTTTAAAATATTCCTCTGTTGCTTGCTTTCCCTTCTCCATCCAACAAACATGAATTGTTCTCATAATTGTGTACTTTATTCTATCTTTTTTTTTTTTACAGATTTGGAGCTCTTTTTTGTATTTGTGATTTATTCATAGATCTCTGTCTCTAGCCCGAAACTTTCCCTGATGGATTATTTTCAACTGGATTCATAAAGAGAACATTTAAGTTGTAGTTGGATTCTACAACACAATCTCTGAGTCTCAGCTTCCTCATCTTAAAAGTTGAAAAATCTCATTGCATAATGTGTAGCCATTCCACTCTGTTTCAAAATCAAGTGCCCCTATACTAAAAATCTCATTGCATAATGTGTAGCCATTCCACTCTGTTTCAAAATCAAATGCCCCTATACTATCTTTTGCACATATTATGCTTTGCATTTCCTCTGCACCTACCATGACTGTGGTCTTCATTATGTTTTGCCTATGCATGTTTGACAGAAATATTACTATCATGTATAGTTGTAATTTCTGAAAAAATGGTCACCTCTCAACGGTGTTGGATTAAAACCTACAAACTTCAGAGACAGGATAAATTGAGCAAAAAATTCATTGTAATTTATTCTAGCAAAGAACTTAACAACAACTTTCAGTAAACTACTTGCAAACTACTTGTTACTGAAATATAACTATTGCAATCTGAAATAACAACCAAATACCAAGATAACTGAAGTTTAACTTTTATTTCACTATGCAGGAGCTTAGGAAGAACTGTTACTTGAGTGCACACAATTATACATTCCCCTGTGTGTTACAGATTAAGCATCTGGCCTGGCTAGCAAAGGAAATAAATAATCCCAAGAATTTACTTCCTGGTACAAAATTAGGATTTATTGTAATATAACTCTTTCCAATAGTATTTATTATTTATTTCTGGGAAAATTGATGATTAATCCATTGATTATTTTTATGCCAAGACAACTAAGTAATTTTTAAAATTCTGTAAACAAATTACTATAATTTTAAAATGTTCTATCCCTAAAGTCATTAAAATTCAATTCAATTCCATTTTTAGGAATTTTCTAATATGTGAGACATATATCAGACTTATTTAGAAATAAGTGTCTGTATAAGTAATCATGCTTTTCAAACAAGATTTGCATAAGCAGATAGTAGTAGAAGTTTCAAGATCTAATGCAGCATTCATATCTAAGAATAATAATTATTTCCATAATATTTCTGATGTTTATAACTGGGTTTCTATGCATCTTCCAGAAAAGAAAAAGAGGAAAATATCATTCATTTACTCTAAGTAATACAGTATTTGCAATGAAAATTAAATGTTTTAGGTCTGGTATGACTTTGTTAGTTAATTAAGAATTCCACAGTTAAAATACAAGGATTAATTTGTGATTTCCAATTATAGTATAAACAATCAGTCTTGAGTGGTATGGTGACACATGTCTGTTCTCTCAGTTACTCTAGAGGTTGCAGCAGGAGGATCAGAAACTTAAGACTGGTCTGGACAACTTAGAACCTGTCTCTCAAAATAAAAATAAAAAAGGGATGAGGACCTAGCTTAGTTCAGAGAGTGACCTGGGTTAATTTCCCAGCAACACACACATACGCACATACACACATATAGAAATGCACATTAGCACAGTGGCAGAGTGCTTTCTAGCATGTACAAGGCACTGAGTTCAATTCTCAGTACCATTAAACAAATAAATAGAAAATGAGAGAACTGCTTGCATTTTAAAAATATTAAGTTGCTAAATGTATAGTAGACAAGATAATAGAATGGAAGTTAGAACTCCTTTGCTCTTAGATTTTGCATAAAATCAGTTATTCCACCTGATATATATTTTCTAAAGTGTCTGGGTTCTTTATTTATCTGTAACAATAAAATGTTAGGATTACATACACTCTAATCTTCCTTCCATACCTAATCAATTTTAATAATTAGGAAAAATTTCAAATAAAAAAGGTAGCATAATAAAGTATAAAACTCTGATCTAGTTATCTTCAGTCTTCTATATTATACAAATTTGCAAGATTGTGACAGTCTGTGTGACTGTTTTTAATGATTGTTTCATAAACTCTTGCAATGAATGTGTAACTAGGACAAAACCTAAACAAGTGTGAAGTCTCTGCTACAATACAAAAACAGAAACAGAATTCTATTCTAGTGCATTTTTAATTCTTTGGTTAATATGGCACTAGAACTATGTCAGTTCCTTATAGGAAATTATTTATTTGTATATATTTAGTAATGATTATATTTTATATTTTTATGTCTATAAAATATTTTAAACATCTAAATATTTATAGCTCATACCTCTTTAAAAAATATTAGTACGAAAATTGACCTGAAAAAACAATTTGTACCAGAGAAACAATAAATAAACATAATGAACCTGAAGCAAAAGTTCTTTGTAGAAATAAAATATACAGATGACATTTTATTCAACTAATTTAACAATATATATTGCTAAATTAGTTGAATATATATATATATATATATATATATATATATATATATATATAAATCATATAAATAATGCTCTTGGATGATGATCAAATTAATACCAGTTCAATGAATTTAGTGGAATCTCTTTGAAAAGTAATTTTGTGGCTCCATCAAAATCATTAAATATTTTTTTAATCTAAAAGTATAATTTTTGCAACTTTACCTAAGCACTAATTTGGTGAATGAGGATTTCTTACAGAAAAAAAGGAATAAAAATATATACAATAGGAAAACATTAAGTAAATAATTGCTTATTTAAGATTTATAATATTAATGATACAAATTACACGAGTAAGTTGAAATATTTTATATCTGACATAAAAATACAAATGTTTAATTATAGATACAGTATTAAATAATATCAATATAAATAAAGATTGCAAAGAAAGCAAAAGTGAAAATGACTGGTATTGAGAATTTTTTTCCCTCATATTTATGTATTAGAGTGACTCATGTTGGGCAGAAATCATGAATCACATGTATGTTTGAGATTCATCATATCCATTTTAACTATAAAATAATATGTAAATTATAGGAAAATTTAAAACATAAGAAAAATGTGAAAATAACAATTATTTCTCCAACCTTTCTAGAAAATCACTGTCACCAGTGGTTTTAGTTTGTTGCTTGTCTTTTTTTCTGTTTCTCTCTCTGGATCTTTGAAAAATGGAATTTGGTTCATTCCTTACACTAATCTGATATACTGTAAATATAATCTTGTATAAACTGAATTTCATATCAGTAAATTCCTGTCAATATTTAAGTGCTTCAGATTATAAATTTACCAATTGTTCAATGTTAGTCATGTAATTTATTTTTAATCTAATAAACAATTCTCTGACAATATGTTTCTAGCTAAACTTTTTTTACATGGCTTTTTAGAATATTTGTTCAAGCTGTGAAAAAAAATCTTCAAATATTACTAAGTAACATATATAGGTGTGCATTTGAGAAAGACCCCTCCATCAAAGTGTAGCAACAATAATACTTAATGCTATTTTGCTATTTTTATATGGAAGACATTTAAACCTACAGTAGCTTAGAATGTGATCGTATCTGGAAATAAGTTCATTAAATTAATGATTGAGTTAAAATGAGGTTCATAATAAAAGAAGACTGATGTCTTTATATGAAGAGGAAATTTGGGTATCAGAGACCAAAGATGCATGTGCATAGAGGAAGGACGACTTGAGGAAGCAGTGAGAAGGAAGGCAGACATCCACAAGCAGAGGGCAGAGGTCTTAGAAAAACAAACCTGACAAAACCTTGGTGTTGGACTTGAAGCTTCCAGTACTAGAAAAAAAATAATTCTTTTATTTAAATGTCTCCCCAAAACACCAGTTTACTCTCTCTCTCTCTCTCTCTCTCTCTCTCTCTCTCTCTCTCTATATATATATATATATATATATATATATATATATATATATATCATATAATTATTTTCCAATTTGAAATAATTTTAGATTGTTCAATCTTTGCAAAGAGCATTGAAAGTTTATGTGAACTGTTTAATTTTTCTTTTGTACTTTTTGTTTTTTTTGGGTACAGGGTACTGAACCCAGGGACACTTAACCACTGAGCCATACCTAGCCTTTTTATTTATTTTTTGTTTTGAGACAGGGTCTATCTAAATTGCTGAGGGTCTTGCTAAGTTGCTGAGGCTGGCTTAGAACTTGTGATCATCCTGTATCAGCCTCCTGAGCCACTGGGATAACAGGTGTGTGCCTTGCCACCCAGCATCAATTTTTCAATCAATGGTTCTAGCTTGAATAATTCTTGCACAATATAAAATTTTAAAACTGATATTTTTATGGGTTGTACCTCTAGTTTATGCCCTTTGTCATATGTGTAAATTTGTGTGATGATCCCTACAGTTAATACATAAAATTATCCCATCATGAAAAGCAATTCACTTGTGCCATCCCTACAACTTCCCCTTATTATTCTTATCCCTTGGCAACCACTAATTCTTTTTCCACATCCATGTAATTTTCCATTTTAAGAACATTATGTAAATATAATCATATGATAATAAGCATGCAATCTCTTTTTATATGTCAATATCAATAGTTTTTTTTTTTTTTGGCTAAGTAGTACCACATTGTATGTAAAGCCCCAGTTCATTTATCCATTCACTTATTGGAAGGTAATTTAATTGTTTGCAGTTTGGGGCTATTATAAATAAAGTTGCTATGAAGAATTGTGTATGGGTTTTTCTCCAGTCAAATTCTGATTTCTCTTAGATAAATGCTCATTAAAAGATATTAGCCAGGCATGGGTGTGCACAGAAAGCTTAGACAAGAGGATCTCAAGTGTGAGACCAACTCAACAATGTAGTGAGATCATCAGCAACTTACTAACACCCTATCTCAAAGTAAATAAATAAATAAAAAGATCTGGGGTTGTAGTTCAATAGTTCAGTGGTAAGAGACTCCTGTGTTCAATTCCAACCACCAAAACCAAACACACAAACAAAAAGATAGTAATTGATGTGTCATATGGTAGTTATGTCTAGATGTTAAAGAAAGTGTCAAACTATTTTTCAGAGTGATTATATCAGTTAAATTCTCCCCAATTAGGAGAGTGTAATATAATTTCTCTGCATGCTCATCAAAAATTTTCATGCTATATTATTTTGTCAATTACAACAGGAATATAATGATATTTCATCATGGCTTTATTTGAACTTCTTTTATGACTAATTATATAAACTTGTATTTAAAGTTATGTGTGACATACATAAATATCACATCTTCCATAGAGTAAGGCATGATGTTTCAACACATGTATACAAAGTGTAATGATTAAATAAAGAAAAGTAATAATTGTGTTAAAATTATTTCCTTGTGATGAAAACATAAAAAACACTTCACCTAGCTATTTTAAGTATACAATGCATTATTGTTAACTCTTGCTACCCTACTATTTGAAAAAACACTGGAAATTATTCTTCCTGTATAACTGCACCTTGGTACACTTTAACTATACTCTTCCACCCTTTCTTCTCCCATCACATTACCCAGATTCTGGTAATACTGATTCTACTTTCTAATTCCACAATAACATTTTGTGCTTATTTCCTATCTGTGGGTCCTGTTTGTTAAGAGGTCTCTTTGTATCTTTTACCATGTACAAAATCTGAACTATTTTTAATTGTTGAATGTACATCTGTTAACCAATCATTTTTTAAACAATCAGAAAAAAAGTTCAGTCAATTATTTAAAAAGAACTCAATTTTTCCCCTGCACAATCATTTGAAAAGTGTTCCAGGAATTTTCATAAAAAGAACGATACAATTTTCTTTCTTAGCCCACCAAATTTACAGTTAATTCATCTTCACCATGTTGAGGGTATCTTTATTACCTGAAAGAGATCATGTTGTAAATATATCTAATCCAGAAGTTAATTTTTACTAAATGAATTTGAATGTTTTAGTATTTCTCCGATTCATATCTTACACTAATGCATGTAAGTCACATTCAATGAATATTTCTGATTCTTAAAACCAATTAAACAAAATACATTTAATAGAATTTTTATGATTAGAAAATTCTGTTTGAAACAGAGTCACTTCTACTCCATCATATTGGGCGAAAGTATGAAAAGAAAACTCTTTTGCATTTCTTATTTGTTTTACACTTGGATCACTGCAATAATTTTAATGTTGACAACATTAAAACTGGACAAATGAATGAATAATAGAATCCTATACATTATGCTGTTTGTTTAATTAAGATAGTATTTATAACTGCTTGAAGAGCAATATTTGTGGAAGATAGAAGGCATCAGTTGCACTATTGCACTATTAAGGATAAATGTGGATACAAGACAGGGAAGGTTGAAGGATAGGTAAGGGACATAATCAAACCAACGGATGACTAGGGAGATTTTTGTGAATAAAATGAAGATAAAATCACAACAAAATGTGGAAAATAATGACAGACATGTAGATAGGAACTATATTATTGAAATTATTCAAAAGTAAGCAAGTTTTTTATTTGTTTCAGGTTGCACTATATTTTGGAGTTGGAGGGCAATCATTTATAAGTTTTGTCAACTTGGCTATAAATACATTCAAGTGTATTTGTATTCTTAAACTTTTAATCAAATCCACCCTCACCTTCCACCCAGATTTCTGCAGTACTCTCCTAAATGGCATCCCACCATGCTAGCCCCTTTCTAGTGTGCAGGATGCATTTTGAAGAGGAAAGCTCCAGGTGAGAAATCAGTTGGCAAGGCAGGAGGCATGGTTTGGTAACTCCTTGGGGAGGAAAATTTGATTATAATGAAAGAGATAGAGAAGAATTTGGGAAATATTTAGAAAAGTAAGAAGGCTTTTAAAAAATATTTATGTATTCTAATATGTTATACATGACAGCAAAATACATTTCAATTCATAGTACTTATATACAGCACAATTTCTCATGTCTTTAGTTGTACGTAAAATAGAGTCACACCATTGTGTCTTCATACATGTACTTCAGGTAATGATCAACCTCATACCACTATCTTTCCTACCCCCATGCTCTCTCCTTTCCCCTGCCTTCCCTTTGCTTTATCTAAAGTTTCTCTATTCCTCCCTTGCCCCCCCCCCGCCCAAATCCCGATTACAAATCAGCATCTACATATCAGAGAAAACATTCCACATTTGGATTTTTGGGATTGGCTGACTTCACTTAGCATAATATTCTCCAAATCCATCCATTTACCTGTAAATGCCATGATTCTATTCTCTTTTAATGTTGACTAATATTCCATTGTGTATATCTACCACATTTTATTTATCCATTCATCTACTGAAGGGCATCTAGGTTGGTTTCCACAATTCAACTATTGTGAATTGTGCTGCTCTAAACATTGATGTGGATTCGTCCCTGTAGTATTCTGTTTTTAAGTCCTTTGGATATAAACCAAGGAATGGGATAGCTGGGTCAAACAGTGGTTCCATTCCAAGTTTTCCAAGGAATCTTCATACTGCTTTCCATATTGGTTGTATCATTTTGCAGTCCCACCAGCAATGTATGAGTGTGCCTTTCCACCCACATCTTTACTCACACTTATTGTTGTTTGTATTCTTAATAGCTGCCATTCTGACTGAAGTGAGATGAAATCTTGAGTAGTTTTGATTTGCATTTCTGTAATTGCTAGTTATGTTCAATATTTTTTCATATAGTATATCTCAATTAGTGGAGTGTTTGCTTTGCATGCACAAGGCCCTGGGTTCAATCCCCAGTGCTACCAAAAAAAAAAGAAGGAAAACAAGGCTTTTTATAGGTGCTGGGGTTTAAAAAATACTATCAGCCAGGCTCTGTGGTTCACACCTGTAATCCAGGAGGCTCAGGAGGCTCAGGTAGGAGGACTGAAGTTCAAAGCCAGCCTCAGCAATGGCAAGGCGCTAATCAAGTCAGTGAGTCCCTGTCTCTAAATAAAATACAACACAGTACTGGTAATATAGCTCAGTGGTTGAATGCCCTGCTATCGACCAAAAAAAAAAAAATAGAAAAAGTAAATATCAGTATTTCTATATTACATATTTTAGGCATAGTATTGGTAATGATTCATAATTTTGCTCTTTTGCCAAGTTTTCATGTTTATTTATACATTCATCTTTATACTCTATTTTAAACCTATCTTTTATTTTCTATATATTTTAATCAAAAAAATCAGTGACTTGGCAAACTATATTCTAATTAATGATTCTATAAGACATATAAGTATAAATTACATATCTAGATATTATAAAAGTATAAAAACACTAATTATGAATCATAGACCATTAAGGAAATTATAATATGTGGCATTATATCAATAGTATGAGTAAGCATTCACATTTACTCCTGATTTCCTGAGTTTGTTTTAATGATATTTTTCTTTTCATTCTTCTTACTAAAAATAATAGTTTTCAGATTTGAGTATAAAATTAAGTTTTAGAAATAAACTAATAAACCATAGGGTATATATAGTAGGTCAAACATAGTGTTATTTTCTTTTTTCCCTCTAAAGGGTTAAGTTGAGGCTCTTGTATTAAATATAAAGAAATTGCTGAACAAAGGTATTTATTAACCATATATAGCTGTATCATTATGAAACCTTTCTGACAATATTAAAGATGCCTCATTTTAAATATTTAATGAAGCAACATTGGTGATATTTGTTTTGCAGTGTTTTTTGTGATAGGAACATGAGTTATTCATATTTAAATTGTGAGACTCTTACAAAGCAATATATCTAAATTCTATCAAAGTGTATTACTGTATTCAAACGTGATGAGTTTCTTCATGAATAGGTCAACAGAAAAAAATTATACTCTGCCCACAGATGATGGTATTAAGTTTCTGTCAGTTTAACTAGCAGAAATTTTCCTCATGTTGATCTACTAGCTAGTACAATATGATTTTAAGTATTTTAGTGTCCACTGTTATAAAATGTCTCTAGTAAACTTTCGAAATATACCATTACTTTGATTGTATTTCCTCAGAATCATAATGTATATGGTTTTGTTGAAGTCATCATGAATTATATATATATATATATATATATATATATATATTATATATATATTTGCCTGTTACAAGCATACTCAGCTCTTTTTATATTATAAAGCATGACAACCCTTCCCCCCCCCCCAATTCAAATCTTCTCTTGTTCTCTTGAACTGATCCAATCTATGCTTTCATGGTGCAGAAAGGCACGTGATATATCCCTTTCCCCTTCTTGCTCTCCTACCCACCCCCCTCATTCACCAAGTTGTTTTTGCTTTTTCCAGGGTCAGGTGGAAACAATTTTTTGAAACCAAGAGTCAAAAAAATTATATACTAGTTATTGGGGTCTTTTGTGGTCCTCTCCTGAGGAATATTCAAAACCATCTGTCATGACAAGAGTCCAATCACTTGTTTCTTCTTTTTCAGAGCATTTTGTTAGACTCCTTGGACACTTATATTTTCCTTCTGTACTCCCACATGGAACACTTCACTCTTGCTAAATTGTTGGTGAAATGCAACTTACTCTTCCATAGCTATCTCTCTTTACTTCATTATCTAAGGCAGCTCCCTTAGATATGCTTCAGCTACAAAGAACACATGTGCTCCGTGCTGACAGTTGTCAAGGCGACTCTGCAGGTTACAAGAACTCATCTAGGAATGAGGTGAATTCTTTCTAAGGCTTCATGGGGCTCTGACATTGTCTTTATTGGTCCCTTACTAGGCTTGAGCAGTAAAATACAATTTGTTTTTTCCCCACACAGAGAAGTGAAGACATAACATTCTGTACATTTTCTTTATAGGGCTACCTATCATTTTAAACAAATTCCTTTCTATCATTAACAATGATAGAAATTTCCAATTTCTCTTTTTTTCTTGTATAGACAAATGAGCTAGAACCTTGTAATGGCTTAGGATTGCAAGATTACTCCTACTACATTTTACTATACCTTAAAAAGTATCTAGCACTAATGTTTATTTTGTTCTCAAACTTATTACTCATTGTCCTCAGAGTAATAACTTTAGATAAGACAATGAAGCATTTTTAGGTTCTTTTTATCTAGTTATATTTATCCTTTATTTGATAAGTACTATTTGACCTGCATTTTAAAATTAATATTTTCAACATTAGTAGTTGTTTAAAATATAGGTTTTCTTAATATTGAGGGAAATATTTTCTTTAAAGATTTTCTCCATCCTGAGTTGAATACCCATAGGATAGCTATAAATATTCTAGTTTTTTTCCTAAATTTAGTGAACTGACACTTGAGGATTCATTTATCTGAAAGAAATCTTAAAGTTGATCAAAGTAAAGAAAATAGTCATCATGTTTGTTCCTGTGAATGACTTAGGGAAAAGACCTGCTTTAGCTACACAGGCTGTGCCTTATATACTGAAAGATAGCACTTGACAGAGGGAGCAGTCATATGAAATATACAATTCTCATTTTGGAAAACATTTCACTATACTTAAAAGTACTTTATAAGCCATGTTTTTTTCTACTTGAATTCATCTTCTGTTTCCAAAGGATTAATTTATATAAGAAATGCTTTAAAATGTATTCTAAGCTGCATTAGTTTATATAAAAACACACAATCATTACAAAATATCTATAATACAAGAAATCCTGTGTATTTTTAAATGTGATGTATACAGATTGTTGGGACAATTAAGAATTTGATGTGTCAACTTGAATTGGCTATGGTGTATGTACAATTGCAATACTGTTTTAGATGTATTTTTTCTTAATACCTTTTCTTTTTGTTTTCAAACTAAAATCTAGACCAATGCATGAACTAAAAAATCTCATTTGTTTAATACTTCTGAAAGTATTATTTTATTTTTTGATTGAAATCCAGGTATACATTGGTGAAAAAGAAAGTTTTATGGACATTTTTGCAAAGTGAATTCTGTGAAATTAATGTAATTTTTGAGATTTGTGCATTGAATATGGGAAACTCCTAAAGATCACCTTTTATATGAACTTCAAAATTAAGTCATTAAAGGATTCATTTATCTGAAAGAAACCTTAAAGTTGATCAAAGTAAAGAAAATAGTCATCATGTTTGTTCATTTGAATGAGTTAGGTAAAAGACCTGCTTTAGCTACACAAGCTGTGCCTTATATACTGAAAGATAGCACTTGAGAGAGGGAGCAGTCATATGAAATATACAATTCTCATCCTCATGCACTGCATGTTGAAAAATTAATGGTTGAAATCTTGAAAATATGCCACCAGACTTAAAAATGTTTAGATATTTTAAAATATCAAATGCATATCTAGAAATGCAACCAGTAAAAGTATTTCTACCTCTAGGGAAAATATTGTGCTTAGGGACATGTAGTACATATAACATTGAAAATAAGGGAAACCACATTACTCTCCATTTGGGAAGAGAATAATGATATTCAGGACACATCTCACTGAATCACAGTGACTGCAGTGAGATTCTCATTTATTGGTGTTAGGTAAATTTGATAGTACTCATGAATATGAGTTTTTAGCAGTTATTTAATCTTCAGCAAATTCATGGAAGAGTGTTTCAGAATACTAAGATCTTAAATCAAGATCTAAATTTAAAATCATATATACAGATTCAAGAAAAGTTTTAGATATAGGTACATTTGGCTGACTAACGTTCAACATCAACATCCCAGAATGGGTTTATTGAAGTATTTATAAGGGTTAACATAATGTAAGAAGCATTGTATGCTACATTGTATAATTTTATCAATTTTAATACAAGGCAAAAATAACAACTGGAAAAATGGGCAAAAGATTTTAATATGCATTTCTCTAATGAAGTCATACAACTTGACAGATGAAAAGTGTTTAGTATCACTAATCATAACTGAATACAAATAAAAACAATGGGATATATCTTCACTACTATTAGAATGGCTATTGGAAAAACTAAAGAAATTTTGGTGAGAAAGTGGAGAAAAAGAAGCTCTTATACTCTATTGGTAGAAATGTAAATTAGCACAGCCACTATAGAAAATAGAATGGATATCCCTCCAAGTTAAGAATGGATATACCATATTATAAAGCAATACCAATATTGAATATATACATATATATATATATTATATGTATGTATACATATATTATATATATATTAAATTGTATGCAAAAGATTTCACATTTCAAAGTTAACACGATTCACAATAATAAATACATAAAATCAACCTATGTGAACATCAATAGATAAATGAATGAACTGGAGACATTTTGTTCAGTGAATTAAGATAGGTATGGCATGATGTCACTCATATGTTTAATCTAAAACAATTGGTTTCATAGATGTTGAGAGTTGTATATGGTTACCAGAAACTGGAAGAGATATTGGTTAAAGGATATGCAGTTATATTTAGGAGAAATAAGTTTAAGTGTTCTACATTTGGAGACATTATATTCTGTTCCTGAAAAAGAGTGGATGGTAAGTTTTCTCACTGTAAAATTTTAACTGTGTGAGGTAATGCATTTTTCAATTAGGTGATGGAACATTCAACAATCTATAAATACTTCAAACATCATATTTTACATGGCAAATGAATTCACTCATATGTCAAATTTAAAAAGTTAAAAGAAAGAAAATAGGAAATACAATATAGCTATTATTGGGGGGATCTGTATTGCTAACAGAGATTCTTACTGTAAGCTGATGTAGATAAGGGAGCAAAGAGTAAGGCTCTTGCTTATTTTTCTTTTACATTTCTTTTCATAGACGTGATTTTCTTCAGAAGCGACTCAAAAAGTTGTATAGAATTATCATCTCCAGGATTAGAAATTTTGTTTGAAAATGATTATACATATTTATTGAAGTCATTTAAAAACTAAAGTTTCTTCACATTTTTTTCAAGTGATGCATTTACACTATATTTGGGCATAATTTTTGCCTGTGTGTGTGTATGTGTGTGTGTGTGTGTGTTTGTGTATACTTTTAAAATTCTTGCATTTACTTGGTCATTTACACTATCACTAGAGGATTGAAATTTTCTTAAGTTCCCTGGGAAATATAATGCATTTATATAAATCAATATTAAATGAACTTTGCAAAATTTTAAAATCATTTTGAATATAGTAGTTGAAACATATTACCATTTAGACATGGTTTAGTTGCCTTTATTTTAATTTGTGTTATTTTTCAACTTTTTAATCATTTGTTGGTTCAAATTAGATATGATTAGATATGTCTCTTAATGATATTTAGTGAATGAAATATATTTTTATGTTTTTATTTTCTTTGAGTATATTTTCTTATTTATTTGATTGTGTGAACATTTTCTATAATTGCATTTATACAGATAATTAGCTTTCAAACATCATTTATTGTCACAGATTTTATTTTTGTGATGTCAATATACATTTTTATCAACTTTTAGATGGTAACATGTTCAGTTTTTAATATGTATATTCATCAATTACATCTGGAAAGATTATTTGTTTTTATTATGAGCTTTTGCGTAATAACAGTAAATGGAAATTGCATGGTTCATATTTTTATGCTGACTAGACATAATGATGGGAATCTGCTTTATCACAAGTTATTTGATCATGAACAATTTTACGATTGTCAGAAATGACATTAAATTGGGTGTTGACTGTTAGCTTTTTCAAACTGAGACAAAAAAAAATGGACAAATTGTGGGTTTTGGATGATCACCAAAATCAAAATCAAACATAGGTGATTCTCCAGTGATAAGTAGAACACTGGAGGCCAGGGGCCTTTGATAGGTCAATACTAAGTCTTGGCAAGTAGAATATTTACACAGCTAACTCATTTTCACAAGGCACTTGACCCTTTCTTAAGCTTTCCAGCTCACTGTGTATCTTTAACCTCAAAGTCAATGTACTTTAAAACAGAGATTTTAATGTGCTGTGTGAGATATGCATCTTTTAGGGTTCTCCACAGAAACAGAACCAACAGCCATATATATAGAATGATATGGTTTTGGAATAAAGCTCATCTTAAATTTGTAGGGGATACCTAGCCTGCATTAAAGAAATTATCATTCCTCACTTTTTTTTAATTAGGAAAATTCAATTTATTTTTTAATACAGTAGTGTTTGTTTATTCATTCATTTATTTTTGTTATCCATTTTTAAGTTGTACTTATTAAAACATTTATGAGAATTCTACTGTGAGCTATAATTAATTGTCTAATATTTTTTTCTTTCTTACCCTTTGCCTGATTTTACATTTAATTTATGATCCTTTAGATTCCCAGCAATATTAGGGGACAATCAGCAAGCTTATTCTATTTTGCATATCCCTCCACCATTGTGTGCTCTATTTTTTCAAAGAATATAGTGTTGATATAGGATACAACTTTTACATATATGATACAATCTTTTTCTAACATTAAATGTGTTCAATTCTTGCCATTAGATGTATTATTCAAGTTTGTCTTTTGCTTGTTTTGGTTGTCTGAAGCTTTCTGCATTTGTAGACAGGAGAATGTTCATAGGTTTTAGGTTTTTCATATATAACAGATTGTCTATAAACTTTATACTAACTTGGATGGATGTAAAATCTTTGGCTCACATTTTCTTTCATTGTGCAACTAAAATGCATTGTTCTAATGTCTTCTCATGGGAAGTATTGTTGTTACTTACTAAGTTAGTTTTTCTGTTTTTCTGGATGGCCAAATGTACATAGTTTTTACTTTGTCCCTTCTGCACAAAATAATCTTTTGTCTTTCAAATCAATCTTGGTTTAATTTAGAACATGGGCATTTAACATGACAAATTTGAATTTGAATTTGCATTTACTGGCAATTATATCTAAAAGTAGATTTATATAGCCTAAAATCTCAAATATGCCTGCATTTTTCTTTTCATAGAAGCAATGTCAAATAAGCACAGCTACCAATGGTATATTGCTGAAAACTGGGAGATGCTACCTATGTTGAAGACATAATCAAAATATCTGCACAATGAAAAAAATATTCATTTAATCCTATAGATGCTTAATTCCCCACAACCAAGCATGTTCATCATGCTCTTTTCTGGGAGATAAGGACACAGATTGACTATAACTAAAACTTGATATGCCCTTGTGGGACAGACATTAAATAATTAGTAAAAAAATTACATTGTCATCTTGAGAACTCTTTTTTTTTCTAACCTTTGTGACTATTTTTGAGGTAGTAAGAAGATAAATAAAGGACCTGTACTAAAATAGTTGGCAAAATGTACATAACTGTTCTTTCCTACATTAGGAAGAGTTGGCAGAACATAGACAACATGATTAAGATGAAAAGTATTTAGGTGGGGTTGGAGATGTGGCTCAGCGGTAGCGCGCTCGCCTGGCATGTGTGCGGCCCGGGTTCGATCCTCAGCACCACATACCAACAAAGATGTTGTGTCCGCGGAGAACTAAAAAATAAATATTAAAAATTCTCTCTCTCTCTCTCTCTCTCCTTTCTCACTCTCTCTTTAAAAAAAAGTATTTAGGTAATGAAAAGCAAAGCAATGATTTGGGGACAAGTATCTCTACTAGACTAACAACAAAAAGGTAAAGAACAAGAGAAAATTAAAACTCAAGTTGTAACAAAATACTGTTTTCTAAGATTGATGCATATTTCCAGGCCTCTTGGAAGTTAGTAATTGCTAGTTTCATCCCTATAAATTTTATGTATTCTTTTTATATTCATCCAATTTAATCTACATCCCAGAGAGTGACATTTTCTAGTTTCACAACTACCACTTATTGAATAGCTATGCCCTCCTGCATTTTCTTTTAAACACATAAAAAGGGATATCATGTACATATTTTTACATAAGTTTGTAAAACTTCAAAATCTTACATAAATTTTTTATGTTGTGGATTACTAGTAATTAAGAGATGTGAACATTGACATCAGTTATGTTTAATTCCATAGGGTTGAAGGTTGATTTATATTATTACTGTTTCATTAGAGAGAATAGAAACCAAATGGTGTATGGCAATAAATCAAGATTATGTAATTTCAGGTAGGATGATAACGAAGACCAAATGAAATACCAATAATAGTAAATTTTCACAAACTATCGCAAAGCACAGAAAATCGGCCATACTCTCAATTATAGTGCATTATTATAGCAGTACTACTTCTAACATGTACCCTTGTCCAATTCTTATTTTTCTAAGCAACTATGTTCCCATACTAATTTTACTAATATTAATATACATGCTATACATGTAAAAGGAATATATTGTTTTGTTTTTTATTTTTAAAATGCAAGAAAGGTCTTGTGTAAGATAAAGGGCCTTTGAAAGTTTTAGAAGCAAGTATTGATTACATAAGGACTGTCTAGTTTCTAAAAGAGTTTAACAGCTTGTGTAAATCTTTAGAGTCAGGATACAAACTATCCTTCATTTATTTTAGAGAGAGAGAGAGAGAGAGAGAGAGAGTTTTTTAATATATTTTTTTTTTTTTTAGTTTTTGGCGGACACAACATCTTTGTTTGTATGTGGTGCTGAGGCTCTAACCCGGGCAGAACACATGCCAGGCAAGCGTGCTACCACTTGAGCCACATCCCCAGCCCCTATCCTTCATTTTTAAATTATTAAATGAACTCTTTGATTCACTTACTACATCTGAAATTGAGTTTCATCCTTCCCTTTACACCCCACATCCAATTGGTCACTGCATCATACAGTATTTATTACATGTCTTTCATGTAAATCTGACCTCTGCATATGCAATGCCACTGGATGAAATCCTATCCTTATAATCTCTTGTTTGAGTTAGTATAATGAAGCTCCTCTTGGCATCTCCTTTATAGCCTTTCTATTAACAATTTTCCACATTGCTGAAAGTAGCTCTTATTTCCTTCCTTAATTCTTCAGTGGTCACTGTTCTCAAGAAAATGGTGGAAACATTACTTAGCATGATATGCAATGCCATTCATTGCCTCTCACTAATAGCGTTCTCCATTCCCAGAATAACCATTTTTCTCAAATTAAAACAAATCTAACAGGGTTGGGACTGTAGCTCACTGGTGGAGCACTTTGTCTTGCACATGTGAGGCATTGGGTTCAATCCTCAGCACCATATGAAAATGAACAAATAAAATAAAGGCATGCTGTCCATCTACAACTACAAAAAAAATCGAGTCTAACAGAATAACTCCTTGCCGTCCATTAGGATTCAATTTGTGACACTTATCCTATGAGAGCTTTGCAAACACTTATTCTTCTATTTAGGAAAAACTGAAAACTCTTCATGTCATATCAACATAACAGATTAATATTTTTATTTTTCTCATAAACCATGAATTCCAGATATGCATGTAACACACACTGTAACACACAGAGCTTAGAAAATTAAATGCAATATACGATGCATGCATAACATATGTTGAGGTGATATTTGTTAAAAGATTAAAAAAGAGTTTGAATTTTCCATTTTTTTACAGTAGAAAGATCCAGTGAGTATATAGGTTTTGATAATGATTCATATAGTATCCCTAGTGAATATTGTATCCTAAACCTACCAAACTCTCATTCTTCAAACACAGATACAAAATATTATATTCTACTTATTTTTTTGAGATTTTGAAATTATAAAAATGAATCATGCATATTAAAATATATATATGATGATAAATGTGATTATAAAATGAATAAATTACTTTGTCAACATATTATTCCACAATGCTGATGTGCACATAGAACATTGTGTAATCTGATAAACTCTAACTTTCCTTTAATCATGGAACCCAAAGAACTTTTAATTAAATAAGTCTGTATGCATTTGATTTCATATCCTTTTAAGATTTAAAGCTTAAAAATGATTTGATTGTAATTATGAGCTTCATGGTAAAAGAAATCAAGATTAGTTGAGTACCAAGGAAATCTGAATTTGAGAGTCAGAATTAAAATACAAACTTATTTATTTTTCTGCTATGAGGTTCTACTTATGAATGAGGTATTTCACTTCATATGATATACAAACATAAATAAGTACATACATATATAAATACATATGTGTGCATGAGTGCACATACACATACTGAGTTTTACAAGTTTACTTACTGAAATCAAGCAAGTAGACAGTTTCAAAGTTTGTATTCAAATTTCTGTCTACCTAACTCTAAATTCTAAGGTCATTCTATTACATAAATTTGCTTCTAAATATGCCTTCTAAATCAACCACTTTAAAACTATTTCTATCCCTGCAGCCAATATAGTTCAATAGATTTATAAATTTTTGCTCACAGCACTCATTTAGAGCTTTAGAAGCCTCAATAATAAAGAGTACACAATATGAGGTATCACCTGTCCTCTAGAAGCTTACTTTCTGGTGGATTGTTGAAACAAGCTTGAAAATGATCTCCTTCTCTGTCCCAAGGTCAATTAAATATGCATGAAAATATTCTTCCTAAAATGTATCCTTGATCCTGTAGCTGCTTGAAGAGGTAATGCCATGAGTTGTTATGGAGACATGAGCTCTATAGTCTGATGAAGATATTTTGCACAGCATCTTCATAATTTACCTGTTGGTGTAAATTATGCATGCTATGTATTTTGTGCTTCCTTAGCATCACATGTTAAATGAGGACAATATTACAACCTAATTTATAGGAAGTTTCTGGAAATTTCAGCAGAAGAGAGAACGCACAGTTTCTGTTCAATATGTATTACCTATTATTTTATTACTGAGATCCTTGCCCCTGGAGCTCCAGTTTCTGTCTTTTCCTTCCTTAGTTTTCACAACATTCAGCTGGATGTCCTTTCCTTACTTAATCTGTTTCATCCTTGTATCTAAATTCTTATTTCTGTCCGATACTGAAAGAAAATATCTACAGCTTTGTGCCTTTCCAGCCACACATGTGTCACCTGGTTGAACTTGGAAATGAAATTGAGTCTGGAATTCTCAAACTGGACTCCAATGAGACAATCACATAAGTCAATTTCTTTTACTGTCAGTATAGATGATTTCCTGTGTTGTGTGGGCAAATTCTGAGAATTCCTGAACACAAGTACAGAAGTACACATACTTCTTTGATAGCTTAGTTCTGTGAATTGGAAATTGTGCCTTAATTCATCAATTGCAAATCTGCCCCAGTTACCTTTAAGGACCACTGACTTCCTGATGTCTGAGATCTTTCTCAATTAGCTTTCCTCTATTCAACAGGATCCTGCTTTCTGCAACCATTGATAAGTCTATTGTTTTGTACACATGCATATTTCTCAAGGTAAATCTGAAATAGCTAATGCCCAGCACCCACTCATAGGCTGGATTTGAATGACATTTGAGCTTTATATGGTTTCAGATATTAGATTGGCCCACATTTTTGTGACAGATTCTTTTCCTAGAGAAAGGTTTCAGTTAGTACAAATGATATATTAGTCTCTTTTAAAGATTAAATAAGAGAATATTAAAATAACTTCATCTGGATTACATACTGCACTTTAAAAAATATCTTTATTTATTTTTATGTGGTGCTGAGGATTGAACCCAGTGCCTCACATGTGCAAGGCAAGCGATCTACCACTAAGCTATAACCCCAGCCTTATATTGCACTTTTTATATAGAAAAAATTCACAGACTTAAAAAAGCAAGAAGAAATTAAATTATCACTATTTGCAGATGACATGATTCTATACCTAGAAGACCCAAAAGGGTCTACAAAGAAACTCCTAGAACTAATAAATGAATTCAGCAAAGTGGCAGGATATAAAATCAACACGCATAAATCAAAGGCATTTCTGTATATCAGCGACAAAACTTCTGAAATGGAAATGAGGAAAAACACTCCATTCACAATATCCTCCAAAAAAATAAAATACTTGGGAATCAACCTAACAAAAGAGGTGAAAGATTTATACAATGAAAACTACAGAACCCTAAAGAGAGAAGTAGAAGAAGATCTTAGAAGATGGAAAAATATAGCCTGTTCATGGATAGGCAGAACTAACATTATCAAAATGGCGATATTACCAAAAGTTCTCTATAGGTTTAATGCAATGCCAATCAAAATCCCAACGGCATTTCTTGTAGAAATAGATAAAGCAATCATGAAATTCATATGGAAAAATAAAAGACCCAGAATAGCAAAAGAAATTCTAAGCAGGAAGTGTGAATCAGGCGGTATAGCGATACCAGATTTCAAACTATATTACAGAGCAATAGTGACAAAAACAGCATGGTACTGGTACCAAAACAGGTGGGTGGACCCGTGGTATAGAATAGAGGACACAGAGACTAATCCACAAAGTTACAACTATCTTATATTTGATAAAGGGGCCAAAAGCATGCAATGGAGAATGGATAGCATCTTCAACAAATGGTGTTGGGAAAACTGGAAATCCATATGCAACAAAATGAAACTGAATCCCTTTCTCTCGCCATGCACAAAAGTTAACTCAAAATGGATCAAGGAGCTTGATATCAAATCAGAGACTCTGCATCTGATAGAAGAAAAAGTTGGCTCCCATCTACATATTGTGGGGTCAGGCTCCAAATTCCTTAATAGGACACCCATAGCACAAGAGTTAATAACAAGAATCAACAAATGGGACTTACTTAAACTAAAAAGTTTTTTCTCAGCAAGAGAAACAATAAGAGAGGTAAATAGGGAGCCTACATCCTGGGAACAAATTTTTACTCCTCACACTTCAGATAGAGCCCTAATATCCAGAGTATACAAAGAACTCAAAAAATTAGACAATAAGATAACAAATAACCCAATCAACAAATGGGCCAAGGACCTGAACAGACACTTCTCAGAGGAGGATATACAATCAATCAACAAGTACATGAAAAAATGCTCATCATCTCTAGCAGTCAGAGAAATGCAAATCAAAACCATCCTAAGATACCATCTCACTCCAGTAAGATTGGCAGCCACTATGAAGTCAAACAACAACAAGTGCTGGCGAGGATGTGGAGAAAAGGGTACTCTTATACATTGCTGGTGGGACTGCAAATTGGTGCGGCCAATTTGGAAAGCAGTTTGGAGATTCCTGGGAAACATGGGAATGGAACCACCATTTGACCCTGCTATTGCCCTTCTCGGACTATTCCCTGAAGACCTTAAAAGAGCATGCTACAGGAATGCTGCCACATCGATGTTCATAGAAGCACAATTCACAATAGCTAGACTGTGGAACCAACCCAGATGCCCTTCAATAGATGAATGGATAAAAAAAAATGTGGTATCTATACACAATGGAGTACTATGCAGCAATAAAAAATGTCAAAATCATTGAATTTGCAGGGAAATGGATGGCACTAGAGCAGATTATGCTTAGTGAAGCTAGTCAATCCCTAAAAAACAAATACCAAATGTCTTCTTTGATATAATGAGAGCAACTATGAACAGAGCAAGGAGGAAGAGCAGGAAGAAAAGATTAACATTAAACAGAGACATGAGATGGGAGGGAAAGGGAGAGAAAAGGGAAATTGCATGGAAATGAAGGGAGACCCTCATTGCTATACAAAATTACATATAAGTGGTTGTGAGGGGAATGGGAAAATAAACAAGGAGAGAAATGAATTACAGTAGATGGAGTAGAGAGAGAAGATGGGAAGGGAGGGGGGATAGTAGGGGATAGGAAAGGTAGCAGAATACAACAATTACTAATTGGGCATTATGTAAAATTGTGGATGTGTAACCGACGTGATTCTGCAATCTGCATTTGGGGTAAAATTGGGAGTTTATAACCCACTTTAATCTAATGTATGAAACATGATATGTCAAGAGCTTTGTAATGTTGTGAACAACCAATAAAAAAATAAAATTTAAAAAAATGGATTACATAAAGAGTTCAAAATTTATACTGGCTATAAAACTGTAGAATATTACAAATAATAAAAATATTTTGATTTAAGAATAGATGAAAATGATTAATATGTAAATTTTAAATGATAATTTAGTCTTTCTTCTGACTATTTTACATTGCTTCTCCAAGTTCCATGTGTTCTTCTTGCTTTTCACATGGAGACTTCATTTCTGTAGACTGCTCTGTTTTCAGTTTATTCATTACACTTTGCTTTCTTTCATTTCTCTCATTTACTAAGAACTTCCCATTGACATTTAATTCTTTGGAAAGAGGTGACTTACTTTTCATTTTTCTCTCCTATTATATTCTTTCCTGAAAAATTCACTGGGCAAATGTATTCTCATATGAATATACTGTCACAAGAGAGAGCTACAAGGATGGTGATATCTGTCATTTTCAATGGCTTATTTCTTCCCTCCTGCTGGCTCTGGGGCTCCCTAATGTTTCATGTGCTCCTGCCCACAGATTGGTAGCTTAAAAATATTCATCCGGGAACCACTTGATCCTCTGTGAATTTTTCACTATAAATTTAAATTAAGGCAGTTGTCATAAGTCACAACTGAAAATAAATAGCTTATACACTTGGGATCCAAAAAACTAAAGGTAAAATAGCAAATCATTTTCCCCATTTCACCTGCTTTTAATTATAAGCAATTTACAAGTTCCAAATTCTTTCAGCTGGGAGCAATGATAGATAAACCATTTTTTTAAATTTAATTTTACTTTGGTTTCCTTTCAAAATGCCTATTTAAAGCTATACAAAACAATATTAAAATAGGAAAGTTAAGAAATGAGTTAATGTAATACTAAAAGAAAGATTGCATTAGATTAACTAGTAAATCCTGTCTTTGCATGGTCAAACTTAATGAAATATCTTAAATTCATCTTGATATTTATGAAACATAATCAACAATTTCAATTGTCTTAACAAAATGCTCTAAATCAGTAAATTATTTGCCCATTTTGACTCTTTCTGATTTCTCTAGAACTATTTCTCACTTTTGTTCATTCACATTGTACTGTCTTTCATGCTGTCATTTCAAGCTCCTTCTGGCTTCATACTCTTTGAAAACATGCAGTTGGCACTCCCTTAAATTGCCTGCATGCCCTCTCCAAAGAATATACAGACCATGGGGCTGGGTTTGTGGCTTAGTGGTAGAGTGCTTGCCTAACTCATGAGGCACTGGGTTCAATCCTAAGCACAACATAAAATTATAAATACATAAAATAAAGTTATTATAAATAAAAGAATATTCAGACCTACATCTCCTCAATTACAATGGCTCTTTACAGAACCAGCCACCCTTGACCTACAGATGGGTAGGTCTATGTTTTCAGAACTCCTTTTATTTTGTGTTTGTAGCATTTATCATCACTGGATCCAAGTTCATGATGGTATAATGAATTACCCGTGTCTTCTGTTTTTGAATGCCAAGTTCCATATAAATTCTGTTGTTCATTGATATCATCCCAGTTTTTAGCACTTAGAATAGCCCCATTTGGGCACATATTCAGTGATAGATGAGTACTTTACGAGTTAATTAATACATGAATAAATAATAGGCAGGTTAAAGTATAAATAATAACAAACTGATAATTTATAGTTCTTCATCTGTATATGTAATCATGTGTTTATTTTGCAAATTTAAAGATAATGTATAAAAATTATGTTTATGATGACAATATCACATAAGAAATTTAATATATGGTTAACCTTATTAAATGTTTCTCAGTGATCCTTCTTTCTCCACTGGTGGTCAGCTTCTAAGACTTTTAATAACCTGGACCTCTTGACTGTTTTGAGCTGCTTCCCAAGGGATAGGAGGTGCTATTTATTCTTTTCTTTTTATCCAGCTGCAGTGGCTCTATATAAGTTTCTTCCTCAGCAATTTAAGACTTTATTCCTTAGAGGATAAGGTCTGGGTCATATTGTGCCATAGTCACTTCTGTCCTGCCTGATAAGAGAGGCTTTGTGTGGTCCCATCACATCATTACAGTTTTTATTTTTTTATCTTTTGATGGAGGCCCACAGATAACCTCTGGGTGCATCCTCTCCTGTGCCTGAGGTTCCCATGGATTCCATGGTCTATGTTAGTCAGCTTTGGCTGACATAATAAAACACCTTGGTATGGATAGTCTAATTGACAGAAATTGATCTCACAGTCCTGGAGGCAGGAAGCCAAAGAGGAATGCAGTGCTTGTGTGGTTTCTTCTCAGGCTGCTCTCCTTGGTTGAAGATGGCTGCCTTTTTGCTGTGTATTGTGTTGTTGGCTCAGGGCATACACATGTCTGAGTCTCTTTCTGTGTTTAGTGTGTTCAAGTTTCCTCTTCATATAAGGACACCAGCTATATCAGCTTAGGACTTACTTTAAAGTCTATACTTTACCATAAACACCTATTTACAAACCTTATTTCCAAATCTGATTTTGAAAGACACAGTTCAGCCCATTACACTCTCAAACTGAGAGGCAGCTTTTAGCAACTGATGAAATGTTTTCCTTGAATAATCACTATCTTCTTGCAGGAGCAATACTCACATATACTTTCCCCTTGCAGGTGCTATATTAGATTTCAGGCTTGCTGTTATCCTTCACTATCAGTTTTTTATAGTTTCAAGAGAAGTCAGTCTTTGAAGATTATCACTTTTTGTCAGTCAGATAATGATAATAACTTTTAATATCCTGGAAAACAAGAAAATACACTGTTTAAAATTTAAAAATCTGTGAGCTCTTGTTCCATTTATCTCATTTTGTTTACTTCTGAATGTGAATACTTTCATGAATAAGTCATATAGACTGCATTTGTACACTAGCCACCAAATAATCTGATTCATTATCGTGATTCAAACCATCTAAACCTGGATAGATCCCCACATCTCTCCTCTGAACTCCATATGTGTATATGCCCACTAGATATCTCTACTTGATTACCTAAGGAGCACTGCAAAACTTAGCATGTTTAAGTATGAGGTCACTCAAGAAAGCAGTTTAGTTAGTCTTTCCCTTACCACCACATTTAAACTTCCTATAACTCTATCACCTTTCTCTTTTGCATTTTTCTTATTCACATTTGTCATTATCTGACCTATCTTGTTCATTTCTCATCTTCCTTTCAGGATGTCAGTTCCATTAATGTGGGAATTTTTGTCATTATTGTTAAATCTTCAGCACACAAAAAGAGAGAGACACCTGGTAGGCACTAAACTAAGAACAGCAAAGAAAGAAAATTGTGAAGATAAAGGGTAAGACTCTCCTAAGTGCATCATAAAAACACTGAGGTCATAACAGAGAAAAGAAAAAACAATAATTTTCTTTTCAAAAATTGGGTGCTTCAGAAAAAGAAACAAAAGAGAAAATAAATGAGGAAAATAAAGTACTAAAGAAACATAAAGTAAATATCCAAAAACCTTTGGATATAACTTATAAAATAGAAAAGGCATATTAATTTGTAAAGAAGCTGAGAAAAATGGATTAAAAATTCACACAGGGCATTTATTCATAATATTAGTATTTAAAATATTTAATATTTAATTTTAGAATATTAAAATGTTTATCCAATGATTTTAAACCAAAAAATTTAATCAGCCAAATCTCAATCATGTGTGAGAATAGAGAGAATTCTTCATGTATGCAATACTGTATTTGCTTATTTATATATGTCCTTTATTAGGAAGGTGTTAGATGATCAAAACAGATAAATAGGGAGAAACCAAAAAATTAATGAAGACACATCCAGGAACTAGGATCTTTAACTCAAAGGAATGGCAAACAAATGTAGCTAGGAAACAGCACTGCACCAACCCTAGAGAGAAGGAGCATGGAGAATTGTGGAAGAAGTCTTCAGAGAAATAAAGTGAGCATGTGTAATAATTAGAACGTTTGGAAGTCTGTAGCAGGCAGATGTGTTGCTTATTGCCATGTAAAGAGTCTGTTAGGGAACTTGTAAAATGTATATTAGATATTCAAAGACATTTTGGTTAAAAAAAGAAATAAACATAGATACTAAATGAAGCATTGAAAAAATGGAAGAAAGTGTTTGAGAAAATGTGTTAAAGATATTAAATGACACAAATGGAAACTAAACACAATAGCAACATGATTAGATAAGATGCTATTGGAAAATTATTTGGAAATACTGAAATACATGTCACAAGAGATAAATTTGTTCATTGTTTCCCTTAATGTGTAAAGAAAGGTTAAGTCAGGAGTCTTCTACTTTCATATGGTAATTTCAGTGTTGTTTAATACACACACACACACACACACACACACACACACGTGTGTATATCAGTAGATTGGAGGATGGCATGTATAGAAATACGCTACCTTGAATCTCCTCAAGAAAGTAGTTCTGCAGCAGTTTTTTTTTTCTTCCCAGTCTTCCTGGGCTGCAGAGAGCTGCCTTGCTCAAGGATGTGCCCATCTTGATGTAGCCTGCATCTGGTGACAGGGCAAGATGGGGTGGGACAGTTGGGCACTTTTTTTCTGACAGGAAACAGCTTCTATAGACACTACATGCTCTGAGCTCCCTGCCTGATGAAGGCTTTTGAGGACCTCTGCACTTTGCCTAGACCCACTTTCTGCCTTCCTTGCACTGATAATGATTTCTAGTAAATGTTTTGCTCTCTGCTCTTGTCTTTGTTTGTTCAGCTGGTTCCTGAGTAGTCTGAGACAAGAAAGATAGGGGATTTTTTTTTCAGTGGATCACTCAGTTGCCTGCTGTCCATGAAGACACTACTGGTGGTTGTGGGACATTTAGTGCACGCCATACTGTTAAAGCACTGAGCCCACATAGGTAATTTAATTTCCATAGCCATTTTATAAGTTCTTATAATATTTGTATTCCCATTTTGCTGGTGTTGAAACTGAGATAAAGAATGCTATGATTGGGGATGTGGTTGTAGCTCATTGGTAGAGCAATTGCCTAGCATGTGTGAGGCACTGGATTTGATCCTCAGCACCATATAAAAGTAAATAAAGATCTAAAATAAAAATAATAACTAAAAATAAAATAAATAAAGATATAAAAATAACATTATAAAATATTTTTAAATATTATGATCCTTTTTCAAGGTCATGCATACAGTAAGGATTAGAAAGAGTATTCAAACCACAGAAGTTTATTTACCCTATTCAGAGTCAGTGGTTTGAATGACTAGAGTATAAAACTATAGATATATAAATGATGGTGCTCAACCATTGCTAAATATATATATCTGGAGAAAAGATCAAATGACTTTCAGAAAAAAAGGTATTTTTATGAATAAGCCAAGCAATACATTGAAAAGGGAAACATTTTTATTTTTTTCTCTGTGCCATTGCTCATGCCTACTAAGGTTGACATCTATATTTCTGGTCCTCGGTTAATTTTACTTCAGTGCAATAAATGTGCAAATTGTAACTTTGACTTTCCAAATGACATTGTGTGATATTTTGTTTTCAATTATGTTTTCAATTATGAACACAGTCTACCTCCTGAGGTTTCCAGTTAAGATAAAAGGATATGTCACAGGAGTATTCTACTTTCATATGGTAATTTCAGTGTTGTTTAATACACACACACACACACACACACACACACACACACGTGTGTGTATATCAGTAGATATACACAGTCAATTCATCAAGAGTCATGGTGTGAAGTGGTTCCTATGAATCCCTGCCAGATGGAATTATTTGTAATGATGAATGATCTCAATTTATGTATAAGTAATTTAAAACTCTCAGTTGTGAGTGAATTTTGTATCATATAACCAAGAATTAATTGTATAAGATTTTTTAAAAATAAAACACTTTGGCATTTGTTACACACACACACACACCTGTGCTAAAATATTTAATCTAACAAAAACATAATCTCTAGTAGATAGAGAGTAACAAATGTGAGCCATTTGAGTATCACCACTGAACGTATTATTTGGAATGTCAGCATTTCTATGAAGGAACTTTATTTTTTAGATAACTAGGTTATGTATGATGGAAAAATGATTTATGGAGGATACACAAAGCAAGATCAGTTAAGACTATATTGTTCTCCTTTTCTGTCCTTATATCTTATATAGTATCAAAGATCTTCAAGCCAAAATGGCTTTTGAGACATTTTTATTGTCCAATTACCTGTACTAAGTAAGGGAAAGTTTTAAAAGCTTTTATTTTATTCTTTTAGGAAAATGTCCTTTAGAGTCTAAAGGAAGTTACACAAAAAGGAAAATGACTGGAATGTAAATAGAAAGAGAGAGGTATCAGCAGATGCTCTGAGAGTAAACAGGAGAAAGAAATGATTCTCTTGTAGTAAATAGGAGGAAGAAAAGAATTTCATGTGCATAGGGGAGAGGATACTAATTATCATGGTTGGAAAAAAAAGTTTTTCATAATAGAAGTGGCTTTTAACATAACAGAAGTGGCTTTTAAAATTTGGACTTAAAGAAAAGACAGTATTGCCTCTTAAAATCTTAATTTATTAGTTTTTTTTTTAAAGAGAGAGTGAGAGAGGAGAGAGAGAGAGAGAATTTTTTTTTAATATTTATTTTTTAGTTCTCGGCGGACACAACATCTTTGTTGGTATGTGGTGCTGAGGATCGAACCCGGGCCGCACGCATGCCAGGTGAGCGCGCTACCGCTTGAGCCACAACCCCAGCCCAATTTTATTAGCTTTAATTAAAGAATCTCTAATTAAAGAAGTTATTTGTATTAGATTTGATTAAGTACTTTCTTTGGCAACTGATAGAGCTTTTCGTGAGAAGAATTCTTTTATTTCTACAGTTAACAAAACAGTAGTTCTAAAAGTAATTTTTAAAAAAGCGATTATTTGATTAAGTGCATGAATTGGAAATCACTCAATAGAGAATTGGCCAGAAATTATGTGAATCCTAAGAAAGTGTTCAAAACGGAGAAGACCTTGTTTTCCACAGCCCTGATGCCAGTTTTCCATCTAAGTGCAAGAAAGTTCCAGCTCTGCTGCAGTCCCCTAGAGTTGAGGAGCTGTGAGGAGGCAGCTTAGAGCTGTTCCTGCTGTGCAAACGTTTCCTCTACCCACCTCTTTCTTCAAGGTGTTCTTTATTACCATCAAAAATACACTAAAATGAGTAAGTAAAAATAGGAAATAATGAAAAGAAAGTAAAATTGGTGTAGGAAGATGCAATTCCTTAATTCATGAATACTAGAAGGTTATGATCAGAAAAATAATTTTTAAATTATGCACAGGGAGAAGATAACTCAAAAGACATGAATGATGATTAATGTTTACATTCATTATTGACATGCAAAGTAGTCTCCTCATTACATAGACATCAAAATGAAGAAAATACAGCATATTATAAAATCAAAATGCAATACTTTGGTTCTGGATCATTCCCCCAAAAGCCCATGTTAATTTAAAATTTTGATGCCTGGCTTGGGAGATGATGGAAATTTAAGAGGTAGGGCCCATTGAGAAGTGTTCAGGTCATTGGTAGCATGTTCCCCAAAGGGGATTGTGGGACTCCCAGTCTCTTCCTCTTTTATTACTTCATGATTATGAGATGAGCAGTTTTGCTCTACTATATGCTTCTGCCATAATGTGTCACAACAGGACCAAAGCAACTGGGTCAATCGGACATAGACTGAAACCTCCAAAATTATAAGTCCAATTTTTTTTTAATTTGATTACCTCGGGTATTTGTTATAGTGATGCAAAATTGATTAGAACACAAAGTAAATAAGAAAAATGGTAACTAAAACCTGTTAAATTAAAAAAAAAAACAACAGTTGGACATATTAACAAGTATCTGTAATCACAGCTACTGAGGGAGGATGAGGCAGGAGGATTGCAAGTGCAGAGCCAGTCTCAGAAACTTAGCAAGACCCTATTTCAAAACAAAAATTGTAAAAGGGAAATGCAGATGAAGCTCAAAGAAAGAGCACCCATGATTTCAATCCCCAGTACTGAAAAAAATCAAAATGGGTTTTAGGCCTTTCTTATATTCATTGTAAAAAAATTTAATGTTCTACTTTAGCTGTATTTCATAGATTTGATGGGTCATTTTAAATTTTATTCAATTCAGTGTGGTTTAAATTTGTTATGTAGTTTTTTTTTTTTTTAATTTAGAAACATGTACCATAGTTTGCAAGCACTTGGAACATTTCTAGCTATCTTTCCACAACTTCTACTTTCGCTTTTTTAAAGAAAGATAATATAATTGCTATGATTATAATTCTTTAAAATTTGCATAATTATTTCCCTAATTACTTTTTACTATCCATTTAATGCCTGTGGGGTCCATGGCCAGGTCTCTTTTTTCCAAATAAGCTTGTATTTTTCTTTTTTCTTAATCAGTTTTACAGATTTGCTTAATTTTATTAATTTCCTCAAAGGGCATATATTAGGCTTTGTTGATTTCCTCATACTTACTTTTGGTAATAATTTTACTGCTGTGCATTATTTTCTTTTATGTACCTTCCTTGAATTTAATTTTCTACCTACTTGATTTTGAAGATTATATATGCCACTATTCTTCAGTTAAAGCTATCCATTTTTCTCTTAAGAACAGCTTTAGCTAAAAGTTTTGCTATGGCATACCTTTATTATTATTATTCTACTAAACTTTTATAAATTTTATGATGGGGGAGCAGACAAAACTACAAATAAGATTCTACAGTTATTAAATGAATGATAATAATTTTATGTTCATGTATTTGATAACTTAATTGAATTGGAAATATTCTTTGCAAGATGAAAACTACAAAGTTTACTTCATATGGATAATTGGATTTCTCCACAGTTGTTCAAGAAATTCAGCCTTTCTTATTAAAAAAAACCTTCCAGTTTGGAAAACTATGGGGTCAAACAATTTCAATGGTAAATTCTAATATGTGTTCAATGAAAAAGAAGTACCAAGTTTTTAAACTCTTCCAGAAAATATCGGAGGAGGAAGCAATTACCCACTTACTTTACAAGTTCAGAATTGTCCTGCTGAAGGATGTACACAGGGGTATTATAAGAAAAAGAAAACCAACAAAAATATTACCAAAATTATTTTCATCTACGTATTATAGTGGTAAAATCATTTTTAAAGTCTTATCAAATTAAATTAGCAATATATAAAACGAATAATGCATTATAACCAAAGGGAAGTTGTCCCAAGAATGCTGGTTTGACTTCATTTTGAAAATCATCAATGTGAGTCACCACTTTGAGCATCTTAGTAGATGTAGTCAATAGCATTGACAAAATTCAACATAATTTATGATAAAAATGTAAAAAATTAGTAGGAATAGAAGCAACCACACTCAACATGATAGAAAACATTGTGTAACATATTCTTCATGTCTTTGTTCATGATGAGAGTCTGAATGTTTGTGTCCAAGATAAGAAAGGCACATGGATTCCCAGCTCACATGTATATCTAATGCAGTGCTAAAATCTTAGCAGATTTAATGCACTTGAGAAATGTGAGAATGCATTTGAACTGGAAAAGTAAAAAAGTAAAGTTTTGAATTAAGAGTTTCAAGTCACTTGTCTTTAATGAAACAGGATAACAACATAGTCATTTCCATTTTCTCATTAAGTAATTTCTTCTTTACATAATATCGAAGTCTTTGACACTGGGTTTAGGTGTAATTAAACATACATCTATTTTCTGGTTCTCTCTTCATCTATTCCTTCTTCTATTATTTACTCCATATTCTAAGTATTTTCATGCTACTCTCAAAGTTGGTTTTCAATTCTGATGAATCTTATGGGCCCAACAAACTTCCACTGAGCTACTCTGTTTCAATTCTAGTGTATCTCAGACTTGTCTTTATTTTCATGCTGAAAACTTATCTGTTCCTCAAAGCTCTTCAAAATCCCATTTCTATCTAATATTTTCATATAAAACTCTAGCTTTTAAGGAAATAATATCATGTTGCAAAATTTTAAGACCATTAATGGGCATTTCAGTTAATTTGAAATCTCTGTACAAGAAACATTTGGAATTAGTCAGGCATCTGAGGGCATATTGCTTAAAATTAGCCATACTTGAAGCCTATATTTTTTAATACTTGGGGTATAGTTTTGAGCTTCACTTGGAAACAGAAAGGTGAAGAACAGGCCTGAAATTGTATCATGAAGCAAAACCAAGAAAAGAATTTACTTAACATTTGTTTCAAGAGCATTATCCCTATGATAGAGTTGACTATGTTAATATTTTAGACTTATCTATTGTATAAGTGTTGTCTTACAGAGAAAAGTTGTATTAGATATCTAATATTAAGTATTGAAAATAACCAACTTATTATCTGCCAGGGAAAGTTAACAGGACAGGAAAATGTATTTAATTAACGTATCTATCCATTTTTCAGAAGTGGCATCTCATATCATCTCTTTCACATTCATTTCATAAGGAAATTATGAATATTTGTAAAATGGAAAGTTCTTCTTTTCTACTTACAAATTTATTAAAGTCAAATTTTATTGAAGCTGATTAGAGCACTAGAGGATTTAGAGAGGGAAAAGCAGAACTGAGTTCTTTCAATAAGCCTTCCTGAGTTTCTAATAAAAAAAGTTTTGATAATTATAATAGTAATGATTCCAGTAAAAGTAACTACTATTAATTAAGCACACAGTGTGACTTGTGTGACTTGAGTGTTTTAAATTTTATGGTTAAATTTACAATTATCTTAAGAGATTAGTAAATTATTATGCTTATTTTTTATATAGGCATTAAAAAGATACTTTGCTCATTTACATAGTTCCTATGGGCCATATCTGTTTGCCTGAATTTAAAATCAAATTTTTAAAATTTGTTTTAATTATTTATACATGATAGCAGAATGTATTTTGACATATTGTACATATAGGGAGTATAATTTCTCATTCTTTTGGTTGTACATGATGTAGAATTACATTGGTTGTATAATCATATATGCATATAGGACAGTATGTCTGATTCATTCTACTATCTTTCTTATTCCTATTTCCCTTCTCTTCCCTTCATTCCCCTTTGTCTAATCCAAAGTACTTCTATCTTCCCTCACCCGACCCTTATTGTGAATTAACATCCACATATCAGAGAAAACATTTGGCCTCTCATTTGGAGGGGGATTGGCTTATTGCACTTAGCATGATAGTCTTCAATTCCATTCATTTACTGGCAAATGCCATAATTTCGTTCTTTTTTAGATAAGTAATATTTCATTGTGTATATATATACTACATTTTCCTTATGCATTCATATCTTAAAGGGCACCTACTTTGGTTCCATAGCTTAGCTATTGTGAATTGTGCTGCTATAAACATTGATGTGGCTGTGTCACTGTTAGTATGCTCATATTAGGTTCTCTAGGCATAAAGTGAGGAGTGGGATAACTGGGTCAAATAGTGATTCCATTTCTTTCAAGTTTCATGAAGAATCTCCATACTGTTTTCCAGAGTGGCTGCACTAATTTTCAGTCCTACCAGCAAAGGATGTGTGTACCTTTTCCCCCACATCCTCACCAACATTTATTGTTACTTGTATTCTTTTTTTTTATTGGTTGTTCAAAACATTACATAGTTCTTGATATATCATATTTCACACTTTGATTCAAGTGGGTTATGAACTCCCATTTTTTACCCCGTATACTTGATAATTACCATTTTTGATTGAAGTGAGCTGAAACCTCAGTGAAGGTTTAATTTCCATTTCTCTAATTGCTAGTGATGTTGAACAATTTTTCATGTATTTGTTGTCTGATGTTATTTCTTTTTCTGCGAAGTGTCTGTTCAGTTTCTTAGTCCAGTTATTGATTGGGTTATTTGTGGGTTTTTTTTTTTGTTATTTGTTTTTTTGTGTGTGTTAAGTTTTTTGAGTTCTTTATATATTCTGGAGATTAATGCTTTATCTGAGATGCAGGTGGCAAAGATTTTCTCCCATTCTGCAGGATCTCTCTTCACATTATTAGTTGTTTCCTTTGCTGTGAAGAAGCTTTTTAGTTTGATTTCATGCCATTTATTGTTACCTGATTTTATTTCTTGTGCTTTAGGAGCTCTTGTTAAGGAAGCCAGCTCCTAAGCTTACATGATGTAGATTTGGGCCTCATTTTTCTTCTATTAAGTGCAGGATCTCTGGTCTAATGCCTAAATCCTTGATCCACTTTGAGTGGAGTTTTGTGCAGGGTTAGAGATTGGGGCTTAATTCAATTTTGCCTCATATGGATTTCCATTGTTACCAGCAACATTTGTTGAAGAGGTTATTTTTTTCTCCAATGCATGTTTTTGGAGTCTTTGTCTAGTATGAGATAACTATATTTATGTGGGTTTGTCTCTGTCTTATATTCTGTACCATCAGTTTATATATCTGTTTTGGTGCCAATACTATGCTGTTATTGTTACAATAGTATAGTTTACGTTTTCTTTAATATAGTTTAAGTTCTGGTATGGTGATGCCTCCTGCTTCACTCTTCTTACTCAGGATTGCTTTGGCTATTCTGGGTCTCTTATTTTTCCAAATGAATTTCACGGCTGTTTTTACTACTTCTATGAAAAATGTTATTGGAATTTTAGTAAGAATTACATTAAATCTGTATAGTACTTTTGGTAGTATGGCCAAAAGTTTTGACAATGTTAATTTTGTCAATCCAAGAGCATGGGAGATCTTTCCATTTTCTAAGGTCTTCTTCAGTTTCTTTCTTTAGTGTTCTGTAGATTTCATTGTAGAGGTCTTTCACATCTTTTGTTAAGTTGATTCCCAAATATTTTATTTTTATTTTTGGGGGTAGTTTTACGATTTATCTTTTGGTAGATTCATCACTGATGTATAGAAATGCATTGGATTTATGAATGTTAATTTTATATTCCGCTACTTGCTGAATTCATTAATTAATTCTAGAAGTTTTCTGGTGGAATTTTTTGGCTCTTCTAAATACAGAATCTTGTCATCAGCAAATAGGCATAGTTTGAATTCTTCTTTTCCTATTTGTATCACTTTAATTTCTTTTGTCTTTCTGATTGCTCTAGCTAGAATTTCAAGGACTATATTGAATAGAAATGGTGAAAGAGGGGATCTTTGTCTTGTTCTAGTTCTTAGAGAGAATGCTTTCAATTGTTCTTCATTTAGAATGATGTTGGCCTTGGGTTTAGCATACATAGGTTTTACAATGTTGAGGTATGTTCCTACTATCCCTGGTTCAAAACCAATTTAATAAAAATAACATACACTTGTCATTATTTCCATTCCAATTGAGAGCATTAAGTTGTAAGTTTCACAAAGAGGATTGGATGCAATGTGTGCTATCTGTTTCAAACCTGGCTACAACACAAAAGCATCTGAGAGATTAAGAAATGCATGCTTTTATCTCTATTTTGTAGCATAAGTCTTTTGAAAGAAACCTCTGTTCTTTTTATATTTGGGGAGAGGGAAGGGTACTGGGGATTGAACTCAGAGGCATTTGAATACTAAGCCACATCCCCAGCCCTATTTCTATTTTATTTACTTGCAATCCTCCTGCCTCAGCCTCCTCAGCCACTGGGATTAAGTCAGATTTAATATTATTAGATTTTTTAAAAGTGTCAAACTTTTGTAAAATCCAAAAACTGGGTCCAACTTGCACAATTGACTGAAATTATGTGTGTTAAAAAAGATAGGGTAGGGACTTAGAAATATGCAGAATAACCTCACCAAACATGCACTATCAGGAAATGAAATTTCAGTACTTATACACTCATAAACCAAAATAATTCATAGAAGGCTGTTGAATATTCTAGTTTATCAGAAACCTTATCTTTGGCTTAAAATTGGTAAGAGCTGAAAGACTTCAAAATTCATCTAATTTAGCAGATAGTAAGATGATGGGTTAAACTACTTATGCAAATCTCCCAAGAAAGTTGTTGACCCAGCATTAGAAACTGTGCTCTATGACAATGACTGCTGTCTTGCTTAGTGTTTAGAAACCGCACTCTCACTGTAGCAGAATTGGTTTATGCCCAGCTCCCATCCTCCCCCCTCCACTGAAAGCCATTATTCTTGCACATCTTTTACTTGGGAAGGCTCCATATCATCACTGATAGGAAATAATTGTTATTCTCAGCAGAAACACAGAGGAGTGCACAGGGTTGATATTCTTGTCCTCAAAAGAATTTTTTTTTCCTGAAATCAGAGTTAAGTCACATTGATTAACAGGCATGAGCTTCAATGTGATATTGCCATTGATTGCCCTGCACTTGCCTGTGCTTTAGTAAAGGATTTCAATTTCCAGAATCTGTGCTTCACTTTTCACAAGTTGAAAACTTACTCCAACTGGAGAAATAAAAATGACAACAATGACTTTCCTCATTTCAATCCCCCGATGTGACCCTGCATCTACCACTTGCTTTCTTAAATATTCAGTTACCTCATCTCAATTTTAATGGCCATCTAGTCCTCCTGAAAGTCTCACTCGATCCTTATGCAAATCTCCCATACTTCCAATCTGAAAGTATTGCAGTTCTCCACTGTGGTTTTGCCTTATTCATTCTAACATTTCTTAAATAATATTTTTCTTTTGCTTAAGCATGAGTCCAAGAAAAACTGTATGCCTCAACTATTCCCATAGAATCAACAACCATTTATTGAATAACAGAAAATTATGGGCATATAAGGTGATCAGAAATTAAAATTTTATGTGTGCTTATGAGTCAAAGTTTTTTTTCATATTATTATCTAGCTTATGTACCTACTTGAGATCATGATGCTTCAGTTAAACAAAAGGTAAAAGTTATTTTGAGTTTTCTTAGGCTGTTAGTCAAACATTTATCCAGTCCCCACTGAAAGCAAGATAACCAGTTAATTTATATTTTTGTTCCATTTCAAATCTCCTTTTAGAAGAGTAGACAGACATAGCAAATAAAATGTAAGGCAAGTAAATTAAATTTGAATTTCAGATAAACAACAAGTATCATTTCTTAATAAAAATATGTCCCAAACATTGCACAGGATACACTTATTTCAAGTAATTTATGGAATATACTTACATTAAAACTTATTTGTTGTAGAGTAATTTAAAGTTGTTAAAATTATTTTAAGCATACAATTTATGGTATGATGAAAATTCAATACATTTATAGTGTGTAATGGTCAAATCAGGATATTGCAATTTTCCATCTCCTCAAACACTCCTGGGTGTTAATAAAAAATTTGCAATTCAAATTTAGCTGGGGTCCTGCATTTATCTCTAGCAACCCTGCTTTCTAGGTAAATATTAATGAAAAACATGCCAACGGTGAAGTTACTACTTTTCATTCTACCCTTTGATCATCATCTATAATAGTGATCTAAGTTAATTCACAAACCTGAATTCTCTTTAATTCAGAATACATTTTCTCTTGGGACTTTTGGAAGTTCATCTTTTTTTGGGGGGGACAGGTATTGGAGATTGAACTCAGGGCCACTTGACCACTGAACCACATACCCAGCCCTATTTTGTATTGTATTTAGAGACAAGGTCTCATTGAGTTGCTTAGTGCCTCAATTTTGCTGAGGCTGGCCTTAAGCTCAGGATCCTCCTGCCTCAGGCTCCCAAGCTTCGGGGATTGCAGGCATGTACCACCATGCTAGGCTTGGAAGTTAATCTAACTGGACCCTTGCTTACATATTTTTGTGTGGATTCCTGAGGAGATTGGTTGCAGTACTATCTTTCAAAAGACTCAGAAGACAGGCAGTACTGTTGCTGTCTCCTAGAATGCAAAATGCCCAAATTAAAAAAAAATGTGAGCATTTTTTATAAAAGGAGTGTCTATAAACTTGGATTTTATATCTATGTCCTTGACTATTCAGGAAGATTACCAAATTAAGTTTCTAAAAAGTAGAAAAGATTATCTTCAGTAATTTTCAAGGCCTAATAGTGGTGTTCTCTTGTTTCTGACAGGGAGACTTCATTTTAAAATTATTGAGAGAAAAGCATTGTATGAAAAAAGAAAAGCCTTGAAATTTGCAGTTGCTAAGCTACTGTGTAGAAAAGAAGTGTGAATGACATTTGCCTGAGCATGTAGGAGAGAATTAAAGCAATCAAAAGGCTTTTAAAACAGCAGGATAAAATTCTTAATTTGCATCCGCAAGAACTAGCATTAATAATGATTTTTATGAATTAAGAAAACAGACATATCTATGAAAGCTAGGTTTTTATCATTTTTATGGACATTGGCACTTTAAGAAATTTGCAAATTAGTATTGATTTTAGACCAGAATGAGCATAAGATGAAACCACAAGACATTTTTTTTCTTCTAATTTTTCTATCTCCCTCTAAAATGGTATAATACACAAACTTCATTGGCTCTTGTTACAACTGAATTGCAACATATTTTAAGTGCAGCAAGCTAAAAGTAAGATGTGTTAGAGAACAAAATGTATCTTTCATGGAAAAAAAGGTGGGGATAAGTCAAAGTATAATCTTTTAACCTTATTTTCTGCTACATTTTTTGATGACTCAAGTTTGTTTATATGTTCCAATCCCTTACTAATGTTTTATTGCTACCTTCATAAGGCTGCATTGAACACTATTTCCCTAGACATTTATCTGCCATTCTGATAAATCTGGCAATTCCCTTCAACAATCCATGGTTCAAGTTTTCAATTACATTCCTTGGCAATAATGTTGTCTTAAAGCAATTCTAAATTTGGAGATATTGATGGCTTGGACCATGTTCTTGGTCACATTATTTTTTCATCTAAAGCACAGTCACTGTTAAAAATTTAGATGTTATACCATTTTTAACAGAGTTAAATTATCTGTACAAATTACATCAAAGTACTCAGTCCATCATTAGAATTTCTACTTCTGATCTTTCTTCAAATATGTACAGTCACATAACTAATTTGATACTTTTTCCATGAGTGGTCTATAATAGTTTAGTTCCTGGTGAAAGGCGAGTGACTCACCTGAGACTCAACCAAGAGATTTTATTGGGGGACTGCCTGAAGGAGAGGCAGAGGGCAGAGAGAGGAGAGGAGGAGGGCAGAGAGAAAGAGAAAGAGAGAGAGAGAGCAGAGAGAAAGAGAAGAGAAAGAGGGCAGAGAGGAAGAGAGGAAGAGGGCAGAGAGAGGAGACTGAAGAGAGCATGTGCTTACAAGCTTCAGCTTAATAAGGGTTGTGTAGGGGACTTGGTGGGTGCTGATTGGCAGGGTGACTCAGGAACAGTGAGCAGACTCTGTGTACTATGGGGATTGGTTGAGAAAACCTTTGAATTTGGCGCTTTTCCTTGGATGCCCTTTGGAGAGGAGGGGGGGGGTGTAAGGGATTCCCTGATGTTCTCCCAAGAAGGGAGAATCTCCCACACACCCAACACCTGGGATCCATTAATCCTGATGGAACTTTGTGGCCTTTTATATGTTGTTGTAGGATGAATGTTTGTGTCCCCCTCCCCAAAATCTTGTGTTGAAACTCTAAATCTCAATGTGACTACCTCTGGAGAGAGGACCTTGGAAGAGGAGATAAAGGTTAAAGGAAGTCATACAAGTGGGACACTAATCCAATAAAGCTGGAGTATTATAAGAAGTAGAGGAGATAACAGAGCTGCCAGTCTTTTCACCATGTGAGAAGACAGCCATCTATAAGTCATTGACATCTGTCACCAGAAACTTACTTTGGTGATACACTGACTTTGGTGGGAAATGATTTTCTCTTATTTAAAACACCCAGTCTTTGGTAGTTTGTCATGCCAACCTGAGCTAACTAAAACTGATTAGAACTTTAATTTTCTAATTGGAATTGTAATAAATATCTTCTGAGAGATTTTCTAAAATATTCTAAGATTGCTATTGTGATATGCTTCTCCTGGTATATTACAAAGAGTTCTGCTATTGTTCTCCAAACCTCATATTCTTCCCATTCATCCCCCTACACATATTCTTATGATGAGTATGTTTGAAATATAATTGAACTCTGATTTTTTGAACATTAAGCACCCTGCCTGAGAAATTTCAACTATAAAAGAATTACTGGAATTACTAGATTCAGATGCCATTTAGTATAAGTACAGTCTAAATGTTTTAACAGAAACAATTGTTCTTGCTTAATTCTTAGAAAAGTTTGTTATTGGCAGAAAGAAAAAAATGGATTGGTATACAGAAATTGGTGACTCTAGGGCCATTTGTGCACAGAACTTGATTGTGGCAGTTTGAGGCAAGACGTGGTCAGATAAGAAGTGCTCTTGAGTGTGGGATCTTGAGAGAAGCACATGTCTTTTATTCTTCAAAGCATCTAGCTCAACACCTCACACAGAATAGGTGGTCAATTTAATTCTTTCTGAATTATATTAAGTGAATCAATGTGCCAAATTAGGCCCATAATAGAAAACAGGACTCCCAGTGAAATTTTTATTACAATGGTAACTGGAATATCTGCTGCTTTGTTTTCACACACCTGTGTCTTCTCCACTGAGTCAATCCTGTTCAAAAAGTAGGGAGTATTATGCCTGGAGCATTGGGTTAAAGACAGTGTTTCCATCTGTCCAGGAAACAACCAAAGATGTTCTGCTTTTATTGTTGACCATGGTAATTTATGCTTTAATTAAGGATTGTTGGTTATTTCAGTTGTAGAAAAATCCTTTAATGTACCTGGCACTGTTATATTGAGAAGTGCCTTCTACTGGATCTGCCTCTATCTTTAGCAGAAATGAAAATAGCCCTATGATTGGGGACCTTTTCAGTGGGTCACTGAATAGCTTGTTTAAACATGTAAGCCCTGTTAATTGCAATGCCAGCATTTGTCCATGAGTATTAAAACAAGGCCAAGTATAATCACAAGAAGACCAATCAGGTTACCTCAAATCATATTCATTTCAATTTCAGATTGGCACCAATGATTATAGATGCTAAATATGGCAGTGCCCAAACAATTGAAACAAAAAATGGTGAGGAGTAGCATGTTTATAGCTAGGTTCATGGGTTGAATCCACCAAATTTGAGTTCTATGATATTACACAAGTTTTTGAATAGCTGTGCCTTGTTTTCTGTATATGCAAAAAGTGATAATTTTAGTATCAAGGATTGTGATTAAGTTATATGAGGTAATATCTACATAATGTTTTTAATTGGGTATAAACAAGAAATGAATTTGAAGTATTTGTTATATAAATTCTGTGTGTGTAGCCTTAACCTAAATGGAATATAAAGGGCACTTAACTTCTGAGTGATATCTACAACATATCTATCTATCTATCTATCTATCTATCTATCTATCTATCTATATATATATATATATATATATATATATGCCAAATGCCAATGTCTCGGCTTGGCACAAGATCACGAGCCACCACACAGCTTTGCAGGTTCAAACAGCAATTCTTTATTCCCGATCTCACACCAGCCTCTACACACGCTCAGGGGAAATTCTCAATCTCCCCCACAATACACGTCCTAAATACTTTTTCTCCACGAGAACTCAGCGGGAACTCAGGCAGCAGGCACGCCCTACTCCCAGCAGCAATAATCTTCAACCTCCCACTTCCCTTAAACTCCTTTTGTCTTAAACCAGGAGCGGGATACTTCCTCAAACCTGATCAGCTCTAAACCCGGATCCGCCTTGGTCCTTGAGCAAGGTCACCTTACATGCAATGTCAACAGCGAAATCCATTTAACATGGGGTACGCTGGCAAGGAAATTTTGAAGCGTCATTCCTACTTGACAATGGCCGTCAGTATATATATATATTTCAAGACAGCTATCACTTAGTTACTTTCTAAGTTGTTGAGGCTGGATTTGAACTTGTGATCATTCTGCCTCAGCCTTTTCAGTTGTTGGGATTACAGGCATGCACCATGTACCACTAAACCTTAAGTGCATTTCCTTAATTTTAAATTTTAAAATATAAAAAATTATTATACATTGATTGCAATTTTTTAAAAAATAGAGTTTTTATGCTTTACAAAACAACAATAAGTAAATTGTTTTCTCTTCTTGGGTGAATGTATAATAATGACTGCTATTTATCATTTGATATACTTGAGATATCACAATGCTTTTCTAGAAAAGTAAAAACATCCAGGATAGTATGTAGAATAGGAAACTACTGTATTGGATCTACTATTTCCACTGAAAAGAAAATTTCTGGTCATATGATGTTCCCTAGGAGGGTTATATAACTTAAAAATTGTGTACAATATATACTGAGTCTGAGAGAATAGGACTATTTTTATTCTCCCTACTGTAGAATTTTAAGAGATTTGATCACATATAAACTGGAAAATATTTACTGAATGCATTAGTGGTAGCACTTATTTAAACTAAATTAATAATCCTTTGAACTTAAAATGTTTCGAGATTGCTAAAGTATGAAGTCAATTTCAAAGCTGAAAAGGGTCATTGTTTTATGTTTTTAAGATATGATATCATATTTTATGAAAGTAACTATTTGTGAAGAATGAATATTTATGATTTTTAAATATAAAATAGATCTCATGTTCCAAGCTCATATTATAATTGCTAAATTTTTTTAAATGAGAAAACATTTTAGAACTAGTTAAAGCACCAGTGTTGTCACATGCTTTTCTTCCCTAATTAAGCCTGTTTTTTCTCTCTATTTTTTTACATTTTTTTAGTTGTAGATGGACACAATACCTTTATTTATTTATTTATTTTTATGTGGTGCTTAGGATTGAATACAGTGCCTCACACATGCTACACAAGCATTCTACCACTGAGCCACAACCCAGCCCCTCTCTCTAAAATTTTGGTTGTATATATTTTGATCAATGTACCCTAAAATATATAAAATCATTCTGTGTGTTTATGAAATTTACACATTGCTATTATACTGCAAATTTATTTTGCAGTTTTCTGTTTTTACTCAACATGTTTTTGAGATTACCTATCTTAATGTTTTTAGATTGAGCGCATTCTTAACTGCTTTACACAGTGCTACTATCTGAATATATCAGAGTTTATGACTTTACTGAAAGATATCTAAGGTTTTCTCCAAGTTTTTTCCATTAGAAACAGTACAATGAAAGATGTGTACCCAGGGCCAGAGCTGTAGCTCAGTGGTAGAACACTTGCCTTGCATGTGTGAGGCACTGGGTTCAATCCTCAGGACCACATAAAAAATAAATTAATAAACAAAGATATTGAATGTCCATCAACAACTTTAAAAAAAGATGTGTACCTGAATGTTGTATACCTGTGTGAAAGTTTCTCTAATATGTAGGACTAAAATCTTTTGGATAACCAAAACATTTAACTCTTTTGAATACTGATTTTCCAAATGGAATTCTCTTTTCTTACAGCTTCCCTTATGGCTAATATAAATGAACTTCTAGGTTTGTCTGTCAGATGTGAAGTGAAATGGCAACTCCTTGGCTAAATTCTGTATTTACATGTATTGATTATATTTACTTATTATATTAATTGGTCATTATAGCTTCTGCTTTTATAAATTATTCCACTTTCCACTGATTGTTTGTCTTTACCCATTGAGTTGTGGGAATTTTGTTTAATATTTGATAGATGAATTTAAACAAATACTACATAGACATCCATTACAAAACATTCTCTTTATTACAAAATGTTAATTTTAATATTTTGAAATACATGAGTGTTTTTCTTTCTTATTTACAAGTTTAGTCCTTGGTTAAGAAATTCTTCCTTCCTAAAGATCAAAAATATCTTGTAATATTATATTGTGAGTTTTTAAAGTGTTATTTTTCACATTTTCATCTTTAGCCCATTTGGACATTATTTTTAGATCAAGATAGGAAATCCATTTTCTTTTTCCAGATGGTATCTACTTTTACCAAGTACCATTTAGTGAGGGGTCAATCTTTCTCATTGATTTTCTGTAATATCCCTGTTGCACTGCACTTAATGTTCATTCCAAACAAAGAGGTCTAGTCTTATGCTGGCCAGAATCATTCTGACCTATTATAGTGTGTGGTCTACATGGTATTGATTCTTTGCTTTTATTGAAATGTGACCTAACATAGAATGTGGTGAAGTATTAATACTACTTCATTTTAACTTGAAATAATATTTATTATATAAATATTTTATACAAGATTTTATAGCCAGGGATGGTGGAACATGTCTATAATCCCAACTACTCAGGAGGCTGAGGTAGGAGGATTACAAATTCAAACAAACAGCCTCAACAACTTAGTGAACACAAAATAAAAACATAAAATGTGCTGGAAGATGGCTCAGTGGCATACCAGGTTCAATCCCTGGTACCAAAAATAAATAAATAAATAAAAAGATTTTCACATGCATCTATAAATCTAAGATACAGTTAGATATTGTTTATTATATTTCTTTTTTTCTCTTTTTTTGGGGAGTATCAAGAATTGAACTCAGGGGCATTCAACCACTGAACCACATATGCATATGCAGCCTTAATTATTTGTTGATATTTTATTTTGAGACAGGTCTCACTACACTGCTTAGGGCATCACTAAGTTGCAGAGGCTGAGTTTGAGCATGTGATTCTCCTGCCTCAGCCTTCCAAACTGGGATCATAATAGTATGCCAATGCACCCAGATTATTTCTTTTTTTAAAAAAGTGAAGATTTAGAGACATTGTTACAATATTTTTCATTTTTTCCTTATTTTATAATCCGAATCCTGTTAAAGTCTATTTAAGTCATATTTATTAAATCTTACACTAATTACAATATTCAAGGAATTTTTTTTTCACCTGAGCTTGATTAGTCATACAATGGCCCTTGAGAACCTGAAGGCATAAAATTTGGAGCATCTAAAATAAAATGGTCATTGTGATTCTTTAAAAACTCTTGAAATATAAGGCTTTGTAGCAGATGTTAAGTACACAATATGAAGAATAGACCTTAAGCTCAAAATGATGTCAACTCACTACTCAGAAAAAGAAAATCTATATACAAATATAAAATATGTATGGAAACTGTGGAAAGAAGAAGAAATGTATAGCAAATACTTGGTGAAACATGAACACACAACTAGTTTGTGTTAATCTCAGTGTTTTATGTATACTGTAGATTAGTATAAAGGCATATTTTCATAAGGCAGCTTATGTAAAGCCTTACAGTCAAAGTTTTTTGTGGCAGGAGCAAAAATTATTGAATATGAAGATGACAAGCAAGGTTTTTTCTTCACAAATATAAATCTGGAGGTTGAGCACAGGATTGAGACAGGAAAAAAAATGTACATTTTAATTAATTTTACTTAAACACTTCATAGTGATTGCCAGCTCTTCAACACTGCTATAAGTACTATACACATGTTAGCTCACTAAACATTTGTCATATGAACCCATGAGATAAAATTACTCTTCCAGTTTATTAGATGAGAAAATAAAGATTATAAAATTGATTACTAGATTCACATTTGTACCCTGATAAATACTGTTTTCTTGTAGTGTTCATCATCAACCCAGGAATATGTCAACATCTTAGTCTTTGAATTTTCATTTTTCAAACAGTATGAGATACAGAGGTATAATACCAACTTGTGAATTTGAAAATAATTTTAAATCATAAGATCAATTAGTAGTGTTCAAGCGGTAGAACCAAAACTATTTTTCTACCTATAATATTAGCATCTTATGTAAAAAGGGAACAGGAAATTTCAGAAGGAAATGTATGTCTTGCTGAGATTTTTTAAAATTATATTTAGTGGCAGTGTTCATTAAACGTCAATGATGCATATACAATCCATGATTTTTTCTATTGCTGTTTTCCATCATTACTACCATGTACCTGATATTTATTTTTATATTTAAATTTAAAATATAAATTTAAATAACAAACTTTATTTTAGTAAAAAAATAGAAAAATAGTATATTTTGTCCTTAGCAAAGAGCTCTTCAAAGGTCAGTAGGTTATCTATTCTATACTATCTCCTGCTGTTTTCACCCATATCAGCTTTTTCCACTTCATGGCAGGGTCCTCACCGGCTCTTCTCCAATCACACCATGAAGCAATGCAGTGAAGAATTTGCAGTACTTCAGGTTGTCACTTACCAACAGGGTTGAGACTCCCGTGTACAGGGGAGGGTACAAGTATTATGACCAGATGCTGAGGTTGTGTATTAGAAGACAATCAGTCATGTCCTCCTACAGAAGATCTTCAGCCATATCTCTTCTCTTCACAGCAGTAGTAGAGCCTGTTGTCATCCTTCTGGAAGCTGGGGAACAGTGACATAAATGACTCTGCAGTCTGGATTCAGATTTCAAACAATTCCATGAGGAATTTGTCTCTTTGCTGAATTTTTCTGCTAATCTCCTCTATGTGATTGCTTCATTCTCATGTGGATTCTTCCTGATTTTTGCATGTTGTGGGAAGGTCAGATAGCGCTTGATTAGGGGTAGGGAATGTATACCCCATACTTCTTCTCTCTGCATAGGATAAAAAATGCTTCCCAACTCCAGTGAGGTGCCACCTAGGAGGAACACCCCCTGGTTATCTCCATGCCCCATTAAATTTTTTCCCAGGCGAGTAGAATTTTGTTTAATGAATGTCTCAGGAAGTAGGAATTGCACATGCCAAACTCAGTAACCTTTCTTTGACATCTGTCTACCACAGGAAATTTCATTATATTTTGCTTTTCTGTATCGTTATTATCTCACAGTTGTCAGTCTCTGCTCTTTTATGGGAGACCTGCTGTTTATTTGTACAGAAGTGCCAATGTATAGACAGCTAAATCTATCTAATTGTAGGACAGTACCAGCAAGTCCATTTGGCTATAGTGCAAACATCACATTTTCTAAGTACATTTATCAGTAATAAATTTGGAATATTGATCGGTACTTATGTGTCCTCTTTGTCTTGTTGCTCATTTAGTTCTGCAATATAAACTAAGAAAATATATTTTATTTATTTGTTCTTAACATTCTCACAGTTCAAGAGTTTGATTACCCTATTTACTGGTGATCCTTATCACAAAAACCTGTTTGAATAGGTTTTAACCATTTTAATAAAAATAATCTGTTTTGAATAGTTTCCCTGAAACAGGGAAGATGTGGTAAACATTTACATTTACATAACAAGAACCAAATTATTTATCCAATTTGATAAAGTATTATGGTAGGCGCTGTCTAAATCTGATTAGCAGTGAGTGGAGTATCACCTTCTATCCTAGCTGGTGACCTATGCTGGGTTCACAAATCTGACTATTCCAATAACTTAAGAAAATGGCAAAGAAAGCATGCAAACACACAGAAATACCTTTTCAAAATCCTAGATTTAGGGTTTGTGGAAAGAGAGAGAGCTACTGAAATTCTTTATTTTTATATAGGGGACACAAAAGGGGAGGTTCCATGGAACATTCTATCCCAAAAAGGGCAAATGGGGTAGGATTACAAAGGAACAGGTAAATGGAACCCAACCCCAGTGGGTGACTCCTACTCCTGGAGCCACGCCTTGTTATCCCAGCAGGGGTAAAGCCCAAGTTACTGCCACCTGGCACTACAAAGCCAGATTGAATGCAATAATCATTCAGAATCCTATGCATCAGGAATTAAAGGCAGCTACATCCAAGGCAGCTCCCAACAGTAGAGGTCAATTTTATATGAACCAACTGAGTGGGTCACAGTATTATTAGAAGAAAAAAATGAAGATAGAATTTGACACATCTGGAAAATAGATGGTATAGATGTAATGGTTTAACAATTGTACATGAATTGAAAGCAAGAATAGAGTTAGAGCTTATTGCAGACAAAATATTTATATCTTCACAAAATTCACATATTGGAATCTTACAGAATTGAGTCCATATAAAAAAAAAAGACATAGGCTCATTGCAGTGGCACATGCTTGTAATCCCAGCGGCTCAAGAGGCTGAGGGAGGAGGATGGTGAGTTCAAAACCAGCCTCAGCAAAAGTGAGTTGCTAAGCATCTCAGGGAGACCCTGTCTCTAAATAAAATACAAAGTAGGACTGGGAATGACGCTCAGTAATTGAGGGCCCTGGAGTTTAATCCCAGATGCCCCCCCCCAAAAAAAGACATAGAAGCTTATTCTCTCTCTTGTTTATGCAACATGAGTGTACAAAAGAAGATGGACATGTGCAAAAGAGCAGCCCCTCACCCGTTAATGAATGTTCCAGCACCTTTACTTTGGGTTTCTCAACTTCCTTAACTGGGGTAAATAAATATTTGTTGTTTTTGCCAAAATCCATGGTATATCTGTTATAGTAGTCTGAACTAATTAAGACTGTGATAAATGAACTACAGGCTATACAATAGGTCACAAGAGATTGTGGGCTCCTTGTCAGATTAGTACAGAAAAATAAAAATACTTTGATGAAAGAGAAGCAGAGACAGGACAGATAAAATGCCAATTAGTTAAATTCTGGTCACCTTCATTGATATATAATAACATGCAATGACAGTTAATTATTTTAAAAGCAGCATCAAAGGTAGTTCAACATTAACATGCAGCCATGTAACTAACACCACAATTGAAGTATAGAATATTTATTTGTGTCCATTTACTCAATTTCACCAGGTGTCCAGCTTTGCATAATCACTAAACTGAACTCCATTCTGTCATTATAAAATTTCTAATAAATAGAATATGCAGTATGTATTACTTGTGTCTACCTTTTTTCTTAACATAATATCTTTAACATTTTATCATAATTTCTGATGTATCAATTGCATATTTATTTTTTAGTACTGAGAAGTATTCCATAGTATAGTTACATCATAAATTGATTATGCACTTACCTATTGATGTTTTTATTGAGTTGCTTTAAGCTCTTATTTATTGAAAGTAAAGCTACTTTGGACACTCATGTATAAAACTTTGAGTGGAAATGTGCAATAGGATAAATAGAAGAGAAATTTCCAAGTCATTTTATTAGTATGTTTATATTTTTTATATACTTCCAAAAGTTTTCCAAAATGGTGGTGGCATTTTATATTTCCGCCAGCAGACTATGAAAGTCACAGCTGCTCATCATCTACCAAAGCATAATGCTATTAATGTTTTTAATTTTTTAATGCATTGTATTAAAATCAATGCATTTGAAGAACACATAAGATAGAGCTAGATACCCAATTATAGAGAGAAGTATGTTCCGAGATCATAAATTTAGAAATAAAATGTGTATGAAAAAAACTAAATTTATAAGACTATATGAAGAGATTCCTGCTATGGATTTAGAATAGACATATGGAAAATATGTCTTTTATTCAACAGAAAATCAGACGTCCAACAGAAAAGTAAAGAACATAATTATTGCAAGGAAATCCAAGAGTACACAGAAAAATCAATAGCATATATGACAGTGTGATTCAATAAATAACCAAAATGTCCCCCATTTAATTTGACAACTAGGAAGTTGTTTAATCTTCAACAAAATTAATCATGTTTGTTTTATGCTTAAGTTGGCAGTCAGATCACAGTGAATTAAGTGTGACTGGCTGAGATGAAGAGGTTCAAAGGAAGGTGATTCCATTTGGAATTTTGTTGAGAAGTGGAAGACAGTAACAAAATGAGTTACCCCACTGAATACCCATTCAATATAATGACTGGTGTGTAGAAGGAAATCAACAACTATCATATTATAAATTTTTACAGTGGAAACAAAAGAGTTTGATATTTTCTTTAAAGATCTCTCCAGATGTCAGAAACTAAGTTGCCACTACAATTTGAAGAGTCTGTGCCATCCAGACTCTCAACTTTGTTGCCTTGAATATGTTCCAGAGCTCACAGATTTTATGAAGGTAAACTTATCTGAATATTTGCAGCAAGAAGAGTCATTAAGGAGAAAATGGGAATGGAAGCACATAAATTTTTATAGGTGCATGTAACAATCTGGAAACATCTCTTTGGTGACAATGCGGAAGACTGGAAGGCTCATGAATTAATAGTTCAACAGGAACGTAGGTCTCTAGGGTATTGGGTTTTGTGGTTTGGGGAATTTATTTTGGTTTATAAAGTTTGCTTTTCAGAAACTACTTGCAGAAACTTCTCCTTCTAGAACACATAGTGACTATTTGCATATTTTTTTTCCAGTTCAGACTCAAAAAAAAAAAAACTTTTCAGGTTAAAATATTCATCAGTAAGCTCATGATGAACCCAAATGTTATGAGTCTGATAAAAATATTTGGCATTGAAAGAAAAATTAGTTCAAGGATTTTTGCAAACTCTTTGCTACTTTCTTTCATAGTCTTTTATTATAAAGCTAGGAAAATGAACAAAAAATGCAAGTTCTAAATTTACAAAAGAATAAAATTCAAAGATACCTTTCAAAGTATTTTTCACATGAGATTATTTAAACATTAATCTCAAATGTTTAAAATATATTTCTTTTTCTAAATTTTAGTGTGTACTAGCGTTCAATCTGCTAATGTTATTTATTTGCACTGTGAAGCTCACATATGTTTATAATTGTCATCATTAAGAATTAAGATACTCTTCAGATATGATGACTAGGGTACTTATTTCTTTTTTAAAAATATTTATTTTTTAGTTGTACACAATAACTTTATTTTGTTTATTTATTTTTATGTGGTGCTGAGGATTGAACCCAGGGCCTTGCACATGCTCTACTGCTGAGCCACAACCCCAGCCCAGGGTACTTATTTCTAAAACCATATCAAAAACTTCAAAAATACTTTAAAGGTGTAAGCAAGGAATTATGTTGATAGAATAAATCTCATTAAATTATATATTTAAAAATTTTTAATTTAATGACAATATCTGGATAACATTGAATCTGATCATAGTATTAATATTCATGTTTTCAATATATATTCTAGCTTAAAAATGTTGATGGAAATTTTATACATGGAAAAGAGAGATAGCTAAATATTTTAACATCTTACCTAATCTTCAAAAATAAGTAAAATATGATTATAATCAAATGTATGTGCATACACATGTATAAGTAAAAAAAATAACAAAGTGAGATTGAATGTATGGTCTATTTAATTAAGGTACTTCCTTTTTTGTTTTCTTTGTTAGCAATGTGTCAATAAAATTCTTAATTTGATTATTCTTTTCCAGGAATAATTTAGTCCATTATCTGCAATGGTTGTATTAAAACCAGTACTACACATTTTTCAGGATGGGAGATAGATTTGAAAGTGTCCTTATTTTATTTTATTTTATTTTAGACAGGCTCTTACATTTTTTTCCTAAAACCTAGTCTTGATTTCCTAAACTCAAAGGATCTGCTCACCTCAGCCTCCTGAGTTCTGTGACTATGGGCACATACTACCATATTCAGTTTGAAAAAGTCTTACATAAAGAACAGAAGAGAAGAAAACATACACATAAGAAAGATGTGAATTTATTTAGACAGACATGCATGAACACACACTTTTAGTAATTGACAATGAAGAAGATGGCTGTTAAAATATCCTGTATTGGATTGTTCGTTTGTGAACAGATGCTATGCTAAGTTATTCTTAAGTTTTTCCCATTTTTTATTCATGCCAATGTCATCAAGTTCATTGTGGTAGCCCAACATTTAGGCTTTCTTCCTCCATATTAATATCCTAATAATTGGTTGTAAAGATGGTTTACCATGGTGCAAAAACTTCATTTTTCAACCTCATTTACAGCTAAGGTATGAACAAGTGAAAAAATTTGGAACAATGTAATGAAACAGAAATATTGTGTGAATCTTCCTCATATAATAGCCAGCATAGGTTTTGTGCCTTCCTCTTTGTCTCTTCCCATCTCCATTGGAAGAATATGTTTATGATGGTTTGATTTGTAGGTTCAGACCATAAAGTGATATTGGGACTAAAAGTCCAGCATGGTATAAGAATGCACAGTTATAAATAAGCAAAGTGAAATGCATTACTACTAAATATTAAAAATACTTATGCCAAAAAAGATGAAGAAAAGGGAAAGTCAACTGAAAATCAAATGAATTAAAGGTAAACTACATTTTGGATTATAGTTACATGGTTCATATGCATTAAATAATGAACAGAATGTTAAACAACTCTGGGCTTTGTCGTAAAAAGTAATAATCTTTATTTGCACCTAATCTATAATTACTAGTTCATTTTGTACAAAATGACTACTGGATTTTGAAAGAAGAGTATTTTTTTCTCCTTGTTGAAAACCTACATTTACTTTCAAAAATGATAGTCATCATGTATGTATTTCATTATCACTAAAAAAAATTAACTTCAACTGTGAAATTGGTTCTTAGCAATGTGATTCTGCTGAAGTGCCCCACATACCACTTATATTTGAATTGAATTCACAGCATGAGGCCTATTCTTATAAGGATGGAAAATAGAAATTCATTGTGACACAATTTATTTATAGTCTGCTTTTTATGTCATATGAGGAATTCTGGAACTTGTGAAACATTTTACTTTGGGGAGAATATTGTATTAATCCTCCACTTATGCCCACTCCAAACAAACAGAAGAGAAGGTTGAGAATTTCTGGTTTTTATTTTAACTCATTCACTTATACTTTGAAGGACATAGAATGTCATTAAATTACTGAAATGTATCATTTTATTTCATCTGATTATACAACTCAACAAATAGTTTAACTTTTTGAAGGTATTTTTTTACCCTATGAATATATGTCAGGAACCTTGAAAAGGAAAATGATTCACTTTGGTGATAGAAGTAGCACATGTACTCTGAACATCAAATAAATCTGATAAAACATGTCCCTAAGGAGGGAGCATAGAGTACCAACCAGGCCCCACACACAAAAGGGTTACTTTTGTTTTGTATTTCCATATTCTCACCTCCTGTGCTTTCGTTTTGTTCTGTCTTTGCATGTTCTTTCTTCTTACATGTTGGTTGGACAATTCTCCATGGGCTTTTTGTTTTACTGTGTATTTTGGAACAGAGGCATTGAGTGTCTTTGTTTGATATTATCTTTCCACAGACCGTAGGGAATAAATTTCAAAAACATGAATAGTGTCTGTCTCTAGAACAAAGAGACAGGATGCTTATTGCCCATTACAAATGATGTGGGTTTCCTAAGCTTAAGGTTCCTTTCCTATATCCTTACTGGGTATGCAGGTATCCCTCTGGTCCTCATGCCTAATCTTAGTTGGACATGGAAATTTACAAAGAACTGAATCAAATACACTAGAGCTCATAATGGTGGCTGTCCTGTGAATAATATGGTCTTTGTCTCTTATTTTGGAATTTCATTTTTTTTCTAGTAGCATACATGAAATTGAGGCTTTTTTAAATTCTGTAAATATTTTTTCTTTTAAAATTAAATTGTTATTTCTATACCTTAATTATTAAATGCTTACTGTCATTTACAATCTACTATTGAGTTATGTATTAGCATTTTTAAAACATTTCAAATATTGTAGTTTTTCTAATGCTAAAATTGATGTTTCTTGTCTTATTTCTTTATTCATTTCAAGCATGTATATTGTTATTTCATGGAACATATCAAAATAGTTGCTCTGAAATCTCAGATAATCCCAAAGTCTGAGTTATTCCAGAAAAATAAATATTGATTGATTATCTTCTCCTCTTCAGAATTGGTCACATTTTTATTGTTTTTAATATGTGAACTAATTTTGAATTGTATTCAAAGCATTTTGAATACGAGGTTGCATATACTTTGAGTCATGTGTAAATATTCAGAGGAATGTTTTACTTTACAGACAGTAAAACTGGTATGGTTCACACTATCAGGATGGTATACATTTGTAAGTGTCTTGATTCTAAGAGGACAGATTAGCTTTTAGAAGCCTTGCCATGATTCTTTGAGTCTGCCCTAAGTTTATGCCACAGAGGAACAGCTTTGGATCTTGAGTTAAGTTGTAATTATTTTATTGAAGTATTAGTTAAATTGCTACTACTTAAGCAAACCCTTAGAGATTACCTGGAAATTAGTCAAAGGTGAACAATATTGAAGAATGTCATGACAAAGAATGATCTCTGTGATGCTCATGGGAAATGTTCCTGTTGAAGTGGATTTTCTAATTTCAAACAGTTGTGATAAGATCTAATCAAGTAAGGGCTTATCTATCAGAAATTACATATAGGTAACTGTTTAACAGGTGAATAGGCTCAGAATTGTAATAAAAATGGGCTGTCCATAAATGTCTTATTTGAGTTCCATAACCAAAAAGGGAATAATTACTGTTTGGGAGCAAGAGCTGCTTAATTTGATTTATCAAAATGGAAAGTTCTGGTCTTCTCAACTGGTTCCAGAATGAATTCAGTTTATACATCTGAATATTGTAGAAACCATAAAGCTTTACCAGAGTAATTTCTAATTCTTCTTATTGCTTTCTCAAGAGATGTAAACAGCTATTTATTAAAATTATTATTTCCCATGGATAGGCAAATCCACAGATATATGAAAGTTGTATCTGCATTCAATTATTTACTGGTATTTAGAATACCACTGAAGAAACTGCATGGGCAGAGATTCAAAAGAGGGTAGAATTTTGACAAAGATATCTCTGAACAAACATGTACATATGACACTTATTCCTGTAGTATGTCTGTAGTATGCCCAGAATCAGAAAATAGTAGGTTTTCATAAAAAATAACAAAAGTTCAGTGTTATATAAGGATAATTAATAATCAGATGGAAATGATGTCCCACTTTGCATATAATTGAAATTATACCACATTCATTAAGGGACTGAGTCAATGGTTTTTTGTGTATTTATGACTACGATAGTACCTATGGAGGCAAATTCTGGGTTCATCAATATGAACTTCACAGAGACTAATATGGTTATCATTACTGTAAAATGCCTAATATCATTAACAACGATCAATCTGAATCACCTCATATAGCAATATGCATACAAGTGACTATGTAATATAATAGTTTAGAAGGCAGGGTTTTATTTTTGCTCAAAGTCTAGGTTAAATTTGTTTTCTTTTACTAATATTTCTACACAAACCATAAAGTGTTATTAATAAGTTCATCATATGAATATCTGTGCCATAGGAAAAAAGCTTTTGTTTCTGTAAAAAGGAAACTAACTTGAAGCAATAGGAAAGAAACAAAAGATGAATATGGAATTCACTGTGTATTAACACACACTGCATTGTCTCAGATCACCAAGCTGGTATTACAGAAGAAAATAACTGCTTATAAAAGTTATCTTTTTTTACATAATGTGGTCAATTAAGTATTTTAATATGATCTCTGATATAAAACAGGATAAGTACAAAATTCTCTTATATGTATAGCTGAACTCACAAGAAATTAAGGCATATACCCAGTAGCTTCCCCATCCCTTCAACAAAGGTAATTCTAAACCAAAATGATTAGCTGAAATCACTATATAGCAGCTCTGAGTAGAGTTGACACTCTTGGTAATCAAGATACTTGTGTTTCAATTGCATTAACAAACAAGTCCCTAGAAATGTGAAAAATGAAAAGTTAAAATTGAGAAATCATACAAGGTTACAGACCCTGGTAGGACTGTCTCAGTGAAACGTGGACAACAAAGAAACTCTCACTCCTCCAACAACAGATCACAATAGAACAACAGATTCCAAAGACTGGAATTCCCCCCCACACACACACTTCTCAAAATTACCCAGCATACTGAAAAGTGTACACATAGCTTGGAGACATAAGGCCTTATTCAGCCTTAAGTTGGCATAAGAGAAGAGAGGTTGGGGACATAAAACAATGTATGACTGTGCTTCAATAAGCAAAGCGGCTTGTGCTTCAATCAAACAAACTCTAGCATTTTAAGTTTTCCTGCTGCCTATCTTAGGTGTGAAGCACATTTATTTTAGCCTTGAGAGCCCCTTACCTTGGCAGCCACAGCCACAACTGCTTTCTGGTGGAGATAAGGGCATGTGACATCTGGTTGATTCCAGCTTGACTCTTAGAGCAGCAATGTTTTTCGTGAGTGAATTTTAAAATAAGACATTTGCTGCCACATTGTCTTAAAATCTTAAGTACTCAACATTTTTTTTCTTTTTCTTTGTTTTCAGTTATTTTTTAAAATTAATACACTATAATTATACATAAAATCAGGTTTCATTTTGATGTAATCGTACAAGCATGAAATATAATTTGCTCCACTCCAGTCTCAGTACTTTTCTTTTTCTCCTCTGCTCCCTCCCCCTGTTCCCTTTCTCTATTCTACATGTCTTCTATTTATTTATAGTTTGGTTTTAAAATTGATGACTTATGGATATGCATAAATGTGAAATTCACTTTGATATGTACATTACTGTACATAGCATAGTTTGGTCAATTTCATACCCCAGATTCTGCCTCTTCCTGTCCTCCTTTAACCCCTTCTTCCACTCCAGGAATCCCCCTTCAATTCTCATTAACTTCTCACCTCCCATACCTTGTTTTTCTTATTTTTGTATAGCTTCCAATTTGATCCTTGACATTCTGAGTCTGGCTTATTTCACTCAGCATGATGGTCTCCTGTTCCAACCATTTACCAGCAAAAGACATAATTTCATTTTTTATGTCTGAGTAAAACGGTGGTGGGTATATATACCACATTTTCTTTATATTTTCATCTGTTGACAGGAGACAGAGCTGGTTCCATAACTTGGCCACTGTGAATTGTGTTGCTATAAACATTGATATTTCTGTGCCATGATGGTGTGCTGATATTAGTTTTTTGTAGTCTTGAAGTCAATTTCTCATGTTTAAATACAGAAGTGAATAATGTATAGCCTGTAGTCTGGCCAATTGATCACTTGTACATAAAGTTTCATTGAAACACGTCCTTGAGCATTAATTTATGTATTGTCTGTGCTTGCTTTTGCAATATAAAAGTAGAGTTGAGTAATTGTCTTGGACAATAAGTAGTCTAAAACATACACTTTATACACCTCTCAAAAACATTTGCTATACATGGCTCTAGGTAAGTTACCTTCACTGGCATTGTAAACTCAATCTAGATATAAGAACCTGAAAACTACTGAAAGTATCAGCTATGGTTTGTCAGAGGAGTCTATCTCAGGAAAACATCAACAGAGCTAAGTATTTCTCATTGAAATTAATACCCATTGCAAAATGCTCAGAATGGATATAAGGTTAACATTATTGATTACAAATCAAGTGTGATCTTAAGATTTTAACTGTGTGTGTGTGTGTGTGTGTGTGTGTGTGTGTACACACACCAGGGATTGGACCCAGGGATGATTAACCACTGAAAACAACCCAGCCCTTTTTTATATTTTAAGGAAATAGGTTCTCATTGAGTTTCTTAGGGCCTTGCTAAGTTGCTGAGGCTGGCTTTGAACTCATGATCTTCCTTCCTTGGTCTCCCAAGTCATTGGGATCACAGGCGCCCAGCCGATTTTATCATTCTATTTAGTAAGCAATTCATGCTATTCCCTCTCATCTTCCAAGGAAACCAGTCAAAATTCTAATGATTCAACTTGCTGCTAGCTATAATCAGGACTTTCCTTTAGTTCAGCATAGGTACATGTTACTATAGATACTGTCTGAAAGTTGACTGAAACTTCTATAGGCCCATGTTTTACTCAGCGTTTTTTTTTGTTTTTTTTTTTTTTTTGCTTCTGTTACTAAAAGAACCCAACCAGAACAACTGTAGAGGAGGAAAAGTTTATTTGTGGGCTCATGGTTTCAGAGGTCTTAATTCATAGACAGCACGCTCCATTCTTCGGGGCTCAAGGTGAGGCAGGACATAACAGAAGAGGGAGGGAAGCAAGCAGAGGAAGGAAATGGCTTATGCCATGGTCAGGAAAGGAGAGAGAGAGAGAGAGAGAGAGAGAGAGAGAGAGAGAGAGAGAAGAAGAAGAAGAAGAAGAAGAAGAAGAAGAAGAAGAAGAGAAGAGAAGAAAGTGAGAGAACTCTCTAGATACGAAATGCACAACCCATAGCCATACACCAACTCCCACTCCTCCAGCCATACCCTACCACTTCAAATACCACTCAGTGAATTCCTATCAAGGGATTAATTCACTGATTGGATTAAGACTCTTACAATCCAATCATTTTCCTCTGAACCTTCTTTCATTGTCTCACATGCAAGATTTTGGGGAACACCTCACCTCCAAACCATTGACAAAAAAGCCCTCCCGGGATAGTTATCAACTTCTAATGCACAATTTAGACATTGTTCAAATTATTTTCAATTAAGTAGTGTACAAGTCAATCCATAGTTTCTCATTACATGTAAGACAATGGAGATACTCTCATTATCCTGTTGATGAAAAATTTGGTGAGAACATCTTCTACCAATTGTATCAACTTCTCTCTAAACACATTAATCAGCTAATGAGATCATCATATTTATTTTTCCCTATTACGGTTTCAATATTGGTAGCCCCCACAAAAGCTCATGTGTTCAACAATGCAAGAAACTTTAGATGATTGGATCAGGAGTGCCTTGATCTAATATGTGCGTTAATCCCCTGATAAGGATTACTGGGTGGTAACTGTAAACAAATAGGGTGTGGCTGGAGGAGGTGGGTCGCTGAAAGCATGACATAGGGTTTCTATTTTGTTCATTGTGAGAGATGTCCTGAGCTGCTTTCCTCTGACATGGCTTTCTACCATGATGTTCATCCTCATCTCTGGCCCAGAACAATGGATTTGGTCATCTATGGACTGAGAGCTCTGAAACTGTGAACACCCAATAAACTTTTCCTCCTCTAAATTTTTTCTTCTCAGGTCTTTTGGTCATAGTAGCAAAAAGAATGACTATAATATTCTTAAAACCAAGACTCCTTCGCCTTATAACTCTTATCACCACTGTTAGGAACTGTGAAAGTTCTGAGATTTTTATCATACTTTCAAGTTACCCTGTCACATTCATGGATGAAACAGAAAATGAGAGACTTCAAGATGAGAAACAAAGGATTATATTATTCATGATATAGCTAGCAGCTGTCATTTTGTACTTTATCTTGAGGGAATACATTAAATATGGCCCATACATCATCAGGGAAGAACGGGAAGTGACAAAATGCCTCATTCTTATGTATCTCCATCTTTCTTCCCCAGTTCTATCAGATCTCTCTCAGCCTCTGTATCTTTATAACATGAGGGGTAAAGGGATGTTTGAAAAGGAATGTTTTATTTTCATAGTCACTCCATTGTTTTTCCATAGCATCACAAAACCTATGATAGTGAGTAAGAGAGTATCAAAAATGCTGATTTTTTTTCATTAGATTCTCAGAAACAAAAATCAAATAGTTTGATTCAGGAAAACATTTGAAGAAACGTTGGCCAAAACATCCAAAATTTGGTAAATGACACAATAAAGTAGTAAACATAAATGAAATAATTTGTCAAAAAAAATTTAAATGAGTGTTTATTTGCAATATCCTTTAGACAAACACATGAAGAAATTATTAGAAACATATTTTCTTTGTTTAAGAAGGTTATGAACGATTGAGGTGTTAAGGGAAGATGTAAACTAATAGATACTTAAATGTAAGTTTACAATAAAATATGCAATCTATTTTAATAGACTAAGAAAATGTTAGTACAATTTAATAAGGAATAATACATTTATAAAAATGAAACAGAAATAGTTTTGAAAACAAAGATTGCAACGGAGCAGGTGGTGCATACTTATAAACCCAGCTGCTTAGGAGGCTGAGGCAGGAGAATTGCAAGTTCAAAACCAGCCTCAGTAACTCAGCGAGGCCATAAAGCAACTCAATGGGGACCTCTCTTTAAATAAAACAGAAATTGGTTGGCAATGTGACTCTGGTAAATTGCCCATGGTACAAAATCATCATCATCATCATCATCATTATTTCAGCAGTGAGTTGTGAAACTACTTCAATGTTGAGAGCCACAACCAAGTCAAGATAGCACCTGGCACTTTGCTAGGAGGAGTGGTTTGAGAAGTAATGCCAGCGAGCCATTAAGATGATGGAGATTCCTTAATGACTGACTGCTGTATCTAGATGATAATTAAGTTAAGCTGTGTGTAATTATTAAGATGATGAGGATTCCTTAATGACTAATTGATGTATCAGATGATGTTAATTGAAACAAGCTGTGTATAATGAGTTAGGTATAAATACCTCTGCTGTCCTACAATAAAGCGGCTCCCACTGTATCAATCTTCACAAGTTGCTTGTCAGCCCCTGGTTATTTTGCCCAGCCAGACTGCAGCACTTCAAAAACCCTAATATATGTGTAATTGGAGCTTCCAAATAAAGAAGAGGATTTTAGGGCAAACTTTTGAAGATATAAACCAAGATATCTAAGTTCAAATTAATTCCTAGCACAAGAAACATGGACAAAGCTACACCAAGGCATATCTTGGTCAAATTACTTAAGTTTGCTGATAAAGAGATAATCTTAAAAGTATCAGTAGAGAAACAAAAGAGAGAAGAACAAAAATGACATTATACCTCAACAGAAACAATTTAAGTCAAAGGACAATAAGTGGCTCACCCCCTCCAGTCACACCCTATACAGTCACCACCCAGTTGATCCTTATAGGAGATTCATTCAGTGATTAGGTTCAGGCTCCCAGAACCCAATCATTTCACCTCTAAACTTCCTTGTATTGTCTCAGGCATGGAGCTTTTGGGGGACACCTCCCATCTAAACCCTGGCAATCATGATTCTGAGTTCCTGGCTCCTGCAATCAAGGAGGGGAACAGAGGATCGATCAGGGCTGCAGAAGAGTCCATGGGACATGGTGCATTCTAGGCCCTCTGAGTTGTTCTGTTTCCGTGTCTGGAAGATGCCTCCATAACGTTAGGAACTGTTTGGGCTCTTCTTCTGATGCTGCCCCATAAGGACAGGGTCTTGTATGGGACGTGGCTGTTTCAATTGCAGTGAAGCAATGTGCACTAGAGCCAGCTATGGAAAGGAACGGGAGGAAGCCACTGAAGGGTGCAGCAATGGCCGACAGAAATCCAGCACCAGTGACTGAACAGGGGCAGGCTTCACATGAACCAGTGTAAGAAAGATGCCAGGAATTGAGAGCACTCTGTCCCTCCTGCTCCAGAATTTAGGGTTTTCTGCAGTTCCAACACCCTACAAGAAATTTAGTGAGCGGCCTAACAATGAAAATCTCTAGTGCTCCGTAGTTTAGTTGCAACCCAGGACACGAGTATTGCTCATCAGCTCTCTGGCCTCTTTCTCCCTGTCTCTCTGGCCAGGGAAACAGCCCTGCTTGGGCCCATGCAGGTCACGCCCTACACAACCCCAGAGGGCTGCATTCCCACAGAGATTTAGTCTTGCCTATTAGGACATTTTCTTCATTCTTTCTTATTATTGAAAGTTGAAAAGGTGGCACACGCCTGTAATCCCAGCGGCTGGGGAGACTGAGGCAGGAGGATCGTGAGTTCAAAACCAGCCTCAACTAAAGTGAGGTGCTAAGCAACTCAGTGAAACCCTGTCTCTAAATAAAATACAGAATAGGCATGGGGATGGGGCTCAGTGGTCAAGTGCCCCTGAGTTCAATCCCCAGTACCCCTCCAAAAGTCAGAAACTTACCAAAATTATATAATAAATACTACTGAAATAACAATATTTGTTTGCTTTTTTAAAAGCTTCTTTAAAAATATGTGAAAAAGAAATAGGATAGTACTGATAAAGTTGAAATCCTCCTTGTTTTCCTCTTCAGTCTTATTCTCCTCCCTCTGTGTCTTGAGTTCATCAAAACTCATTAATTTGGTCAATTTCCTTCCTGTTCATGGGTTTTTAACTTTTACTGCACATATCCAAGTCCATAAACATAACATAGCCTTGTTTTGTGTGTTTTTATTTAACATAAATAGCATCATTCAGGTTGTGATGGTTTGCAATTTGCTTTATTTTTCACTTGATTTTGTTTTCAAGATCCAATTCTATACATTCACATAGATCTGGTCTCTTTAATTGGTGTATAATATTCCACTTTAGGAATATATGCCACCATTTACTTATCAGTTCTCCTACTGAAAGGCATTTGCATTGCTTCCAAATTTTGTCATTACACGCAATGAACACTTGCAATGAATATCCTTTTAGAAGCTTTATTGCATGCATTTACCTAAGTTTCTCCAGGGTGAATTAAGTATGTATTAAGTGTGTAGGTAGAGATGGCATTGCTGTGAATTGGGAATTGAGTGAGAGAGTCCGTTTAAAATTGTTGAAGATATTTCCAGACATCCTCGGGTGGGAGGAGGGGTGAAGGAGCCCATGGAAAAATTACATTCAAATACGTCACCCACCCAGAAATTTGTACGTATTTTGTAGAGCAGGCACTTCTCCCCTCTAGGAAGATGTGGGTCCCCCACCCCATGAGAACCACTGCGTAAGTGAGACATAACTGTTTTCAGGGAATGTGTCCCTGGTTCAGATATATTTAAGGAGAAAAGGAATGGAGAATAACTGACTTTAAGATTAAAACAAACAAACAAAAAAAACAAAAAAAAATAAAAAGACATAACTGATTTGCTTGGATGTCTTTACCTTAGTTACCAAATCTCCCAAAGTCTTGTTTGGGAGAAATATTGTCCAGAAATATTGTGCAGATCTCAAGGGATTACAGAGGACCAAAGTGTAAAGTGCTTTGCTCCTAATAATCCCTTGATCAAGTTTTGGGGTGAGGATGCTCCTGTAGCTGGTCTACTTAGAGGCACCAGGGAGCAAGTAACCCAGATCCTTCTGGTGCCAAGTTCGGGCTTAGGAACAATAAGGGTCAAAAGGGGAGTACAAATACGTCCAGAGCCAGGGAACGGAAGGAAGAGAATGAGAAGCTGTGTTAGGCAGCTGTCCTAGGTTAGAGAGTGTCCTCCCCATACCTGAATCCATGTCCACCTGGAACCTGTGGCAAGGGGTCCTATTTGGAAATAGTGTCTGCAGGTGTGATCAGGTAAGGAATCAAACGGGACCAGGGTAGGTCCTAGATCCATTGTTACCGGTGTCCTGATGAGAGGAGAGAAATTTGGACAGAGACACACACACCAAGGAGAACGTCATGTAAAGATGGACTCAGAGGAGGAGAAGACCGTGTGGTGGTGACGGAGAGGTTGGACCCCTATCACTGCAAGCTCAGAAATGCCAGGGGTTGCTGGGAGTCACCAGATGGTAAGAAGAACCCAAGAAGCATCCTACCTGGGAGCTTGCAGAGAGAGCATGGACCTGCTGAAACTGGGAAACTGACAGAGCCGCCTTCCAAGGTGGTCCCCAGCGACCAGCCTCCTGGTATTCACAGCGCCATGCAGTCCCCTCCCATCTCATGTGGACTGGACCTTGTGACCTGCTCCTAGCTAGTTCAGCAAACGCAATGGGGTGTCACTTTCAAATCATATCGGAACCACAGTTCCTTTGCTTCTGCTGATGGGAGGGGTCTGTGTAAGCTGCAGGCCTTTGGCATCAACTCTGAGGGTCACAGCAGGCAAAGCCTGATTCTTCTCTACTAGTATCCAGAGGCATGTTGTAGCTCTCAAAGTTGGGCTATGCCTGCCAGTGTGGCAGCAGATCCCAGAAGCTCACTGCCAATTTCTTTCTGGGTTCTTGTCTCACAAATCTGAAGAATGAAATCTGTGGACATGGAAGGTAAGAGTGAAAGAAGGAGGGTGTATTCAATTGTGAAGAATAGAGGTAGGGCAATTGGGAGACACTGCAAAGGTTGCTGCCTCGGTATGCTAGTCTCGGGATTTATATAGCTCTTGGGTCAATGGATATTGGTCCAGATTTATGCTGATCAGTTTTCAGAAAAGTAGCCACACTATTGGTGCAAATGTATGATAATCACATCTTGGAAAATATCAAGGTGACTGTTCAGCCCATAAGTAACTTTCCTGCAATCTCCATTCATTCCTGCCCCCACTTCCATTTTTTCCAATGCTCATCAGGCAGGCAGAGCCACTGGCAGGAGAGGCGACAGGTTGGGTGACCTAGGTCGCCTTGACCCTGTCTTGCCTTGGCCCTGGCTGGCTGTGCCTCAGGCCCACATTACATGGCAGGCTCCATGTGGCTGTGGCCCATGCACATCACCTAGGCTGGCCTCCCGGGCTTCAGCCAACCATGCCACCACACTGGTGCTCAGGGACTTGGCTTCATGGCTTGGCTTCAATATTATACAAGACAATCAAATTCTTTTTGGTTTTTCTTACCATTTTTCTTGCTCTCTGATAACTGGTAAAAAGGCATCACACTATGACTTAATGGACAGGTCCATATGATAAGAACTGAGGAAGGGCTTCAGCCAAGGAGGAACTGAATCCTTCCAACAATGACGTGACTTGTGATGATCACAGTCCTAGTTGTCACCCTATGTACTGTGTGAGATCCAAGAGGCTGAGAACCTGCCAAACCATGCCTGGATTCTTCACTGGCAAGACACTATGAAATAACACGTTTTTTTACTTTAAGCCACCAAGTTTTGAGAGTGATATGTGTGCACAGCTGGTATAGAAGCACATTATAGACCAACGTGGGTGACATATGTGGCCAGATGGTTCAGAAGGGAGAGGGGTGGGCTCAGGGTGCATCGCGCTCCTGAGAGCTCAGGCTGGACTTCAGATGCCGCAGAGGTGCACCTGCCCCAAGGGACCTTGAAATCCTTGCCCAAGCTCAACACGACTCTCCCAGTTCAAAGAAGCCTCATGCCTAGCTTGAAACCAATGCTTAAAAAAAAAAAAGCATGTTACATATAATCCAGGGTCCATAGTCGGCAACTAATTTGGAGAACAATTTGGTGAACTGAGAGGGGGGGAAGGCTCATCATTTTTGCTAGAAAGACCAAAATCATTCAAGTAGGATTTCCCCAAATATTCCTACCAATATGCTTAACCAGTTCATAATCTTCCTTCTGCCTCGGTTTCCATATTTGCAAAATCAAGAGATTAGCTTTTTTATCATCCTTACAGGCTTCTTCAGCATTTATATGTAATCATTCCTTATAAAATAATCAGAAGACCTGGAAATAATGTAGAAGCAAATGGACATTCATGTGAATCACTTCTCATTCTTCAAAACTTAGACCTGACCTCCTCTGGGAAGCAGTCCATAACCTCACCAGATAAAAAAACCCAACTGGGTTCTCCTGTTGGTGACACCACTCAGGGACACATCTGCCAATCATGATGTACATGGTGCTTGCTGACTTTTCCAGATCTTCTTCCTCCACTAGCCAGGCAACGACTTGGGACATTTTGAGACTGATTTATGTCAAATTCTTCTTTGTATGCACAGGACCTGGCAGGCTGCTTGGTACATAATATCTATCCAGTAACTATTTGCTGAGTGAGTGAGTGACTAGACAGATTAATGGAGCTCCTTGGCCCATGGTGAGAACTTTGATTCCTGGGGAAGCAGCCTAGGAAGCTGTGTGTGTCTCTCTTGCCACATGGCTTGCTGGTGATTGTGGCACAAGGTGGTGAGCCAAGGGCACACGTTTGTGCAGAAAGTCTAATCCCAGGATCCAGCAGACTCAAGAAGTTGGGTAGAAATTCCTCTCCTTTCTGCTCCAACCATGTATGGAGCTTGGAGCAGAGATAATTAATTCACAGCATATGGGGAGACAGATGTTAGGGAAATGTGACAAAGATAACAAGGTCAATACAAGAGAAAGAGGGGGTACAGATGCTGCAGTGATGGAGTGAGTTGTCTCATCGAGTCCTGAGCACCCATGTAATGAGATTTCCTAACAGAGGAGCCACACCAAACAGAAATAAATAGCTGTTTGGAAAGTTACGTAGTTTGTCCAAGGGCACAGAGAAGGTGACTTGAACTTATTCTGTCTCTTTGCATATCCAGGGTACTTTATTACCCCGGATCTACCCATGAGAACATCAGTTTCCCCCCAGTGCAGAGGCTATTTCAAAAGCAATCCCTTAGTGGGGAATCCTGGGTTCTAAGCCATTGTTCAGACCAGAAGTAAAGACATGACCTCACCAGTCCTGCTCTCTTCAAAAGGTTATGACAAAGTACCAGGGACTGGGTGACGTATACACAACAAAAACTTATTTTTCAGTGTCTGGAGACTGGAAGTCCAAGGTCAGGGCATCATGGTTGGGTTCTGGTAAGGACTCTTTTCAGGGTCGCAGACTGCTGACTTTCACTATCTTCCCATGGTGGAGGAATGAGCTAGCTCTCTGACTTCATCTCTTTGAAGAGAGCTCCGTCCCCATGACCTAATTACCTCCCAAAGGCTCCTTCTCCAAAATGCCATCATATTGGGGATGAGATTCCAACATGAATTTTGGAGGAGACACAGACATTCAGTCCATAACAACAACCAAGGTAGGTCAGGCAATGGGCTTTGGTGGTGGTAAAACTGCCAAGGTTCGGAAAAGTCAAGAGTAGTAAATACTGAGTGTGGATGAAAAGAATCTCATGCATTTGTATCCTGTGTATATATATACCACTGATTTGGGCTTATCTGCTGACCACAGAATATGGATGCATCACCTTTGACAGTCCGTTTCTTTATCCATGACATGGTGAAAATAACCCCTACCCTATAGAACTGTCACCAAATATTTTTTAAAAAGTGTGTGTGTAGAAGCATCTAGTAAATGAATGGGGTCCAAGTTCTGTTTACAGGGCTGGATCAGTCAGGTGAAATGCCTCAGCCACAGAAGCTGATCCAGGTAGGAGATTTCAGAAGAGCTGGAGCAAGGTCGACACAGGAGGAGGTCTGAGGGAGAAGGGGCAGGTGTCAACTTCTTCTCATGAATATTTTTCTGCTGTGGAAAGTCCCCCCTGAAGCCCCAGCTGACTTCGCTCCTGATCTCATTGGCCAGGTTTACCTCTCATGCCCCTGGGTCATCCCTAGCAAGGAAGAAGGGACTCCAGTGACTGCTTTACACGATGAGACCACTGTGACTTGCCGCAGTCTGGCTGGGCACAATTCAGGAGCCACTTGTCAAAAGAAACGAACTTTATTTTTAGAACACACACACCGCACCACACAGCTCCTCAGGAAAAACCTTCAGAGCCCAACTGCCACCACCGGCTTCCCACAAGCCTCTCAACCTTCCACACTCCTCCTGCTCTTGAGACCGATTGGCTGGGTCATGTGGGTGGAGCCAAAAGAGTCCCCCATTGAGCAGCTCCGTGGTCTGAAAGGGCGGGGAAACAGCCCAATGAGCATCACCGCAGAGGAGCCAATCAGTTGGCAGCTAGAAGTTTGCTGGGGCCGCTGTGAACCAATCGTCAGCTGGCACTGGAAGTTTGCTGGCAGCTGGAAGTTTGCTAGGGCCCCTTCGGCTGTGGCTCTCAACAGTGACTGGGATGGGGCACTGCCTCCCATGGGTGCAGGCCTCATTTGCCAAATACCAAGATCTGATAGCTAGCCAGTCAGGGAGGAATGACCTGGGTGGACAGATAGAACCAAAGTCACACAGAGATCCATGAGTTTCCGGTTGCTGTTCTATAACTAACGCATCACCACAAGCACCGTCTTCAAACAGCACTCCTTTATTGACTTACGGTTCTGGAGACCTGAAGTCCAAAGGGCGTCCCATGGGGCTAACATCAAGGCCTTGACGGGGCTGGTTCCTTCCGGAGGCTCTGAAGGGAGAATATTTTCTTGACTTTCATCTTCAGGAGGCGACCTGCCTTTGTTGAATGGTGGGATCTTCTTATCACATAACTCCAGCATTTTGATTCCCTATTATTCTTTCATCTCTGACCCACCAGCCTCCCTCTTATAAGTACCCTCACGATTACATCGGGTCTACCTGGATAATCCAGGATCACCTTCCCTTTCAAGGTACTTGACAATCGAAAAGTCCCATCAATTCCTGGGAATTGGAGGTTTAAAACTTGCAGGGGGACGGGGGCTGTTATTTTTAGCTTACATGAAAGACACATGGAACTTCATCTTCCAATTCAAGATGGTGAGGCAAAAGTGGAAGTAAGAGAACCTGGCAGTGGGAGTAGATACTGGGAAGATGAAGGTCTGGGAAAGCTATGGTTTAAGGCATGATTCCATGAAGAGCCAGAAGGATGTGGTGTCTACCTTTCAGAAGGTATGGAATTATGTTGTTTTTATCCATGCTGGATACCTCCCCCGCACCCCACCCACCCTCACATACAAAGAGAAGTCGGTCATGAGGCTTAAATTTTTTTTTTCTCATTTCAAAAGCTGAGGCATCAGGCAGGAAGCCAAAAATTGGACGTCAGACATTGTAATTATGGAATGATGGAGAATTGGCCCAACTAGATATATCTAAAACAGGTCTCCTGCTTGGTCCAGGAAGGAAGCTGGGGGCATATGTAAAAGATCATTAACTAGAATCTTGAAGATGTGGGGGAAAGGAGTTTCTCTGACCAAAATCACCAAGGAGACTGTGAGCCAGGAGGAGGAGAGGGAAGGGTGGGATGCAGAATGGCAGGATGGGGCGGTGCAGAATAATGAGATGTTTCTTTGCTGCACAGCCAATAGGGAACAGAAGTGGGAGCCACCTACCTGCACTTGGAAAGAAGTTTGGGGGCCACCAATTCAAACAAGGAGATACTGGCTTCGGCGTTAGAATAGTGGAAGAAAGAAAGAGTCAGATTCTTTTAAAATGTGGGCCATAGGCATCAGTTGTTTCCTCTGCTCTGATCCAAGACCCCAGTAAAATAAGTGTCATGAGATTTTTAAAAAGACACACACTCATGAAAACAAAGACCAAGTATGCAAAAAAAACACACAGAGGAATATCAAGAGAACTTCAGATGTTAGTAAACAGATGGATAATTAAATTTTCACTTTGCGTGCCAGATAAATATAATGCCCATAAGGTTGCTGAGTAGAACAAGAAGCCAACCAATTTCTATTATGGAATTCTGTAAACACTCTGGAATTTAAAGCAATAGATGTCTTAAAAGGAAGGTATCCTTGAAGCTGAGAAGTCAAGGATTGGTTGAAACTCTGTGAGAGAAGCAGTCAGACGCGGTGCATTCCCCACTCCATCCAGAGCAACCAGCATTCCCACTCCCCTCCCTAACGGGAGGCTGGAGGTGTGCTAAGCCTTGGAAGAGCTATACCGGAGGAACTTAGGAGTCAAGAACACCAAGATCAGCTTGGGAAGAGTGGGAGGTGCAGTTAGTAACTATTGGGATTTAGGGAGTAGAAAGATGTTAGCCCTTTGACAGGAGATTGGAAGGAGTCACACTGGCCCATAGGAGCAGAGTCTTACAGATACCAAGAGAGGAGCCTTGGTTAACAAAATATCTTGATGCTTCCAGGAGCATCCCACTGGAAGTCACTAATGCACAAAAACATCACATGTGCATGGAGCTTCTGTTCCTCCCTTTGGAATGTGAGAGGAGACCAGACTCTGAAACATTTGAATGATGCCTCTAACTGAAAAGAGAAGAATAAAGAAAACTGACACCAGGCAGAAAGAAAAGAAGGAAAAATCTATGAGTGGAAACTTCCAATTTATATGCTCAGAGAGATAAGAAAATACATTAATGTCTCGACCCCTTGCCCGCAAGGAAGACGCAACTCAGGAATCTTCTTCCAGCAGTTTATTCAGGCCTTTGATATTTCTTCTACTACTCCTCTTGCATGCCCCTCCCAGCCTTAATAAAGCATCTCAAGCCCCAATGCAAAGCCGCCACGTGGAACTTTCTCATAGGGTGTTGAAAAACCATGTGCCAACTCTCCCAAATAAGGAGTTGTTTATCACAAACCACAGCAGAGCCAGCGCCATCTTGTAATGGCGACCATAGTCTGCAAAAGCGGCAGAAGCGGCTCACCACACATTAAATCCATGAAACCAGCATTGCCTGATTTTTTAAATGGAGCTTTAAAATAACAAAATTTGTCTTGAAAATTAAAATCATGAGAGACAAATTACAAAGATAGAGGGATCTATAGATACAAATATAAATGTAGATATATAGATTATCAAGACAGAATGGAAACATAATGAAAAAGAACAGGGAAAGATAAGTGTCTTAGAAAGTTAATTCATTCAGAAGGTTAAAAATTGAACTGAGAAAAGTTTCAGAAAATGAATATATTAGAGTAGAAAAAATGTTCCATGATTAAAGACTGTCGGTGTTCAGATTCAAAAGACTCACTTTGTGCCAGCACAATAGATACATCATTATGAATTTCAGAGTAATGATGTTAAATGAAAATCTCAAAAACTCTCAGGAAAAAAAGATATCTATCACATACACACAGATGATCAGAAATCAAGCAATCATTAAAATTATTAGCTGCAATATCAGAAGCTGGAAGACAATAGAAATACCTTCAAAACTTGGAGGAAAATATTTGCCTAGATTTCTTTGTATAGCTAAGATAGAGATATGCAATAAATCAAAGTATTCTACATCATGCATCTTTTCTTTGGAAGCTACTATAACTTCAAATCTTCATTTTGATGAGGTAAAAAGAAGAGAGAGATAAAAATGCACAAAATGGCAATTCAAAAAGAAAGAGAAGGATGTCAAGAATGAGAGACAGGTTACAAATCTAGAAACCAACCACTTTTTATTGGATCAGGAAAATGGAGAGGTCTAGGAAGGGTGTTTTCAAGATGGAGGTGGGATGAAAATCATAGATTTTCTCCTATGTTTGAACATATTGGGAGCCACTTTTTATTTCTGGAATAGAGTTTGGGGATGCAGGTGATTATGTATATGAAGGGAGTGGAAAATTTTTGAAATATTGAGGCAATTATTAACTCCAGGAAAAAAAAAGGTAGTTCAAGAAGGGAAATATAAACATTATAGTGCTGTGCACTGAACAGCTGGGAATACAATTTGAACATAACAAATCATATAAAATTATTTAGCCAAGAATTACATTACAGTTATTTGGGAAGATAAGTTCATGATAAAGAAAAGGGTACTTGTGTGCATACATATGTGAATATCACATATTAAGAAGGCATAAGAATTTAAAATTCTTTTTTTAAGGGGGGACTGGGGACTGAGCTCAGGAGCACTTGGCCACTGAGCCACATCTTCAGCACTATTTTGTATTTTATTTAGAGAAAGGGACTCACTGAGTTGCTCCTGACTTTTGCTGAGGCTGACTTTGCACTCAAGATCCTCCTGCCTCAGCCTCCTGAGCTGCTGGGATTATAGGTGTGTGCCACTGTGCCTGACTTAAATCCTTTTTTAAAACAAAAATATCAACTCAGCAATTAGGCATAAAAAGAAAAGTTTTCACAGAAACTACTTCAAGATTTAAAATATTCACCTCTGGGGAGCAAAACGAAGGGTTTGTAAGGAGTGGGATAGTGAATCTGTTTTCCATTTCAACCCTTGAACACTTATTAGTTTTCTGTGACTTCTGTAATAAATTACCATAAAGCTGCTGGTTTTAAACAGCAGAACGTTATTCTCCCACAGTCCTGTGGTTAGAATGCCAAAATGGATTTCCCTGGGCCAAACCCAAGGTGTTGGGAGGGCTGTGGTCTGTCTGGAGGTCCTAGGGGAGAATTTGTTCCCTGCCTCTTCTGAGTTCAGGTGGCTACTGGCACTACCTGGTTTGTGGCTATGTCACTCCAATCTTTAAATCTCTCTCCACTCCATCATCACAAGGCTTTCTCTCTGGGTATAAAATCTCCCTCTCCCTTCATCTTATAAAGATACATTTAGAGCTCACCTGGACACCTCTTTAATCATGATCCTTAATTTAATCACGTCTGCAAAGACCCCTATCCCAAGTAAGATGACATGCACAGGTTCCATAGATGGGGCTGTGGGGATTATTCCTTAGCTAACTATGAACATTTTAGAAACATGTCAGTACATCTCTATATGATATATTAATTAATTAAAGGAAAGAAGGTATTTCAACATTTTTACTGTGATTATCCTTGGAAAGTTCTGAGAGGTTTTCCGTGGCCTCTCTAACGTGGTCTTGCATTTCCAGCATACATGAGTCGTGTAAAATGTTAATTTGTGAGTGGGGAAAAAAAGAGGCAAGGAGAAATATTTCATGCTTTGGCCAATCTGCATTTGCAGCTAACTGGTTCCAAGTTTTCCGTTTCAAATACAAACCCCAGGCAATTCTCCAGTGAAGTGACACTGACATTCACGTTGTTCTCTGGAAGACATATGTGTGTTGCAAACACACGCCTCCTGGAAGCCAAGACCTCAGGGGCTAGAGGGAGATTTTGTGGGGTTTCAAAACTGAAAAGAGTACTTTTAAACCCAATCTAGAGAGTCCTTTGCTCTCAGACGCACAGCCTATCTGCTTCCCAGCATTTAGCTTTTATCTATTTTTCTCCGACTGGCTGAACCCCCACATGAGAACGTGAAAGTTGAAAGGGACTTGAAAGATGGTTGGGTCTAACAGGATACAGCTGAGTCCAGAGGATTCCAGCGACGAACGGATGATTTCCCAGGCAATGGAGACAGGACGTGGACCTGGGGCTCCTGATTCTGGATGCCCAGAGCACCTAGGCTCTTCTTTAGTCCATGAATCTCTACCCTTTGCTTCTCTGTAATTTAGGAAGTCCTGGCACCTGCAAAGAACAGGAAGATGAGAAGACGGAGTGACTTGGGCTCAGGGGAAAAATAGAAAAGTGTGCTGGAGAGTTGGTAGTACTAAAAAGCCAGGTCTGGATGAAATCTAGGATTTTTATCCAAGTCAAAAACCTGAGGCCAAGAGGACCAATGGAGCTGTGGGGTGAAGATCTGAGCCTAGAGCTTTGACCTGGCCCCTCTAGCTCGGGAGAAGAACAGAAGCAGGACTTCCCAGGAATCGTGGGCTCTGAGGGGCACCCTGAGTCTAAAACAGAACAGTGAATAACACTGAGGGGTAGGCTCAAGGCTCAGATCCCTATCATGCCCTCCCCTGCCTAAAGCCTTCCATAAGTTTTCATTTAAGTTAATTAAAGTCAACACACATTGTCATGATGCACCAAATGGCTCCTGTCTCTCCAGCCTCAGCTCCTCTCACTCTGGGAGGCATCTGGCTCCCGCTGTCCCTCAGCGGTCAGCCCCCACCTCCACCCATACTTCCCCGCTGTCCCTCAGCGGCCAGCCCCCAACTCCTCCCATAGTTCCCGGCTGTCCCTCAACTGCCAGCCCCCACCTCAATCCATAGTGCCCTGCTGTCCCTCAGCGGTCAGCCCCACCTCCACCCATAGTTCCCCGCTGTCCCTCAACAATCAGCCCCACCTCCATCCATAGTTCCCCGCTGTCCCTCAGCGGTCAGCCTCCAACTCCATCCATAGTTCCCCGCTGTCCCTCAGCGGTCAGCCTCACCTCCATGCATAGTTCCCTGCTGTCCCTCAACGGTCAGCCCCACCTCGACCCATAGTTCCCCGCTGTAATTCAACAATCAGTCCCCACCTCCACCCATACTTCCCCGCGGTCCCCCAGCCCTCAGCCCCACCTCCAACCATAGTTCCCCTCTGTCCCTTGGTGCTCAGTCCCCACCTCCACCCATAGTTCCCCGCTGTCCCTCAGCGGTCATCCCCACCTCCACCTATAGTTCCCGCTGTCCCACAGCTGCCAGCCCCCACATCCACCCATAGTTCCCCGCTGTCACTCAGCGCTCAGCCCCACCTCCACCTAAAGTTCCCCGCTGTCCCTCAGCGACCAGCCCCCACCTCCACCCATAGTTCCCAGCTGACCCTCAGCGGTCAGCCCCAGATCCCCCCATAGTTCCCCCCATAGTTCACCCCTGTCCCTCGGTGCTCAGCCCCCACCTCCACCCATAGTTGCCCTCTGTTCCTCAGCGGCCAGCCCCCACCACCTCCCATAGTTCCCCGCTGTCCCTCAGCGGCTAGCCCCCACCTCCACCCATAGTTCCCCGCTGTCCCTCAGCGGCCAGCCCCACCTCCACCCATAGTTCCCCGCTGTCCCTCGTCGCTCAGCCCCCACTTCCAACCATAGTTCTCTGCTGTCCCTCAGGCGCCAGCCCCCACCTCACCCATAGTTCCCTGCTGTCTCTCAGCGGTCAGCCTCACCTCCACCCATAGTTCCCCGCTGTCCCTTGGTACTCAGCTCCAACCTCCTCCCATAGTTCCCCGCTGTCCCTCAGCTGCCAGCCACCACCTACACCCATAGTTCCCAGCTGTCCCTCAGAGGTCAGCCCCACCTCCACCCATACTTTCCCGCTGTCCCTCGGCGCTCAGCCCCCACTTCAACCCATAGTTCTCCACTGTCCTTCGGCCTCAGCCCCCACCTCCACCCATAGTTCCCCGCTGTCCCTCAGCGCTCAGCCCCACCTCCATCCATAGTTCCCCGCTCTCCCTCAGTTGTCAGCCCCACCTCCAAACATAGTTCCCCGCTGTCACTCAGCCATCACCCCCACCTCCACCCATAGTTCCCGCTGTCCCTCAGCAGCCAGCCTCACCTCCACCCATAGTTCCCCGCTGTCCCTCAGCAGCCAGCACCCACCTCGAAACATAGTTCCCCGCTGTCCCTCAGCGGTCAGCCCCCACCTCCACCCATAGTTCCCTGCTGTCCCTCAGTGGTCAGCCCCACTTCCACCCATAGTTCCCCACTGGCCCTCGGTGCTCAGCCCCCACATCCACCCATAGTTCCCCGCTGTCCCTCGGTGCTTAACCCCCACCTCCACCCATAGTTGCCGGCTGTCCCTCAGCGGCGAGCCCCTACCTCCTCCCATAGTTCCGAGCTGTCCCGCAGCTGCTAGCCCCCACCTAAACCCATAGTTCCCCGCTGCCCCTCATTGACCTGCCCCCACCTCCACCCATAGTTCCCCGCTGTCCCTCAGCGGTCACCCTGCACCTACTACCATATTTCCCCGCTGTCCTCAGCGGTCAGCACCCATCTCCACCCATAGTTCCCCGCTGTTCATCAAGGCCAGCCCCCACATCCACACTTAGTTCCCCGCTGTCCCTCAGCGGCCAGCCACCACCTCCACCCATACTTCCCCACTGTCCCTCAGCTGCCAGCCCCCACCTCCACCCATAGTTCCCTGCTGTCCCTCGGCAGTCATCCCCACCTCCACCCATAGTTCCCCGCTGTCCCTCAGCAGTCAGCACCTCCTCCACCTATAGTTCCCCACTATCCCTCAACAACCAGCCCCACCTCCACACATAGTTCCCCGCAGTCCCTCAGCGGCCAGCCTCCACCTCCAACCATAGTTCCCCACTGTTGCTCAGCGGTCAGCCTGAACTCCACGCATAGTTCCCCACTGTCTCTCAGCGGTCAGCCCCACCTCCACCCATCCTTCCCCGCTGTCCCTCAGCAGCCAGTCCCTACCTCCACCCATAGTTCCCCACTATCCCTCAGCGGTCAGCCCCACCTCCACCCATAGTTCCCCGCTGTCCCTCGGTGCTTAACCCCCACCTCCACCAATAGTTCCCCACTGTCCCTCAGCGGTCAGCACATCCTCCACCTATAGTTCCCCCGCAGTCCCTCAGGGATCAGCCCCACCTCCACTGAATGTTCCCCGCTGTCCCTCAGCTGTCAGCCCCCACCTACACCCATAGTTCCCGCTGTCCCTCAGCGACCAGCCCCCACCTCCACCCATAGTTCCCAGCTGTCCCTCAGCGGTGAGCCCCACCTCCACCTATAGTTCCCCTCTGTCCCTCGGTGTTCAGCCCACACTTCCTCCCATAGTTCTCCGCTGTCCTTCAGCGCTCAGCCCCACCTCCACACATAGTTCCCCACTGACCCTCAGCCATCACCCCCACCTCCACTCATAGTTCGCCGCTGTCCCTCAGCGGTCACCCTCACCTCCACCCATAGTTCCCCGCTGTCCCCCGGTGCTCAGCCCACAACTCCACCAATAGTTCCCCGCTGTCCCTCAGCGGGCAGGCCCCACCTCCTCCCATAATTCCCTGCTATCCCTCAGCGACCAGCCCCAACCTCCACCCATAGTTCCCCGCTGTCCCTCAGGGGTCAGCCCCACCTCCACCTACAGTTTCCCGCTGTCTGTCGGCGCTCAGCCCCACTTCCACACATAGTTCCCCGCTGTCCCTCGGCGCTCAGCCCCCACCTCCACTCATAGTTTCCCGATGTCCCTCAGAGCACAGCCCAACTCCACACAAAGTTCGCTGTCCCTCAGTGACCAGACCCCACCTCCACCAATACTTCCCGGCTATCCCTCATCGGTCACCCCGCACCTCTTCCCATATTTCCCCGCTGTCCCTCAGCAGTCAGCTTCACCTCCACCCATAGTTCCCGGCTGTCCCTCAACGGCCAGCCCATACCTCCTCCCATAGTTCTCCCCTGTCCCTCAGCTGCCAGCCCCCACCTCCACCCATAGTTCCCCGCTGTCCCACGGTGCTCAGTCCCCAGCTCCACCCATAGTTCCCCGTTGTCCGTCAGCAGTCATCCCCACCTCCACCTATACTTCCCCGCTGTCCCTCAGCGGCCAGCCCCCACCTCCTCCTATAGTTCCCCGCTGTCCCTCAGCGGCCAGCCCCCACCTCCTCCTATAGTTCCCCGCTGTCCCTCAGCGGCCAGCCCCCACCACCTCCCATAGTTCCCCGCTATCCCTCATCAGTCAGCCCCACCTCCACCCATAGTTCCCCACTGTCTCTCGGTGCTTAGCCCCCACATTCACCCATAGTTCCCTGATGTCCCTTAGCTGCCAGCCCCCACCTCCACCAATAGTTCCCCGCTGTCCCTCAGCAGTCAGCCTCACGTCCACCTATAGTTCCCCGATGTCCCTCAGCGGTCAGCCTCACCTCCACCCATAGTTCCCCGCTGTCCCTCAGCGGTGAGCCCCATCTCCACCCATAGTTTCCCGCTGTCCCTCAGCCATCTCCCCCACCACCACCCATAGATCCCGCTGTCCCTCAGCGGCCAGCCCCCACGTCCACCCATAGTGCCCCACTGTCCCTCTGTGCTCAGCCCGCACATCCACACATCGTTCTCCGGTGTCCATCAGCAGCCAGCCCCCACATCCACCCATAGATCCCCGCTGTCCCTCAGCGGTCAGCCTCACCTCCAAACATGGTTCTCCGCTGTCCCTCAGTGGACAGCCCCCACCTCCACCCATAGATCCCCGCTGTCCCTCAGAGGTCAGCCCCACCTCCACCCATAGTTCCCCACTGTCCCTCAGCCATCTCCCCCAGCACCACCCATAGTTCCCGCTGTCCCTCAGCGGCCATCCCCCACCTCCACCCATAGTACCCGCTGTCCGTCAGCGGTCAGTCTCACCTCCAACCATAGTTCCCTGCTATCCCTCAGCGACCAACCCCCACTTCCAACCATAGTCCCCCACTGTCCCTGGGTACTCAGCCCCCACATACACCCATAGTTCTCCGCTGTCCCTCAGCTGCCAGCCCCCACCACCAACCAGAGTTCCCCGCAGTCCCTCAGCGGTGAGCCTCACCTCCACCCATAGTTCCCCCCTGTCCCTCAGCGGTCATCCCCACCTCCACCCATAGTTCCCCTCTGTCCCTCGGTGCACAGCTCCCACGTCCACCCATAGTTCCCCGCTGTCCCTCAGCTGCCAGCACCCACCTCCACGCATAGTTCCCCGCTGTCCCTCAGCGGTGAGCCTCACCTCCACCCATAGTTCCCCCCTGTCCCTCAGCGGTCATCCCCACCTCCAACTATAGTTCCTCGGTATCCCTCAGTGGTCATCCCCACCTCCACCTATAGTTCCCCGCTGTCGCTCAGCGTTCAACCACACCTCCACCCATAGTTCCACACTGTCCCTGGGTACACAGCCCCCACCTCCACCCATAGTACCCCGCTGTCCCTCAGCGACCAGCCCCCACCTCAACCCTTAGTTCCCCCCAGTCCCTCAGCATCCAGCCCCACCTACACCCATAGTTCCCCGCTGTCCCTCAGCGACCAGCCCCCACCTCAACCCATAGTTCCCCGCTGTCCCTCAGCAGTCACCACCCATCTCCTCCCATTTTTCCCCGCTGTCCCTCAGCTGTCAGGCTCACCTCCACCCATAGTTACCCGCTGTCCCTCATTGGTCAGGCCCACCTCCACCCATACTTTCCCGCCGTCCCTCAGCAGTCAGCCTCACCTCCACCCATAGTTCTCCGCTGTCCCTCAGGTGCCAGCCCCCACCTCCAGCCATAGTTCTCCGCTGTCCCTCAGGTGCCAGCCCCCACCTCCAGCCATAGTTCCCCGCTGTCCCTCAGTGGCCAGCCCCACCTCCACTCATACTTCCCCGGTGTCCCTCAGCGGTCAGCCCCAGATCCCCCCATAGTTCCGCACTATCCCTCGGTGCTCAGTCCACACATCCACCCATAATTCTCCGCTTTCCCTCAGCTGCCAGCCCCAACCTCCACCCATAGTTCCCCGCTGTCCCTCAGCCATCACCCCCAGCTCCACCCATAGTTCCCGCTCTCCCTCAGAGGCCATCCCCCACCTCCACCCATAGTACCCCGCTGTCCCTCAGGGGTCAGCCTAACCTCCACCCATAGTTCCCCGCTGTCCCTTGGTGCTCAGCCCCCACCTTCACCCATAGTTCCATGCTGTCCCTCAGCGGTCAGCCACACCTCCACCCATAGTTCCCCGCTGTCCCTCAGTGGTCATCCCCACCTCCAACTATAGTTCCCCGCTGTCCCTCAGTGGTCATCCCCACCTCCACCTATAGTTCCCCTCTGTCCCTCAGCGGTCAGCCCCAACTCCACCCATAGTTCCCCACTGTCCCTCGGTGCACAGCACCCACCTCCACCCATAGTTCCCCGCTGTACCTCGGTGCTCAGCCCCCACCTCCACCCATAGTTCCCCCCTGTCCCTCAGCGGTCATCCCCTCCTCCAACTATAGTTCCCCGCTATCCCTCAGTGGTCATCCCCACCACCACCTATAATTCCCCGCTGTCCCTCAGCGTTCAACCACACCTCCACCCATAGTTCCCCACTGTCCCTGCGTACACAGCCCCCACCTCCACCTATAGTACCCCGCTGTTTCTCAGGTGCCAGCCCCCACCTCCACCATAGTTCCCCGCTGTCCCTTGGTGCTCAGCCCCCACATCCACCCATAGTTCCCCGCTGTCCCTCGGTGCTCAGCCCCAACTCCATCCATAGTTCCCCGCTGTCCCTCAGCAGCCAGCCCCCACCTCCACCCTTAGTTCCCCCCTGTCCCTCAGCGGCCAGCCCCCAACTCTTCCCATAGTTCCCCGCTGTCCCTCAGCTTCCAGCCCCCGCCTACACCTATAGTTCCCCGCTGTCCCTCAGCAGTCATCACCCATCTCCTCCCATTGTTCCCCGCTGTCCCTCAGAGGTCAGGCTCATCTCCACCCATAGTTACCCGCTGTCCCTGAGCGGTCAGTCCCACCTCCACCGATAGTTCGCCTATGAACCTCAGCGGTCAGCCTCACCTCCACCCATACTTCCCCGCTATCCCTCAATGGTCAGGCCCACCTCCACCCCTACTTTACCGCTGTCCCTCAGCAGTCAGCCTCACCTCCACCCATAGTTCCCTGCTGTCCCGCAGCGCCCAGCCCCCACCTCCACCCATAGTCCCCCACTGTTCCTCGGTGCTCAGCCCCCACATCCACCCATAGTTCTCCGCTGTCCCTCAGCTGCCAGCCCCCACCTCCAGCCATAGTTCCCCGCTGTCCCTCAGCGGCCAGCCCCCACCACCACACATACTTCCCCGGTGTCCCTCAGCGGTCAGCCGCAGATCCCCCCATAGTTCCCCACTGTCCTTCAGTGCTCAGCCCCCACCTCCACCCATAGTTCCCCGCTGTCCCTCGGTGCTCAGTCCCCACCTCCACCCATAATTCCCCGCTGTCCCTCAGCGGTGAGCCCCAGCTCCACCTATAGTTCCCCGCTGTCCCTCAGCTGCCAGCCCCCACCTACACCCATAGTTCCCCGCTGTCCCTCGGCGGTCAGCCTCACTTCAACGCATAGTTCGCCGCTGTCCCTTGGTGCTCAGCCCCCACCTTCACCCATAGTTCCCCGCTGTCCCTCAGCTGCCAGCCCCCACCACCACACATACTTCCCCGGTGTCCCTCAGCGGTCAGCCGCAGATCCCCCCATAGTTCCCCACTGTCCTTCGGTGCTCAGTCCCCACATCTACCCATAATTCTCCGCTGTCCCTCAGCTGCCAGCCCCAACCTCTACCCATAGTTCCCCGCTGTCCCTCAGCCATCACCCCCAGCTCCACCCATAGTTCCCGCTCTCCCTCAGAGGCCATCCCACACCTCCACCCATAGTTCCCCGCTGTCCCTCAGCGGTCAGCCTAACCTCCACCCATAGTTCCCCGCTGTCCATTGGTGCTCAGTCCCCACCTCCACCCATAGTTCCCGGCTGTCCCTAAGCGGTCAACCCCCCAATTCCTCCCATAGTCCCCCGCTGTCCCTCAGCGCTCAGCCCCCACCTCCACCCATAGTTCCCTGCTGTCCCAAAGCGCTCAGCCCCCACCTCCACCCATAGTTCCCCACTGTCCCTTAGCGGTCGGCCTCACCTCCACCCATAGTTCCCCGCTGTCCCTCGGTGCTCAGTTCCCACCTCCACCCATAATTCCCCGCTGTCCCTCAGCGGTGAGCCCCAGCTCCACCTATAGTTCCCCCCTGTCCCTCAGCTGCCAGCCCCCACCTACACCCATAGTTCCCCGCTGTCCCTCGGCGGTCAGCCTCACTTCCACGCATAGTTCGCCGCTGTCCCTTGGTGCTCAGCCCCCACCTTCACCCATAGTTCCCCGCTTTCCCTCAGCTGCCAACCCTCTCCTCCACCCATAGTTCCCCGCTGTTCCTCAGCGGTCAGCCTCACCTCCACCCATAGTTCCCCACTGTCCCTCGTGCTCAGCCCCCACATCCACCCATAGTCACCCGCTGTCCCTCAGCTGCCAGACCCACCTCCACACATAGTTACCCGCTGTGCCTCAGTGGTCAGCCTCATCTCCACTCATAGTTCCCCGCTGTCCCTCCATGCTCAGCCCCCACCTCCACCCATAGTTCCCCGCTGTCCCTCAGCGGCCAACCCCCTCCTCCACCCATAGTTCCTCCTGTCCCTCAGCGGCCAGCCCCCATGTCCTCCTATAGTTCCCCGCTGTCCCTCAGCTGCCAGCCCCCACCTCCACCCATAGTTTCCCGCTGTCCCTCGGAGGTCAGCCTCACCTCCACCCATTGTTCCCTGCTGTCTCTCATAGGTCAGCCCCACCTCCACACATAGTTCCCCACTGTTTCTATGTGCTTAGCCCCCACCTCCACCCATAGTTCCCCGCTGTCCCTCAGCGGTCAGCCTCACATCCACCCTTAGTTCCCCGCTGTCCCTCAGTGGTCAGCCTCACCTCCACCCATAGTTCCCCGCTGTCGCTCGGTGCTCTGTCCCAACCTCCACTCATAGTTCAGTTAACATTTATCAAGTGACTACTTAGGTCAGCCTTGCATTGATTTGTCACTTTGGCCCTGCTAAGAACACACTGATGTCAGGATTACTAAACTCATTTTACATGTGGAAACTGAGGCACATAAATTTTAAGTAACTTACCTAAGGATGTACAGTGAGTGTAAGAACAAGGATTTGGCCCCAGGCCTAACTGACTTCAAAGTCTGCACTCAACTCATGGGAATAGAAAAGTAGCCAACCTGGAAAAACTATTCTAATGAGCCAACAACAGGAAGACATGTACACCAAGGGTCAAGTTTAAACAAAATCAAGTATATTATCTAACTTTTGTCAACCAAAATCATAATTGCATGATGGTTGCCTGAGGAAGCATGTAGCGTGGTCACAAAATGGAATTTTTCTCTAGATGAATAAACTGGCCCAATCAGGAACACAAGTACTCATCCCTTTGCTGGAAATAGAAGATATGAGTTTGGGGAATGGATGGGGAGGAAAGAGAAAAGTTCTCTATTCTGTCTTCTTTTTCATTAAAACTTTGCAGAGAAAGTACATCAAATCATTTCCTCCCTCCTCAGTAACAAACATGGGGCAGAGACCACAAAATAATCAAATCCATCCAGAAAATACTTTCCAAGGGAAATAATAATCTCAAATCACAGAACTTTGGCAGGCAAGAGAGATTTGGAGGAACATCAAGATAATGATATTGGTCAGCAAATTAGATACAGCACTGCAATCCAATAAGAAAGCAAAATCCAATGCTAATGTGACTGGCAAAGTTTCCCAAGCCAAGGTATCTGCTGCACTGTAGGTCGGGAGGCAGGGGAATTCCTGCTCACAACCCAGGTGGGTCCCACATGTAACACAGCACTTGGTTTAAACCTCAGTGCTGCCGAGTCCTCAACCTCAAAGACCCTGGGAGGAAGAGAGATGCAGTGGGGAACAACTTGAGGAGAAGAGATGAGATCAGAGAGTCAGCCACCCTGAACATGGCCATGAACAGGGGTAGACAGGTCCTGGGTGAGGTGGACCAAGGAAAGGAGGCTGAACATTAAGGACACAATAGAAACGGCGACACGATTCTCTGAACTATAGAAAGGATAAGGCAAATAGGCGACGAATGGCCAAGATGCACTGGGAGCTTGCAATGTCACTCTGCCCAATCCCTGCTCCTGTTTCGAGGTTGTACCCATGTCCTCCTAGACAGAGGAATACCATTTCACTTCCTTAAAGGTTTTCTTTGAAAGCAATTTTGTACCTTTGCTCAGGGACTTAAATGAATTTCTTATCATGCTTAAATACAGAGAAAAGCTTTCTTGGATCAAACTCAAATCCTTCCTTCTCAACTTAAACTTTTCTACAGACTTGCAAAGAGAATTGTAGATCCTTAGCATCTTTCATGTAAAACAAACAAACAAACAAACAAACAAAAATTCCATTCTTGGGCTGGGAATGTGGCTCAAGCGGTAGCGCGCTCGCCTGGCATGCGTGCGGCCCGGGTTCGATCCTCAGCACCACATACCAACAAAGATGTTGTGTCCGCCGAGAAATAAATATTAAAAATTCTCTCTCTCTCTCTCTCTCTCTCTCCTCTCTCACTCTCTCTTAAAAAAAAAAACTCCATTCTTAATTAAGCGACCATTTCATTTGTGCTCTCTCAAATGAAACAATCTTTGTTTCTCAACTTTCTTTCATGCCCCTGGCTTTCCAACTCTCTGAATATTTTTTTTTTTTGCTTTGTTGAAGAAGAAAAAAAAAATTTTGAAAACTTCAAAAAAATAAAGAAATAAAGGAACTTAAAAAGTTGTATAGCTCTGCCATTAAGGACCAAAACATGTGTCCAAAAAATGAACCATGACATCCTTCTATACCACAGTTTCTTAGCCTACATACTGTTTACACTTTGGACCAGATAACTCTTGAGTGTGTGGGGGATAGAGGATCATTGTAGAATGTGTAGCACCTCAAGCCACCAGGTGCCAAGGGCACTCCACCCAGTTGTTACAACCAAACAGATCTTGAGATAATGTTAAATACCTCCTGAGGTGGGTGGGGGGTAAAGTCAGAGTCAAGACTATCTAGTGCAATCTGACTCTTTCCCCTGATGGTGAAGCCTCCGGTATGTCCCAGGGCCTAGCAGGGCAAGATCCAGAGGGACTTGTCCTCCAATTCCAGCACAGAGCACTTCCAAGAGAGGTGGAAAGAGCCACACTCCTTCCATTCACAAGCCTGGCTGGAGGCTGACTGGGCAGGCCAGTGCTCTGCAAAGTGCAGATGAGAGAACCAACGGAGCTCTTCTTCTTTCCTGCCTCTGTAACAATATGGGGCCAGATTGACCTTTCTCTTTCAGGGGGCTTGTATTCTCTAGCAAGCTCACTTGGGGAGTATGGATGTCAACGTCAGGAGGAAAACCCTCCCCACCAGGCCTGGGGCTTGGCCCCTCAGTCCCTGCAGCACCTCACTGCCATCACTGGTCCAGCCCGGCTCCTCAGGCAATTACTAATGAAGGTGATGCTGGTGCCATGGAGCACTCCTGTAATCCCAGTGGCTCAGGAGGCTGAGGCAGGAGGATCGAAAGTTCAAAGCCAGCCTCAGCAAAAGTGAGGTGCTAAGCAACTCAGTGAGACCCTGTCTCTGAAGAAAATACAGGGCTGTGGATGTGGCTCAATTGGTGGAGTACTTGCCTTGCCTGCATAAGGCCCTAGGTTCAATCCCCAGCACCACCAAAAACAAAAAAAGAAAAGAAAAGAAAAGAAAAGAAAATACAAAATAGGGCTGGGGATGTGGCTTAGTGGTCAAGTGCCCCTGAGTTCAATCCCCAGTACACTCCCCTAGGAAAAAAAAAAAGAAAAGAAAGAAGAAAGAAGGTAGTTACCTCTTCAGGATTATAAGTGAGTCTTTGGTCTGGATGTCTCACATTTGGTTACTCCAGTGAGGACCTACTGTTTGTAGTACATGTTCACACACAGTAAATGAACACACCCTTGTGATTTCCAGCGAGAAATCATTATCAGACATGAACACACAACACAGCAAGGTCAAGAGCAAACCCTAGTTTTAGATGAATTCCTTTACAGTCCCAGATCTTTCAGCACTGTATTTAAGAAGCTTTTATTCAGTGTGTAGGAAATAATTTCTACAGACACATTATTTTCACCAAAATATAAAATGGATTTCAAGTCACTTTCCTGGTGGGAAAAATTAATCCATATGTCTTTGCTTCATTGACAATTTAATCACTGGCGAGTGTTTTATAAACCATCATTTGGAGATGATGAGCCTGTTCAGTCTTAAAGAGCTTGGGGAAAACTTAAGGCTTTCCTTTTTTAATATGGTAATTTCTGTTTGGAAGTAATGTAACCACCATTTATTAAGGTTTAGAAAAAAAGAGAAAAACACACATAATCCCATAATCCTAACAAAACATTTGGGGTTATCCCCTTCCAGTAGTGGATGGGCATTTTTAATAAGAAATGCTTAGTAGAAGCTGAAGAAAGTTAATCTAATCAGAATTTCAGGAAAAGGACTAAGTGCTTAAGTCGCCACAGAAAATCAAAGCATGAAATAGCCCAATTTGGAAGGAACATTTTGAAATTTAGGAAAACCCCACTGGCATCCCATCTTTTCTGCCCATAGCATAGTAAAGAAAGTCTCCCCCACCTCTGTTACGTACTCTAGCTCCCTCTTCTCTCTTCTTTGGCCTGACTTTTTCTTCCTTTTCCTCCAACCTGTCCCATTTTGACTGTATACAATCACAAGACCCACAGTAGGTGTTTGAGCACACCCAGGGGTCCCTCTACCCTGCCTTCTGCTGCCACCACCATTGCTAATATTGAGAAAGTGCAAGTTCCCGGGCCCTGCCAGGGTTTAGCTTTCCCCCAAGGCAGGATGCAGAATAAGCCTTGCAGAAGTCTCTTCTACACAGTACAAAAATTAAGTCACCAGTTGGCCACTGAATTCACTATAAACAACTATTATAATAACTGAATCATCTGGAATGAAAGCCCAAAAGATAAGGATGAGCTAGGGATAATCCATCAAAACAATCCAAACCTGTCCTTCCGCACAAAACCAACACTGATGTCCCCCAAGACCCTTTTCAATCCTGTATGCCAACATGAACTGGCTGAGTAATGCCCCCATGTCCATCCAGGTCTCCACCCTCCATCTTAGCAAAAAACAACCTCAGACATGAATTTCCTTTCTTCTTCATTCCAGGATCTTCTGTGCACCATGCTTCATTCCACAAAACAAGAAGATAATAATATATGGCAGAAGAAATTAGAACAGTCAGACCTTTCTAGAATGTGTTTTAGATCCAAGAATGTCTTGTTACACATGCTACCATTATTCCAGCCACTGCTACAAACGAAGTCTGAATCCCCAGATATGTTGGGGGTGATTGTGTCAGGCTGATTGCCTGTCTAGACTTAATCTACTTCTCTCCCTCTCCTCTCCTCTCCTTTCCTCTCCTCACCTGTCTCCCTCTTTCCAAAACCCCTCCAAACATATTTTTTTTTAAAATAGAGTGGAAATGCCAATGTGTAAATAAGTACAACATATGCCTAAAAATACTCAGGGATTTAAATTACAGAAAGGAGTATGTAATCTGATATTCCAATAAGTGAAATACCACAATTCAGCTCTCTGAAAAGAACAAACATCACATTGTATTGAGGTTTTCATGACCTTAATTCTTCAAAAAATGTTATCAGATATATCTCCCTTGACTCTGTCATCTCTGAGTATATTCCCCAAGCCCTTCTATCTGTACACTCTTCCTCCAAAAATATCGAAGACCCTATATTCTTGGAGTGCCCATAAATTGCCTCTTCTGGTTCCTGACTAATCACTCAATCACAATATTCTCACTTGCGGCAGGTGTTGGGTGCGGGGAGACAGAGGGAGGGAACCACAGAGAGTTTTACACTTTTCTACAGTTTTATATCATTTCTATTAATCTTTTAATCTTGTGGCTACGAGGCAGTGTGCACAGACCAAGAATCTCTAAGAGGTCCAGTCTCATGCTCCATTTTCAGATGAGAAAACATTCTACAGAGCAAGTACCCTGTCCACGGTCACATCTACACGTCCCTCCTAACTTTCATTCTCCCCAGCCCCAATGTACCCTCACCTTGCTTAATTAATCAGCCATAAAAAAAACCATGAAAGAAATCTGATCACTCACAGAGACATGGATGAACCTGAAGGACATTACATTAAAGTGAAACAAGCCGGATACAGAAAGGTTAGTGCCACGTGATCTCCCTCATGTGAAATCTCACTCACAGCTGATCTTGTGGAAGTAGAGAGTAGAAGGTGGGGAAGGGTGGGGAGAGGGCATGGAAGAGGGTAGTCAACAAGCACAAAGTCACAGGTAGGAAGAACAAGATACTGTGGTTTTTTGCATAGGAGGATGAGTTACAATAATGTATAGAATATTTCAAAATAGCTAGAAGAAAGGATTTTAGATGTTCTTATCACAAAGGAATTATAAATATTTAAGGCAATAGGTATGCTAATTACCCTGATTCAGTCATTACACAATATATATGTGAATTGAAACATCACCTTGTATCCCAGAAATATATACCATTATTATGTGTCAATCATAAATAGGAAACTGGAAAAATGAATTCAAACCCCACAGCTGCAGAGCTGAGATGCTTAGATTGTATTTGCAGGACTGTCAGTCCTAAGGAGAACTGGACAGGAGGTCCCCTGGTTCATTAACCCAGAAGTCTCGGCTGAAAAAAGGAGAAAATAAATAGCAACCAGAGCAGATTTTCAAAACCTTTCCCTGTGCACAGGATTTGCAGTAAGTAGGCAGCTGGGCTCATCCACTTGGAGAGTCCCACAGCAGGTGCGCTGGGTGCTTTTTCTCAGGAATCTGCATCAGCAGACTTTTGGGGAAATATACATTAAATGGAATCAATGTACCCCGTCACTCTGACAGTTCAGAGATCAGGGAAACCCAGGTCCTGGAAGCAGGGACTAGCACTCCACAGGCTGGTCCTCCACTTTAAAGGCTGAGTTATTGATCCTTAATTTTAAAAAAAAGACAACTCTGCAGTCCAGAGCTGTGACAGCAGAGCTGCAGAAGGGCCGAGCTGCCTTTCTTTCTGCTGTGTTTGCATTAAGCATGGCGAGGAGTTTTTCCCAAAGGCCTGGTTGATAGGAACAAGGATGAGGAGACGCTCTGGTTAGGAAGTGATGTTAAAAACTATGAGCTGAGGAACTCAAAAGAATCAATGGCTGGCAGAAAACTCTTCCCAGTGAAGAACCTGGAAGAGAAGCAGCTGAGGGCCCGGCTCTGTGCATTTCAGCGTGAGAATATTCCCAGGTGATCACAGTTCCCATTTCCAGCCCCAGTCCCATTCTTTTTCCAGTTCATGCCTGCACTGGAGCTTCTATGGCAGGTCACTCTGGAAGGTCATGTGTCCTGCATTGGTACATCTATGGCAGGTCACTTCCTCACCCACAAAACACTCCCCCAGGTACAAATAAGGGACCTTAAACCCTGGGAAGATAAGGGGTTCCAGAGTCCTCTGAACTTCCAGGCCTCCTTAGTCTTTTGCAGTCACTCTCTTCCCAGTCCTCTCAGGTCAGGCAACAGGAAACTGCCCCTACCGAAGGGACCACTACCAAACCAAAGCTTCCTTCTCTATGGGAACCCCAGATGCAGGGGAAAATTTCATCAGAAGCCACAGTAATAGTGGCTCCCACCCACTGAGGACTGACAATGGACCTAAAGTGTGTTAAGTGCTGTGTATCTTTTTGCTCATTCCATCCACACAAGGGCCCCCCAAGAAGTGGGAATTAGCCCTCGTTGGGGGAATGAGGGGAAAGATGTTCATAACAATTAAATAATGGATCCAAGCTCAAATGCAAAATAAAACTTGAAGGAAAATAAGTGTTGGCAAGGATACACAGAAGATTGAACTATGTCATCAACAATGCAGCTACTTTGGAAATCAGTTTAGCATTTCCTCAAAAAATCAAACATGGAGTTATCATATAATTCAGCAATTCCACTTCTATGTACATACAGAAACAGAAAAAGTTCATTCACACAAAAATATATACACAAATGCTCATAGCATGGTCATTGATAATACCAAAATGTGGGACCAACCTGAAAGCCCAATCTTCCATTGAGGAATGGATAAGCAAAATTATATATATATATATAATCCCTACAATGGAATATTATTCAAATTTGAAAAGGAATGAAGAAGTATTGATACACACACCAAGTTACCAAATACAAACTCTGGAGAAGTCATGCTAAGTCAAAGATGTCACACACAAAAGGCCACATATCAGATGATGCTATTTATATGGAAACTCCAGAATAGGCAAAGACATAGAAACAGAAAGTAGGTTAGTGTTTGCTTAGGCCTGAGGGAAGGGGGAATAGGAAGTGACTGCTAGTAGACACAGGATTTGTTTGGCGGGTAATCAAAATGTTTGGGAATTAAACAGTAGGGATAGTTGTACAACCTTGTTAATTTACTGAATACCACCAGCTGGATGCCTTAAAGAGTGAACTTTATATTATGTGAATTTCATTTTTGTTATGATTTGGATGTGAGATGTCCTCCCAAAACTCAAGTGTGAGATATTGCAAGAAAGTTCAGAGGGGAAATGATTAGGCTGTGAAAGCCTTAACCTAATCAGTGAATTAATACCCTGATAGAAATTAGCTGAGTGGTAGGGTGTGGCAGGAGGAGGTAGAAATTGGGGGTGTGGCTTTGGGGTATACATTTGTATCTGGTGAGTAGAGAGCTCTTTGCTTCCTGATCAACATGTGCGCCACTTCCCTTTGCCACACTCCTTCTCCATGTTGTTCTGCCTCACCTTGAGCTCCGAGCAACAGAGCCAGCTGTCTGTGGATTGAGACCTCTGAAACCGTCAGCCCTTAAGTAAACTTTTCCTCCTCTGCAGTTGTGCTGGTCAGGTCCTTAGTCACAGCAGCAAAAAAAAAAAAGCTGGCTAAAATAATTTTGGTAGACAACATTTAAATGAAAAAGAGTAAGGTGGTACCAAAAAAAGTGTGGGCAGGAGTTATGTCCAGGTCCCTCTCAATCTAAAAACATAAAAAAGCAATGTAAAACAACACTCTAATAGGCTGTGAAATCACTTTCTGAGTCAATAACTATTCAATGAGTGTCTACTGTGTGCCAAACTCAGAGCTCGGGTGACAGACATGATCTAAACAGACGTGATCCCGAAGCTCTCAGCACTTAGGGTCTGGTGATGAGTGCAAAGAGAACTGTTTGAAAGTGCAATGAGAATAGACCCTTAGAGTGCTATAAGAATGCAAACAGGGGCATGAACCCTCGTGGGGAAGGGGATCAAGAAAGGTTTGGGTAGAAGGTGATGATCTCTGTGTCTCCTCAGGATGAATCCTAGGTAACTGGGCCAAGATGCCAGAGGAGTAGAGTTAGACTGATCCCTGGTACGTAGCAGGAGCTCAGCGGAATGTCTCAACCAGGTGAAAGCCCAGCCGGGCACACACTATCTGGTAAGAGCAGAAGACAGAAGAACGTCCAAGTAGAGTTTCTGTGACTGAATCCAAAGATGTCGGGTCCTAGGTAAGTAGACAAGTTGAGGCTCCTGGGGTAAGGGGCATTGGTAAGCCTGTCAAAAGGAGTTTGGACTTCACCATAAGGCTATGGGGAATCACCAAAGGGTCTTGGCTGCTTGTTTCTGTTAGGGGTTTCTGAAAGACCAGATATAATCAAAGAAGATCAAATAAAGTCTCTTTGGAACATTCAGGTGGGCTCAGGAACAATCCGGAGCTGGCTGAAAAAAGGAAGTGACAAATACTTATGGCTTCTAAGATGAGCAGCCTATCCTTTCCCTAGGCGGGGAGCAAGGGTGTATAATCCAGAATACCAGGCTACAGACAACCCAGGGCATTTCCCAGGACCTAGGGAAACTAGCACTGCTTTACCCACTCTAATCTGACCGATCATGGAAGCCCAGCCTTGCAATGTGTCTCTTCTGGTGTCTGACTCAGGACAGCATATGTCCTTCCAACAGGCTGGCTCAGTGATGGGCAGCTGTGCCCACTGATGGACATGGTCACAGAGTGTCAACTGGTAGGATCTGTGGACCCATCAAGAAGAGAGATCCTAGCCAGGCGCAGTGGTGCATGCCTGTAACCCCAGTGACTCAGGAGGCTGAGGCAGGAGGATCGAAAGTTCAAAGCCAGCCTTAGCAAAGCGAGGCGCTAAGCAACTCAGTGAGACCCTGTCTCTAAACAAATACAGAATAGGGCTGGGGATGTGGCTTACTGGTACCCCTGAGTACCCCTGAGTTCAATCCTTGGTCCCCCCACTAAAAAAAAAGAAGAGAGATCTGGGGGCACAGAGCTCTGGGCAGGAGGAAGGAACCTGGTGTCTCCTGTGCAGCTACTGAGGGCCAGGCATGCTGCTTCCATCTTCTCAGCCACTTTCTGGAAAGCTATTTATTGTTCTCTGGAAAGCTATTTATTATTTTCATTTCACAAATGAAAAGGCTGAGACTTGACAATAAGTCATTGTGTCAGAGTCAGGGACCAGGCTCAGATGGAAACTGTCAGCCCGCTGACTTTGACTCTTGGGGCTCTCATGGCTTGCCTTTCTTTTTCTGTTTTCAGATTTGGGGTCCGAAGAGTAGAATACATATAACACATGTCTCCATTCAATGCATTCTACTGTCAAAAGTCACTGCAAGACAATTCTATTGTACTGTTATGTGTGTGTGTGTGTGTTCTCATCTTCATCCTTGATCTGACTTCTATTTCTCTATTTTTACCTCCCCGATAGAACCCATTCTAATGTGATGGATATATTTGCTTGGATAACTAGAGGTCCTGACTGGTGTGGAGGGCTGGGGTTACTTACTTTACATTAATAAGCAGCACATATAGAGCTTGTGTTTAAGGCAAGGGGGTGCTGTTAAGAACCACGTGCACTACTGCAGGACAAGTGGGATACCCGGATTCCTGCTTGGGGGAATAAGCTAGGTGACACTGCTCATTGCTCCACAACTACTGGGAGTCAAATTGGCAGGACAGTAGGTTTTGTTCAAAGCCAGCTTTGAAGGAAGATAGAGGAAATTTTTTGTTTCTAAATTTCCATCTTCCTGGCTTTGAGGTGAGGAAAGCTTTAAAAAGAGAAGAGAAGGAAAAATGGGACAAAAGGCAGAAAATACACACATGCATATTTCTTTAGCCTGAGCTAGACAGGCCAGCAGGAGGTGATCTCCACTCAGCTCCCTTGGCATCTGTCAGGGCAGGGTGGGAAGAGGGCGTCATGGTTAAAGCCTCTATCTCAGCAGGAGGAAGTTGTCCTGGATTTCAGAGGGGCCCTTAATTTCAGTCTGTTTCACATGCACCAAGTGCCACTTGTTTGTTCCCACAGCAGTGACACCTAGGCAGCAAACTATCACAAACAACACTGTGATGGACATCTTCATCCACATCTCCAGACGGACATATGCAAGAACTCTTCTGGGGTGGGAACACAGGTGTGAGACCGCTGGTTGTGGTGAGTCTACTGTACTTAAATTATTACTCAAGCAGCCTGCACCCATTAAGCATGCGTGTTCCTACTTCCCTTCATCCTTACAAACACTAAATACTCTCTAAAAAGATAGGTCTAAAGCAACCTGTCATTTAAATTTTCTTTTCACTTTCCACATTTTTATTAGTGCTTTATAGTTGTTCATATTGATGGGATTTGTTGTTATATATTCACACATGCACACAATGTGGCAACATAGTTTGAACATTATCACTCCCCAGCACATCCCCCTCCCTCCCCTTCCCTTACCCCTTGGTCCCTTTCCTCAACTGACCTCCGTTTGATTTTCATGAGATCCCCACCCTTTCACACACACCTTTCTTTTCCTTTTTCCTCCCTAAGCTTCCACATAGGAGACAAGACATATGGCCCTTGACCTTCTGACTTTGGCTTATTTTGCTTAATGTAATGGTCTCAAGGCCCATCTATTTTCCTGCAATTGCCATCATTTTATTTTTCTTTATGGTTGAATAAAACTTCATTGTGTATGTTGATGGGCACCCAGGCTGGCCCCATAATTTGGCTATTGTGAATGGTGCTGCTAACATCATGGCTATGCACATATCACTGTAGTATAATGAGCTGAATTTTTTAGGATAAATACCCAGAAGTGGGCCATACACAGTTCCATGCCTAGTCTTTTGAGGAACCTCCATACTGATTTCCATAGTGGTTGGGCTGATTTACAATCCCACCCACAGTGGAGAAGTGTTCCTTTTTTCTCCATACCCCTTTGGAATTCTCTCATTTTTAAAATCTGCATTTCTTTGATTACAATTAGTAGATTTTGACAAACATTTGCTAGCCATTAACCTGTTTTCCACTTGCTATTTCTTCCTCTTGACTTTGTGTGTGTGTGTGTGTGTGTGTGTGTGTGTGTGTGTGTGGTGCTGGATGGAACATGCTAGGCCAGTGCTTCACCACTGAGCTACATCCCCAGTTCCCTCTTGAGTTCTTAACTTTTTTTCTGGATCAATCCCCTCCTTGATTTTTGCTGTTCAAAATATCGTCTCCCTATCTTTCAGTGGCCTGTTAACTAGTCCGTGGAGTACGCTGATCTTGTTCTTTCCCTGTAACCCATAAAACAATTTAGTTCAGAAGCCAGTTATCACAAGTCTTGATCCTTTGGATTTTGAGAATAAAGTGAGAAGTTAGGCAAATGTTGGCCTGTGGGTCTTCTGTTGCCTTCAGCAGGTCAGTGTCAATAGCCTGGCTGTCTTTATGTTCCCACAACCCCTTTCAGTAGAGAACCAGGACATGAAGAGCAAGTGTGGACACAGGCTGCAGTGCTGAGCTCTGGATTCAGTCTCTGCAATCCAGGATGTTCCCCGCCCTGCTCAGCATACACCCAGCAGGGCAGCAGGCCTGCTGGACAAATGACCAGGTGATGTGGTACTTGAATGGAAGGCTTTCCTGAAAAGTTACCATCAAAAACTGGGTCAGGTGGACAAGTGCTGAGGGAATATTGGCAATGACCACCTGTGAGTAACGAATGTCATGACCTAAGATTGCTCCACACAGAGGGGACCTTGAGACAGAATGTTTAGACACAATCCTGTTGCTCAAAACATTTGCATACCCTTAGTGTCAAACATTCCTTACAATGTCCTGGGAACATCCTACTTATTCTCACCATCCTACTTATTCTCACTTTTCTTCCTCCCGGGAGTCTGCTCATCCTGCCATTGGCCTCATCATCAACACCTGACCTGATGGATACTCAAATCAACTGTCCTTTCCTGTCCACTCACACAGTCCATGTTCTATGACTGGCCCTCACATTCATTGTCTGGGGATGAGCAATTCCATGAAACTAATTCAGAGGAACCATGACAACCTGGAGAGAGGTGGCATCATTGAGAGACTGTTAAGTATTAATATTAATGAGGTCTATAAAGACCTCATACCAATGTGGCCCTCTTGAATGGGTGCTCATGACTTTATGCCCCAGGAATTTTTATCACCTGGCTTAATTTCACCATGAGGCCTCTTTTAGGGGGCTGGGAACACAAAACTTGTCACATTCCTTTATTTGCTTAAGAAAAACAGCACAGTCCTGCTGTCATCTCAAAGTTCAAGTATCAGCAGCCACCTTTTCATAACTTAATAATCAATGATAGTTGTGTGTGGGGATGTGTGTGGGGAGTGGTTCTGAGTAGTTTAAGATCTTCACATTTTGAGGTTTTGGGGTTTTTTTTTCAAAAACACATTCTGGTATCTCTGTATTTGACCCAGGGCAGCAAGAAAAAAAAAAAAACATGGTTTGTTCAATTCAGTAGTATTCACTGAAAATTTTCCATGAGCCTGGCACTGTTGGGTGTGTTTTAGTCAGCTATTTTGCTGCTGTGACTAAAAGGACCCAACTAGAACAATTATAGAGAAGGAAAAGTTTATTTGAGGGCTCATGGTTTCAGAGATCTCTGTCCATAGAAGGCTGGCTCCATTCCTCGTGGCTCAAGGTGAGGCAGAACATCATGGCAGAAGAGTGTGGCAGAGGGAAGCAGCTCACATGGTGATCAGGAAGCAGAGAGGAGACTCCATTCACCAGATACAAATATATACCCCAAAGCCACACCCCGATTCCCACCTCCTCCAGCCACACCTTATCACTTCAGTTACTGCTCCATGAATCCCTATTAGGGGATTAAATCACTGATTGGGTTAAGACTCTGATAACCCAGTCATTTCTCCTTTGAACCTTCCTGTCCTGTCTTACACGTAAGTCTTGGGGGGACACCACATCTAAACCATAACAGGGTGCTGGGAATTTAAAGTAACAAAGACAAGATCATGGTGTTTGATGAACTTACAATCCAGTGGTGGAGAGAAGCATGTAAATAAGTCACCAAACAGGGAAGGGACTGATGCTATCTAGGGGGAATGAACAATTATATCTTCTGCAAAGAGTGATGATTAGGGAAGGGTTCCCAGGGAAAGAGATGTTTCAAGCTGGCATAAAAGCACACTGGAGTCCTGCAGGTAGAGAAGAGAAGGAAGTTGCTCTAGGCAATGGCAGCCACACAGACAAAGACAAAGAGGTGTGAGAATGTAAAGTATGTTCTTTGAGGACACAGATGAGCTGAGGCCACCTCCCACTGCTGCACCAGCTGTGCACTGCCCAACTGCAGGGGAGGACAGTAAGGCAGGACGGGGATATGAATGATGCAGCCAGGAGTCAGACAACATGGTGGCCTGAGAGAAGGGTGGGATAGAAGTGGAGAGACAAATCATCAGAAATTCCTCATTCATTTCATTTGTTGCTATAGTCATCAATGTGCAATTGCTCAGCAAATATTGACTGAACAACCATTGGGAATTTGGGGGTTTACCTTACTTCTGCCATTTTTGCCTTCTTCACACACAAAGACCTATTGAGGACCCTCTAGCAAAAAGATCAGCACTCTTCAAACCTGAGAGACACCACTCACCTACATTTCATTGCCATGTGGATTAGTCAGTGGAACTGAGCCAGCCCCCTGGCTCATCTTCATGCATGGCCAGTTCAACACTCTTATCCTATAAATTAGGAACTGAGGGTCCAAATAAGACTCCCTCAAAATTAACAGCTGGTAAGTTCTAGAGCCTGAACTAGGAGCTAAGTCTCTCAACTTAGATCTCAGTACTCTTTGCACTAAAAGGATAAAGAGTAGTAACTGAGGACTCTGTATTTATTCTTCCAAGAAGGGAGGGTTGTGCCTATACCAGCCAGCTAAGTAACCCCAGTTGCTATTGATAGGTAACTTTGAAATCCTGGTGTCAAGAAAAATTCAGGTCTGACCCTCATCACAACCCAATGTGGGCTGGGGAGCACAGAGGTCTAGCAGTTACACAGGGGAGCAGTGGGATTTTTCTTGTGATAGGAAGGATGGAGAACAGACACCCACTCTTAGGTGCTTCACCTGGAAGGACTCACATCATTGCTGCTCCCGTCCCAGTGGCGACAACAACCATAGAGTGCACTTAGAAGCAAGGGTGCTGAGAAAAGCAGTTTAGCTTCATACTAGGAAGTTGAGATGGGCTCAGTGAGCATCCAACCAACCCATGCCACAGTTAACGTAGGGCAAGTCCACGTCGTGGCTGTTATCCCAATGAGAGCAGCCTAACAGCAGTCAACTGAATGCCTACTTGGTGTCTACCCCAGAGCCATCGCTTCCTTCCCCTGGGCCTTCCCCATTGCCCATTGCACAGGTAGGAACTGAGACCCAGAGACCTGTCCAGGGTCTTAGCCAACCATGCAGCTCCAGAACCTAGGAGGTCTAGACTCCAAGAAGCACTGTGGATAGCAGAAGGTGTTGACAGCAGCACACCTCAGCACTAGTTGTTCGCAGTGGCAAAAGATGGCAGACAGGCCTCTGGGGAGGAGAAGGGACAGGAGAGGGGGAGAGTCCCAGCTGTCTTTTCTCTGTTGCTCCCCTGCCTGCCAGTCATGCTTTCCTCTGACTCCGTCATGGAATTGTTTATTTTTATTGGCACAAGCACCACCACTCAGAATATTTGTCTGCAAGGAGAGAGCAGCAGGGGCGGATTCTGGAGCCCGGGGGTGAGTGGGCCTGTGTGTGCGCTGCCTTAGGTACGCATCTGCTCTTTGGTTTAAACTTAGCTTTCTCCAAAGTGGAGAACACAAACCAGTGCTTCTTTCCACCTCCAAGCACTGTGGATCTCCAGCTGGAGAGGCACGATTGGGAAAGAGATTCAAACATTCAGCTTCTCCCCCAGGTCCAAGCTCCTAAGGCCCCTGAAACAACCTGATGCCTTCAAGCCCTTCCCTGGTGTCAGGTTGGGCTCTCCTGGGGTTGCTCTGTCCCCACAGCAAATCTCCCAAAGCTCTTTCATGTCACCACCATATCCTCCAAACATTCCTATAGTACGTCTGCCTCTTCATCAATCTACCTTTAGTGTTTCTTTTCTTTTTTCTTTTTTTTTTTTTTTTGCGAGGGGGAGGGAACCGCTGAGCCACATCCCCAGCCCTATTTTGAATTTTATCTAGAAACGGTCTCTGAGTTGCTTAGCGCTTTGCTTTTGCTGAGGCTGGCTTTAAACTGGTGATCCTCCTGCCTCAGCCTCCCAAGCCACTGGGATTAATGGGCATGTGCCACCATGCTCAGCTACATTTAGTGTTTCTGTAGGTGACATGAACTCCTAGCTATGGAGGATTTGATTCAAATCAGAAAACTATAGCTATACAGCTGGGATTGACTCAATCAATCAACCCACTGTTTATAAAGTTAATGCCTCTTTAGAAATCACATTAGTTCCTGGGATTCCCCAACCCCTAAACTTTAAGCATTTTTAAACTAGTATCCTTGATTTAGGTTGTTGAACTACAGTTCAATGGAGATAGGCAGGCAGGCAGAGAGGAAGGCAGATAGATTGACGGATGATTTTTTGAGAAAAAAGAGTAAATTTCATAGCTCCTTGGTGAGAGCTAAATAGCACAGTGGGGGGAGCGTTGTGCTAGCTGCTTTCATTTACCTTATTATCTCATTTAATCTTCATAGTATGATGTTGTCACTTACTATAAGAAAGGCATCTCATTAGACACTGCAAGGGTCAAAGTGATTTAAAAATGTTTCTGTCCCTCCTGGAGCTCAGACTGGTGGCCATCATGGTTTATCACCATTACAGTCACTAACATTAGTAGCAACATGGCGGGATGGTCCTCGTGATTGGCTGAGCTCACGTTTATGCCAGTACACAAAGTACTTGGCAGACATCATCTCATTTATTTCTCTACCACATCTAAGGGACAGGCATTATTACTGTTAAACCCATTTTCTGGTCAAATAACTCAAGTCTCAGAGAGATTAAGTCACCTGCTGAGGCATCACACTTGTAAGGAATGAGCTCAGGAGTAATAATAACTGGGACAAAAAATGCAAACAGAGGCCAGAACCCTGGAAAGGGCTACACCAGAGTCACGAATGAAGTTCCCAGGAAGGCAAAGTGTCATTCTTATGGAAGAGCCTGGGAGAGTTATCTGGATGAGTCTGAAGACGAGCTGGTCCCTAAAACTATAGCAAGGCCCCCACAGGTAGATGCAGGAGGGAGGAACTCTGGAGAATGTGACTTTGTGAAGGTGAAGACTCTGCTTGAGATGGAACCTTAAGCAGCCCACCTGGGCTGTGGGAGGAACCCATTCATGTTTCCCCTCACTGATCTTGTCAGCTCTTTTAGGTAGGGTTTCCCCAAAGATATTCATGTTATTATAAAGAGCAGAGTTATTTCTTCCCATTTTGCCGATGGGAATTATTAAGCCCTGCTCAGAATTGGTAAGGTCTAGAGAAAACTCCCAGGCATGGAGCCCAGAGCCCACAGGAGAACTTAGCCACATGTCCTCAGAGGGATTTGCCTGCAACAAACTGGAGAACCCTGGAGCATCCTGTGTCTGCTCACTCCCTGGAGGGAGGGGAAAAGGGGGCATGTCCAGGAAAAGATTCCAGAGCTTTCTCCTGCCAGCTTACTTTCCGTCCACCCTCCATTTCTCCTTGAGCTGTTGGCTCCTCCATATGACACAGAATCTTCATATTGTAATCTCAAATGCACTTGAACCACTGTTCTAGATTCCAAAGTGTCTTCTCTGAAAGCAGGTATAGGACCAGATGTGGAGATGCAAGGTCCTGGCATCCTGTCCCTCACCTTTTCTACAAATCGACTTTGATTCTCTGACAGCTCTGTGCCTGGTTGTGTGCCTAGGACCAGCCTCCTGCCATCCTACAGCAAAGCGGCTCAGGGCTCCTCTCTGAATATGACCAGAAATGAGCCATAAAACAGCCAGTGAACTCACTGTCATTAAGCAGATGAAGTGTTTTTGAAGTAGTGAGGCACTGAGGATGAAGCAAGCATAATTTAGCAGAAATTATTTGTAGGAGAGATGGAGGGTGGGCCACAGGGAGGCCTACCTGGCCGGTGGGACTATGAGGCTGTTGGTACAAGCTGACACGGCGGTAGAGATATCTTCTCCAGTGACCATTTATGACCAGGACAGACAGACTTGTCAGGTTACAGGAGGTGAGGGTGGTAAATCCAGAAGGCATATTCTTCATGGTCCAGTGTCTTGGGGACACTATTCTGGGCTTCTAGGGACATACCCTCAGGTCTCACTGGGCACCCAGTCACTGGGGATCTTGTTCAAATGCAGACTGTGGTTCAGATACTCTGTGAGGCCTAAGGTTGCAGGATTGTGTCTAACCAACCCTCAGGAATGGTGGTGGCTGCTTCTGGGCTGAAGGCTATACATGGGGGATGAGGTGACAGGGAGGCCTCCTCAGGGTTCCCTTGGAAGCAGGAAGGTTTACTTCTCAGGTGTGACTTTTCAAATTTGTATTTCATACAAATATCTTGAGGTGTCTCTCTGGGAGTGGAAGAGGTGAGGACCAGGCCTGGAAGTGTAGATTCTGCCTGTGTGAGGGGATTCCAGGGTTGCCTAAGGGCTTGGTTCAACAGATGAGCCCTGGTGACCAGCCATTCCCCAGCAGGAACCCTCTGACTGTTGGTCAGTCACGGCTGTCCATAAGGAGTCAGGTTGGCCTCAACTCCAGAGGACCCAAGGCATGACCTCATGGAGTGGGGCTAGGGGCAAATAGTTCTTGTTTTACTTCCTGGGGACATGAATTTCCTGCTTCACTTACAAAGGTCAGTGGGGTCTGGGAAGAGCTGGTATTCGGAACTCATGAGAAATTAGATTACAGAGCTTGTCAATAACTCTCCTTTGGAGACATCCAAGAGGTGTGTTCCTGATAGCCCCCAAGACATCTGTTCTCATAGATATCATTCATCTGCAGCCAGCAGACAAGTGAGCCAAGGAAGTACATGTGTCAAGTGCTTGGCGGCAGGGTGAAGATCACTCCTGGGGCCATCTTGTTTATTTCTAACACTCATCACAAAGCTAGCCCCCTTCAGCTGAGGAAAAGAGTAAATTTCACCCCAGCTGGGCCTGTTTGTCAACCAGTGCCAAATCATGAGGGCCCAAACAACAAAACACCCAGAAAATGGAAAGGGTCCACTCCATTGATTTCCAACCCATTTCTCAGGGTGGGGGGCTGGAAAGTTATTCTGGGAAGATGGCACTCAGGCTGAAGGGCTGGGAATCGGTCACTGACCTGGCTCCTTGAAATCCCCTTACAGTCGGTATGCTTCTCTGGGCCAAACCATGTGCCCTGCAATAGTGATCTAGCAACCTCCACGGACCCTTGACAGCCTCTGCTTATGGACTCCCATGCTCTGTGGTGTTCCCCCATGCCCTGGACTGGTGGTTCTCAACCTGGTGGATTTCTCAAGGTCTACAGACATCTTTGGCTGTCACAGCTGGGGCAGGCGTGGTTGGCATCTAGTGGGCTTTGGCCAGAGATCCTGACCAATATCCTACACTGCACAGGACAGCCCCTAAAAGAAAGGAAGATCCAGCAAATGCTGGAGAAAGCCTGCTCTAGGCAAATACTCAGGGGTCTGGAGCTGTCCTGGGAGAGCCAGAGAGGCAGGAAGCCAGGATGAGACTTATTGAAGTCCTTGCCTTAGGGCGAGACACGCCGGCTTCATTCTTCCCCTTAAATCCAGGATGCTCCACACCAGGCTCTCTCAGCCACCTGTCTCTGTTATTTGCCTTTCAAGTTATCATCAGGTGCTCTTTCTGGTACTGCGGCGCGAGGAACCATGAGCAGCAAAGTCTCTCGCAACACCCTGTACGAGGCGGTGCGGGAAGTCCTGCACGGGAACCAGCGCAAGCTCCGCAAGTTTCTGGAAACGGTGGAGCTGCAGATCAGCTTGAAGAACTATGATCCCCAGAAGGACAAGCGCTTCTCGGGCACCGTCAGGCTTAAGTCCACTCCCCGCCCTAAGTTCTCTGTGTGCGTCCTGGGGGACCAGCAACACTGTGACGAGGCCAAGGCTGTGGATATCCCCCACATGGACATCGAGGCATTGAAGAAGCTCAACAAGAATAAGAAGTTGGTCAAGAAGCTAGCCAAGAAGTATGATGCCTTTTTGGCCTCAGAGTCCTTGATAAAGCAGATTCCACGAATCCTGGGTCCAGGCTTAAATAAGGCTGGCAAATTCCCTTCCCTGCTGACACACAATGAAAACATGGTGGCCAAAGTTGATGAGGTGAAATCCACAATCAAGTTTCAGATGAAGAAGGTGCTATATCTGGCTGTTGCTGTTGGTCATGTGAAGATGACAGATGATGAGCTTGTGTATAACATCCACCTGGCTGTCAACTTCCTGGTGTCATTGCTCAAGAAGAATTGGCAGAATGTCCGGGCTTTATACATCAAGTGCACCATGGGCAAGCCCCAGTGCCTGTATTAAGGCACATCCTAATAAATCCTAGTGCTACCATCCCTTAAAAAAAAAAAAAGTTATCATCAGGTCTTTCTTCCCACATCTACATGTTTTTGGCGGGTACTGGTAATTGAAATCAGGGGCACTCGACCACTGAGCCACATCCCCAGCCCTATTTTGAATTTTATTTAGAGACAGGGTCTCACTGAATTACTTAGTGTCTTGCTTTTGCTGAGGCTGGCTTTGAATCCGCCATCCTCCTGCCTTAGCCTCCCAAGCTGCTGGGATTACTGGCATGCACTACCACACCAGGCTCAAGATGGTTTTAAAATGTGGATGCGGTACAGCAGGAGAAGCAGGGGAAAGCCAGGGTCTTCCTTGTGATACTTTCCATACTCACTGAAGATGGCAATAATCACAGGTAGAGAGAGAGAGTCAGGATTGAAACTAAACAGAACCAGTTAGATCTTGACTGCATGTAGGTAAATCATCTGCTCATCTACCTACATGCTGGGTCTTGGATTAAGGTCTGAGCCAGAGAATGTTGAGTGAGGATGAGGGTGCAGTGCGGGTGAGTGGGCTCACAGTGAGTGTGCCTCACTGGATAGTATGGGCACCATGGTGGATGCATGTGTTCATGGCTGGGTGTGCAAGACCAATCAGTCAAATGAATTTGATTCCCAGAGCCTACACAAGTGCTTTGAAGATAAGTCTTGTTTTGTTTTTCATTCATCTTAGTCTGCATTAGAAATAAACATGCTGGGGGCTGGGGATGTGGCTCAAGTGGTAGCGCGCTCACCTGGCATGCGTGTGGCCCGGGTTCGATCCTCAACACCACATACAAAGATGTTGTGTCCGCCGAAAACTAAAAAATAAACATTAAAAAATAAAAGAAAAGAAATAAACATGCTGGCATTACATAAACACTATATTTTTATTCATTTATTTTTCTTATCTGAGACAGGCAAAACTAAGGTTTTACATGATGTAGTTAAAGGTATAGGCCTAAGTAAGAGTAAATATATTTGTTTATTGGGACTGAAAGTTGTGTATTGCTGTAGGCCAATCTATTCACTATGATTGATCATCTTGTTTGACACTGAGCTTCTTACCAGCCAAGATAAAACAGGAAAGAGGATAAAAGTTACATAACAAAAATGTTCATAGCTGTCTTTGAATAACAAAGTGGACAATTTTCTCAACCATAATTTTACAGCACGTGCAGAACTAACTTCGTCACACAACAAATCTTGATTAAAGCTGAAGTCTAGCATTAAGACACAGTTTAGGGTGACAGTTCTGTGAAGATCCTGAAGGGCCATTGGTTTTAACATTCACTTGGATATGGCATCATAACATCCAGAGGAGTACATATGTCCCTGTTCCTTATGTTCTCTTCCCTAAGTACAATTTCTTTGGCTAGGTTTTTCAGCAGGAGTTCTTTAACAAGTCATCTAAGATAATACTTCCATACAAGGGCCCAGATGCTGGTCTTCGATACCATAAGCAGATGGATAGCTTGAGAGAAGTGCTCATTCATGCTCCATGTTTATATGCACATTTCTTTATTTACTCATTTATTTTTTCCCATTTGTTCTTCTTTCCATCCACCCATTTGTAAAACCCTCTCCTAATTTGGGGAAGCAGAATGAGAGGACATAGTAGTTGACAAATTACTTGTTTAGAAGGGTTTAGATGACTGCTAGTTAGAGTCTTCCATCCTCCATCCCCATAAATGTCAGTGTCCAAACCTGGAGGTGAGTGGACGGGCCTCATTGTTCAGCAGGAAAGGTGTCAGTGACACATGGACAGGTGAGGTGTGGGAAAGAAATCGGAAAGGCCACCTAGGGTGTGCCCAATTAGCTAAATGGGTTTACAAACTGAGAGCCATGCTGAAAAAAAAAGAAAGGTGTATGGAGCCCCTTTCATAAAGGACAACAATCCACCCCATGTTTCATTCTCAGTTACCCATTTGTATTCATGACCATGCCTGTTTGCACAACCAGTAAATGGGCACAAGTCAATTTATTTTTGTTTTTGGCACCATGCTTTTCAGTTGCCAAAATAGTTTTTGATTTGGGGCAAGGGTTGTAACTCAGTGGTAGAGCACTTGCCTGGCATGCTTGAGGCCCTGGGTTTGATCCTCATCACTACATAAAAATAAATAAATTGAATAAAGGTATTGTGTCCAACTACAACTAAAAAATAAATATTTTTTAAAACTATTTTTTTTAGTTGTAGATGGACACAATGTTTTTATTTATTTTTATGTGGTGCTCAGGATTGAACTCAGAGCCTTGCACATGCTAGGTGAGCACTCTACTACTGAGCTACAACCCCAGCGCCCCAGAAATAGTTTTGATTTAAGAAAGTTTGCAAAAATATTAGAGTTCTTGAATACACTCACCTGGTTTTCCTTACTGTTGACAAATTATTATGTCCATTTGTCACAATCATAAACCAACATTGACTTGTTATTATGGACCATAATGCTACTTTACTTACTCCCCAAGTTTTACTTACTACCCTCTCTTCATTCCAGAACACTCCATTCCATTTAGATGACAGGCCTCCTTAGGCTCCTCTATACTGTGCTCAAAACTGTCTTGTTTTTGATGAGCTTGACAGTTTTGAGGTGGTCAGGAAGTCTGTAGAATTTTCTCAACTTGAGATTGTTGGTACTTTTCTCATGGTTAAGCAGGGCTATGGTTTAGGGGTGAGTGCCACAGAGGTAAGGGACCTTTCCGTCCTATCACAAGGGTACCTATGGTCAGTAGGACTTATGGCTGTCGATGTTGACCTTGGTCACCTGGCTGAAGTGGTACTTGTTGAATTTTTCCACTGCAGTCACTCTCCCCCCTTTCCATGCTGTAAATTTTGAAAGGAAGTCGATCTATACCACCCACTTAGACAGTCGTGCTCTGTCTCCTTGAGAATAGAGTGTCTGTATGAATTATTTGGAATTCTTTTGTAGAGGAGAGTTCTGTTCCATCTCATTTATTAATTTATTCAATCATTTGTTTATATCACTATGGACTTGTGATTTTTTATGTCTTTTGTTCTAATAGTAGGTTATTTATTTTATTGCTCAAATTTGTCCACTATTTGATGGCTCCTGTGTCCCCTTGACACATGCTTATTCAGAGAGCACTTCCTTACTCTCTGGCATTACAAGAATGCATTTTTATTTGGTAACCAGATTTAATATAATTGGAGAATTTTTATATAAATATATATACACATATACATGATCTTAATACAAAGAGCAAAATATATAAGTAGAATATATAAATAGAATATTAGCAAATATTCATCAATACTAAAGATTTGCATCTTGAGTTGTTTTGAGTGCAATATCCTATTCACATCTTGCATTCAGCTTGGTTTAGAATTCAAGCGATGATTTTTTTTTGGTTACCTTACATATTATATGTAGAATGAGAGAATCAAATCAATTTAAAAATACACACTTTAAAGAGGAAACTGGGGTGTTATTAGTGATAATTAGGGGATTATTAATTCAATACATTTACATCCTAAAAGAGGCAAGTTTATATTATAAAAGGAGAAAACTTAAGAAGCAAGAGACCTTCAATTTACCTTTTAAAAAATAACTTTATTTTATTTATTTAATTTAATGTGCTGTTGAGAATGGAACCCAGGGCCTCATTCACCTAAGACAGCATTCCACCACTGAGCCACAACCACAGCCTTCAATTTACTTGTTTTTTTTTTGGGGGGGGGGTTGGGTACAGGGGATTGAACTCAGGGTCACTCAACCACTGAGCCACCCCCAGCCCTATTTTGTATTTTATTTAGAGACAGGCTCTCACTGAGTTGCTTAGTGTCTTACTGTTGCTGGGCTGGTTTTGAACTCGTGATCCTCCTGTCTCAGCCTCCCTAGCCACTGGATTATAGGCATGTACCACTATGCCCAGCTTCAATTTACTTTTGAACAAGAATAATCTGTAGATTAAAAAATTCTAGATCTGGGGCTGGGGCTGGGGCTCAGTGGTAATGCACTTGCCTGGCATGTGTGAGGCACTGGGTTTGATTCTCAGCACTGTGTATAAATAAATAAAATAAAGGTATATCAATAACTAAGAAAAGATTTTAAAAGTACTAGATCTACTTTAATAGATAACAAATCCCCTAAATCCTAAGGATTAGAGAAGGAAAAGACATAATACCAACTTTCAGTTCTCTAGTTCCGGAAAAGTAAATTAGGTGAAATGATAGGCAGCTGTCCAAATAGCTATGTGATCAAGGAGTTTTAACTCTCAAATTTCTAATTCTCTTATGTGTATTTATATTAGTTGGATGTGCTTTTACTTGTTCAAATTTATCCTGTAGTTAAGAAATTGGCAGCAATCCAAACTTAAAACCATTGCACAGCAGCTATTTGTGACTATACCCTTGACTGTTACTCCAGTACCTTTCCCCACTGGAGTTCAGGGTGCTAGACAGTGACAGTTTCTCATGAAACAAGAATAGCAAAACTTCAGCAGATGAGAAGACAGAATCGCCAGCAGCTCTGGGATGTAAACCCAAGTTCCTGCTTTCTATTTCTTTGCTCTGTTTTTCAGAACTACATAAGAAAAAGTGGTATTAGAATATTCCTACATTTTAGACAAAACCTCTTTGAATTCTTACTACTAGATTCTACTTGAAGAAATGGGAGAAAGAGTAAGAGGAGACAAAACACATTACACTTGTAGACTTCACTACCATAGTTGGCAGCTACTTTTTTCCTAAACTAAAAATCTGATTAGATCCAATCTAGGAACTAAGAGATCAAAATAGATAGGACAGCTTCTTTAAAAAAATCCCAGTTTTCTCAACCAAGTAGAACCCATGGGTAGATGTTAAATTATTAAAACAACCTATGAGCTTAGAAAATTGAAAGTAACTTCTTTATTAAGAAAATAAAGACATGTTGCTTAGGGTAAGGAGCAAAAATGACCAGTTATTAGGATAGTGAGTAAAAAAAGATGTCTTATGTATCTGTATGTCTATCACAGACAAACGACTATTTCTCTTCTCTCTCAGAAAATGTATAGTTTTAACATTAAAAACAAAAATTGAGCTTTTTAAATAGAAAATCAAATCCTATCAGAAGAATTACATGAAGTCAGTCATTTTTTAAACTTTTTTTTAGTTGTAGGTGGACCCGAGACCTTTATTTATTTATTTTTATTTGGTGCTGAGGATTGCACCCAGTGCCTCACATGTGCCAGGTGAGCGCTGTTCCACTGAGCCACAACCTCAGCCTGAAGTCAGCCATTTTTTTAGATGCTGATTTAGGATCCCCACCATAATATTTGATGATCAACAAGGCCACATGTCTGCTAAGGACATCATAAAAAGATGACTAAAGAGTGCCTGAGCTCACAGTCCAGGAATTATTGGAAGGAAAGAGTGACAGATTACAAGAGGAAGGAGCATGAACCAACACAAATGAGAAGTCAGGATTTCATTGTAGGAAAAGGTGAAAAGAGGATCAATGCTTCTGAAAGAGAAATAAAGGTAGGTTTCTGAGCAACAGGGGAGTGAGAGTGCTCAGTTTTGTTAGGTCTGGAAGCCATCTCTACCTGGAGCTTCCCAGCGGAAGCCAGGGCACTGACAATGGGACATCTAAAAATAAGCCATGATCACCACAAAGAGAATGACGGCCAGCATGAACCTGTCCACAGTCACTGCCGAAGCTGCGGAATAACTCTTCTCCATCACCCTTGTCTTCATGGGCTTCCTGATATGGTAATCTGTGGAAAGGATGGTTTTTCGAGCCCCATCCCACTTTCTAGGGCCCTGTAGATGAAACTGGGCTGGAGTACAAGGTCCCAAAAGTAACTGTAATGCTAGCTTGGAGTCAGTGAAGGCCAGAGACAGTAGACTAGGCCTGACTCCCACCAAATCAGCAATCTCTTCCATGCTATCAATGTAGTCTCCCTGAATGGTATGGCGTTGGCTTTCCATGTACCTAAATCAGAGAAGACAGAAGCCATGGCCTATCAAAAAGGCGATTAACTAGTCAATCAATCAACATACATATTGTATTGATTTTATACTGGGCACATTGTACTGATTTAAAAAAATTTGTTTTACTTGTTGATGAACCTTTATTCATTTATTTATATGTGGTGCTGAGATTTGAACCCAGTGCCTCATACATGCTTGGCAAGTGCTGTACCACTGAGCCACAGCCTCAGCTTGTATTGATTTTAAATTAGGCTACAAACTGTAGTAAATAGTGAAAAAAGATATTTGTCACCATTCTTAGAGATCTGATAATACACCAGAAGAGATAAGATTGTTGTATACATAACAGAACATACAAGGGTTTTGCTAAATATTGTGGGTTTGACTGTTAAATAGAAATTTTAAAAAGGGTAGTTAAAAAAGGGCTACAGGGCTGGGGATGTGGTTCAAGCAGTAGCACACTCGCCTGGCATGTGTGTGGCCCGGGTTTGATCCTCAGCACCACATACAAACAAAGATGTTGTGTCTGCCGAAAACTAAAAAAAATAAATAAATATTTTCAAAAAATTCTTAAAAAAAAGAGGGCTATAATAGGTCATTGAAGATTTGAAAGATATAGATGAGAAAACAGCCAGGTGAAGGAATAAAGCAGGAATGGGCATAAACGTCTGTGGTTGTTGCCTAAGTCAGCAGAAAACAAGAATGGACCACAGCACTCCAGACACAGAGGACTCTGACGAGAAGGAGGGAGTTCACCCCAAATCCTCAAGCATGGGGTTCTCTATTTTGTGAGGCCAGGGTGGTGAGATGGGTAGGGGTTGTCCACAGATCAGGGCTTCCCAGCGAAAATGTTAATTTGGATCCTGAAAGGACCAGGGAGGGTGACTTATCTCACAAGAAGAAGTGGCCCTCCCAGTGGAGCCAGATGGAGTGATGGTACCAAGTGCAGATTTGGAGAGATAAAAAGACTTCTTAGTGAAAAAATAGTTGACAGTAAAATATGTGGAAGAAGTGTGACTAGGAGACTTTCACTTTTTATTTTCTATAATGAAAAGAAAGAAAAATGGAACACAAAGCAAATAAGAGGAAAGTCTTTAAGCTAATTGAGGAATCAAAAAACCAAGACAGGAAACAAGGATTAGAAAATGAATTTTTGGTAGAATTCTTGAGGTGGAATTCTGGAGGAACTGATAGGTGGTCAAGTAGTACCTTATCAAAATGGATCTGGAATTTTGAGGAGATGAAATAGGAAAGAACCTGAGAGCTCTCCTTCCTGGAGATTATATTAACTCGGGCGTCAGCACATGTGCATTTACATATCTTATAATAGTAGGTCAAGTATTGGAGTTTTCATGAGGTTTCATAGCCTGTGGGATGGTTAAGAGGATTAAATAGACCCCATGCCCATGAAATGCTGAATGTGAGCAAACTGTCAACCCTCAGGAAAGTTCAGACTATGTCCTGGGGGACTACTCACAATCAGAAGGTGGTTGGACAAGCTTAAGTGAAAAGAAAGAGAGCAGGAAAGTCCAAATAAGAGAGTTTGGTGCCAGAAAAGAAGGGAAAGAAAGCCTTCAGGAAGGGAAGATGCTTAGAAGTGCCAGCTCAGGAGTGAGAGCAAGGCACTCTTTGAACACTCTTTCAACACTCTTTGAACATGGACAAAATGCCCCAAGTAGAAAATTCTACACATGACCTCATGATAGGTCATATCAAAACACAGGCACAATTTTATTGTATAAAATTACCCTCTGGCTGTATTGTGTAAGGTGTATATAAAAACTAAGTGAATTTCCTTTTTAGACTTGGGTTTCATCTCCAAGATAGGTCATTATGTATATGCAGATATTCCAAAAATCTGAAAATATATTAAGTTCAAAATACCTCTAGTCCTAAGGAATATTCACCGGTATCAGTACATGTAGTTTATTCTGTTTTGTCTTTGGAACATATTTACTGTACTCTGCCTTCCAACAAATACCTGCCTCCTCCCTAACATAGTCTTTGAATTGGTAAATTAAATTTGGACACAAGGAAATGACAAATGGCCTTAAAAGCAAATGAAAAGTGAGGTACAAGGTCAAAAGGCAAGTCAGGTGTAGTGATGCATGCCTGTAATTCCAGCACTTGGGAGGCTGAAATTGGAGGATAACGTGGATCTAAAAGTTCAATCAGCTTGAGTGATATAGTAAAACCCCAACTCAAAAAAGGGAGGGGTCTAGAGGAACACCTGCACAGGTATCTTAATAACAAAGGTATTTTATACAAGAGAGAATAAAGGAAGTAAACATAAACTCTAATCACATTTTATGCTAAAATCCTATGGAAAATAACCTTCACCTTATAACCTCTTTTATTTGATAAGAGTTTTGTGTGTCTGTGTGTGCGGGGGAGGTAAGGCCAAAGGAACTCATATACCCAATCTTGACAAATAAAATTTAAGTATTAATATAAAACAGTTTCTGTACTATGATTTAAAACCAAGGACATGACTAGACAAAGGCAGAATCACATTTAAGTCCATATAAACAACTCTAGCTCAAACAATTAGCCTTTTGCCCAGATATATAGCCTTATGCCCAACCAGATATGTAGGCACTGTGCCATGTACAAAATTGAGCCACAATCCTAAAATGTTACTCTATAAAATTCTGGAATATAGAATTTCAGAATGGGAATGTGTCTTAGTACAATCCTTCTCTTTACAATACAATATCAAGTGGTCATCTAATTCTTCCTTAAAAGTATCTGGCCTTGCAGCTATTATGAAGACAAGCACAATAAGTGTTGGCAAGGATGTGGGAGAAAAGGCACACTCACACACTGCTGGTGGACTGCAAATTGGTGCAGCCAGTATATAAAGCAGTATGAAATTCCTTGGAAAACTTGGAATGGAACCACCATTTGAACCAGCTATCCCACTCCTCATTTTATACTCAAAGGACTTAAAAACAGCATACTACAGGGACATAACCACATCGATGTTTATAGCAGCACAATTCACAATAGCTAAACTGTGGAGCCAACCTAGAAGACCTTCAGTGAATGAATGGATTAAAAAATGTGGCACATACACACAATGGAATATTACTCAGAAATAAAAGAGAATAAAATTATGGCATTTGCAGGTAAATGGATGCAATTGGAGAAGATAATGCTAAGTGAAGTTAGCCAATCCCAAAAACACAAATGCCAAATGTTTTCTCTGATATAATGAGGCTGATTCATAGTGGGGTAGGGAGAGGGAGCATGGGAGGAACAGACAAACTTTAGACAGGGCAGAGGGATGGGAGGGGAAGGGAGGGGACAGGGGATTAGCAAGGACAGTGGAATGTGATAGACATCATTATCCAAAGTACATGTATGAAGACATGAATTGCTGTGAACATACTTTATATACAGAGATATGAAATATTGTTCTATATGTGTAATAAGAATTGTGATGCATTCCGCTGTCATGTATTTTAAAAGAAAAAAAGATCTCTGGCCTTAGAGATCTCACTACCTGCTAAGGAGATGATATAACTGACTGATGTGGTTGTTGGAACATTATTTTTTGAACTGACCCCCAAATATACTTCTATGCAACTTTTATCATTGGAACTAGTTCTTCCTTCTGGAGCCACACAACTAAGTTAAAATGTGAAAAGCACCTGTCATGACTACTTTAAGTCTTCTCATTATCAGGCTGACCAGCACGGGGTCCTACTATAACAGGTGTCATGTTCTCTGCCATTCTGGTGGCCCTTTTCTGTGCACACCTGATACGCCTCTGAAACACAGAAGTCAGAAATTCAACACTCAGAGCCTACTATGTTTTTTTAATGTGTTTTCTTAATTTATGGGAATTATGACTTACAAATCAACAAGGAAGCATGGGAATGTTTCCTTTGAAATTAATCACAGGTCTTTAGGATGCTCAAGAAGTACATTTGAAAGCTGATTTCCAATGACTTCTTACAGGGTACAGCCACCAGTCTGCAGTTATTAGCTGAAACTGTATGGAGGAGGAGGAGGCGGAGGTCTATTTCTTGGTGGTTAGAGGCAGTCAGTTCATGAACTATTAAATTTGATGGGCAGATACAGATATTTACAACATTCTGTGATGAAGTTCTCTTTGAATTTATTAGATTTCAGTGTTACCTTGTTTAGACACATATTGTATCAGATTTCTTATCTCCCTCCTTCAAATCATGCTCCCTTTATATGGACCAAAAAAAAAAGTCTTGTCTTTTTTTTTTTTTTAATGTTAAGCTGATATTATGCAACCTTCAAGATTTCATTCCTTGGTTCTAGTTTGACTCTTTGCTCTAGTAAGTAAGTCTAATTCTTATCCCATATGTATCCCTTCAAATATTTGAAGGGAACTCTTAGATCTCCCCCAGATCTTAACTTCTTTAGCCTAAACTTCTCCAGTAACTTCATTTGTATTTCAAATGATATGTTTTCACGTTCCTTAAACCATTTTCTCTCTCCTTTTTCAGTGAATTCCAGGTTAACTCTATAATGTCTTTAGGTGGTAGTCTGACCATTTAGAGAACTGTCACGAGGTTCTGAGATGGTGCTGGATTGAATGAAGCCTTTTGGAACCCTCCTCACCCGCTGGCTCCTACTGAGCCTACTATCCCAAAGCTCAAAGTTGTTTTCCCTCAGGTGCTCCTGGTCAAAACTCTAAGGGGGGACATGCAGGGACGCAGAATAGTAGGGATGTGAGGATTTGAAAGTTGAATATTTTATATTCTGGATTATCTCCTACCAGGTGTTAACTTATTGTATGAATTAAGTCGCACCATTTCTATATTTGACATTCTCTGTAATGAAAGATGAAATTCTTTTACTTCACAAATACATACCAGTTGCCTAAAATTCAGATGAGTGGATTGTAATCTGAAGTACACACTGGAATCTTCTGGGGAACAATTTTGTGCCTGCCCCTCCCAGATTTACTGAATAAGTATCACCATGAATGAGATCAAAGCATGCCTAAACTGGGAAATACCCAGGTGATTCTAAGGTATGTCCATGGTTATATTACTACTTAGATTCACTTAAAAATAAGTTTTCTGGTACTAAGTTTGTGCCAGATATTATGCAACCCTCAAGATTTTGGTCAAACATACTGCTATTTAAAAGCAAGCACAGAAACATAGTCAAACATCACCAAGTAATTAAGGAGTGAATTTTTATTGTCACTTACCTTTAAATACTTGAGAGGCCCAGCGTCTTTGGAGCTCTGCAATCGGCATAATGGCTCCTAAGGGCTGAATCAAGCCTCTGATTGCAAGAGTTGGCTTTTCTAGGTTGGGAGGGAAGACCTTTTTATATAGGGATATCATATTTTTGACCACTTTGATAGAATCTTCCAGAAAAGGAAAGGCAAAGCTGTAGCCTGTGGCAAAGATAACAGCATCAATGTCATCCTCCCTAGAGCCATCCTCAAATATGGCAGCTGTCTCTGAGAATTCCTTCACGTTTCCCTTCACCTTCACCAAACCAGAGATTATGCGATTGGGCAGATCGTCATTTACTGTTGGATGCTGGCTCAGAGCTCTGTGAGTGGCCATGAAGATTAAGAGAAGGAGAAATGAGAGGGACCGAGAGAGGCAAAGAAGGGGAGAGAGAAATAAACCCTGTAAGTAAATTTTTACTTTGGTGGAGGTGGTTAGACAATAATATGTCAACGGTGTCCCCTCGGTTTACCCATGAAATTTGGAAAGTCCCACTTTACACCAGTTTTACTTTATATCAGCTTTTCAGGGCTCAAGGCTGAATGGGCTGGATCCTGCAAGTCACTGAAGGGGAAGGTATTGGAGAAGTGAAGGATAAGAGTTTTTTGGAGGAGTGCATATGTGGTTGTTCATGTGATAGTAATGCTCCGTGGTGTCACAAGGCCACAGGACAGTCGTTCCTGTCCACATATCAATCAGTCTGACAAAACTTGACTATTAATGTCCTGATCCATTTCTAATTCCAAAGAGGTAGACTTAGACTTTCATTTTCCAAACTGTGGAATAAATTACACATGTACAGCAAGTTAGAGTTCAAATTACATTTCCATGCATTAAGTTATTTGGCAGTCACATAATCTCTATGAAGGGTAGGTGTCATTATCCAGGTTGTATAGATGAAGAAACTGAGGTCTAGAGAAGATAAGTGACTTGACCAATGTTCTACAGCCTAGGATTTTAGAATTTCTGTAAAAATAGTTTTCTATACTCTCTTGGGATACTTTGGACCTAGAGACGGCATGGAATAAGGGTATCAAAATAAATAAGTCAGGTTTCCAGTATCTTGGGTCTGTAAAAACAAGTCTTGATTCCTGAACCTTGGGTCAGCAGGCTCCGAGACCCCTCTCCCCACATCTTCCTGGCCTAGCCTCAGGAGTGTCATGTGTCTTACGACTACACCCAACTACACCCGAGCTGTGGAAGTCAATTTGCTTGGATTTGAACCTTCAGGAAGACGGTATTCTGCATTCCAGCCGCATGGCTTCATCTTTCTCTCTAACCTACTGCTTTTCACTAGCGCGCCTCCATCCACACAGTTGCCTAAGCCACAGAATTGTCTCCTGTCTGCTCACCAAGCCTGTGTTCTTCCTCTCTTAAAAAAGAAGTCTGCCTAGAATAGTTTTGTCTACTGTCTCACCTGAACAACACAGTTGTCTTTAGGGCTCCCCCATCTCCCCTCTATACCATTTGCCTTACAATAAGAAGGGCAAATAAACATGATTTTAGGATCCTTGATTTAGAAAAGAAAAAAAAAAGTTATAAAGAATATTGTTGGGTCAGTTGCAGTGACACATGCCTGGTCATTCTAAAATAGAATTATTATAGACTTATTATTACACCACTCGCTTGCTTAAATTTAACAAGTCATTCACTTGAATGGATTTGCTGTCTTCATTCCAAACTTTTTGGTTTTCCCCCTGCCAGGGCTGAGGGCCGAACTCAGGGCCTCGTGCATTCTAGGCAAGCACTCTGCCACCGAGCTAAATCCTCAGCCCCCTATACTTTTTATTTAGCAGAGCATACAAAAGGTTTCATGCCTGATAGACCTAGAGATGTATTCAACTACTCTTCTAGCTTTGCCATATAGTCTAGCTATACCAGGCTATATGCAGGTCTTGGGGCATAATGTGCCTTTTGCTATTCTAACATATTACAATTAGAATGCTACATGCTGACCCGATTTGCCTACCTTTTATTATTCAATAAAACCTCAATTTGTTTTGCAACTACAAAACATATTCATGCTTAAATAATTCAATGAAAAGTTGTTGGGGAACACGGTGTCCAGGTACCATCCCACTAATTAATTTCAAGGGGAAAACTATCTTTGTACTGGAGAAACCTGGTACATGCCACTTTTTACCCACAATCAAATTTAGCATCATTAATATGAAATAAACTGACATCATGTGGGTCCTGATGGGATTCTCCAAGAAGATAACATCCCTTAATGTAGTATATATGCCAAGATACAATGCAACTCAAAATTTAGAGATAGTCTACAAAAACCATGCCTTAGAAAGAAGAAAGAGGAGGAGGAAGAGGAAATAGGGAGAGGAGAGGAGGAGGAAGAAAGGAGGAGAAAGAGGAGAAGGAGAATAAAAGTCCATGTTTAAAAAAAATGAATGGCCAGGCATGGTGGTGCATGTCTATAATCCCAGTGACTCTAGAGGCTGAGGCAGAAGGGCCACAAGTTAGAGGACGCCTCAGCAACTTACTGAGACCTGTCTCAAAAAAATTAAAAGAATTAGGGATGTAGCTGAATAGTAAAGCACTCCTGGGTTCAATTCCTAGTATGCAAAAAAAAAAAAAGGGAATAGAGAATTAGTATTTCAGATTAAAAAAGACATGACAACTAATGAAATGATGTGATTAACATTTTTTAGAATAGAAAAAAACTTATTATAAAGAAGACTATTAGGTTGGTTGCAGTGATGTACACCTGTAATCCCTTGGGAGGCTGAGACAGGAGGATTTCAAGATCTAGGCCAGCCTCAGCAATTTAGCAAGGCCCTAGGCAACTTAGTGAGACCCTGTATCAAAATAATAATAATAATAATAATAATAATAATAATAAAAAGGGCTGGGAAAAACTCAGTGATAAAGTGACCCTGGGTTCAATTAAAAATTAAAAAAGAAAATATTATTGGGATATATGTAGAAATTTGAATATGCCAACATTTTAGAAAATTATTTTATCAATGTTAAATTTCCCAAATGTGATCATTGTATTATGGCATGTAGGGGAATACCCTTTTCTTGGGTATGTTTTAATGATTTTTACTTACTTTCAGAAAAAAAGATATGTCCTTAAGTATGTGTATATACTACATATTGTTTGGATCTATCTTCCATGAGGGAAGAGATAAAAAGCAAATATAGCAAACTCAATGACAGGTGAATCTAGGTAAAAGATATGACTTTTCTGTAGATGTGAACATTTTCAAAAATAAAAGGCTGGAGAGAAAAGTCACATAGAGTCAGTACACAGGAGGCTTTCACATGCCCTCCTCTGTACGAGAGCCCACCCTCTTCTCCCACTACATCTGTGCATCTCTCTGTCATGTTCTCTTGTCTGTCTTCTCATTTGTATATTAACGTAAGACCATTTCTGAAGTCTTCCATCTGTTACTTATGTTGATCTTGGGCAAATGACTTAGTTTCTCTAAGTTTTGATTTTTTATGTCTGTAAAATGGATATAAAAATGGCATCAACCCATAGGGCTGTTTGGAGGATTAAATGAGATTACACACACACACACACACACACACACACACACACACACACTCATTACTGTGCTTAACTTTAAAATGTCTTTGAAAAAGGCAAGGTATTATTTTTATTATTATGTCTTTCTCTCTGTATTTTATGCCCAACATAATGCCTTGCTCACAACAAACAGGTGCCCTATGTTTGTTGACTGACTGAATGAGGCACTGCCCTCTACTACCTTTTTATTGTTGTTGGGCACCATATAAAAAAAACTGATACCCCACAGAATAAGGAAATGGCTAATGCCAATGAGAATGAGTCACACAATCTTTAGACCAGCAGGTCTTGGTCTTCTGTGGTTGATAAGGTAAAGTGACATTCCAGATTCTCTGGTTTCCTTAATGTCTGGGTGGAGGTAGCTGTCAGCCTGAGTGAACAGTCCTTGGGCCTTGGCCTTAATCACCCCATTCCCATCTGAGCACATACCTGTGTTGAGGCTTCAGGCCAAACATTTCATGATCAAATCTTTGATTCAGACATTTTTCCAAATATGCATTTGTAAATGCTTGACCACATATCTTTGATAAACGATGCTGAAGTCGAGAAAGGTGTGCCACATCAAAAGGATATCCATGGTCCGCTACGCGATTCAGGATCCACGCGCCTCTCCTGGTGCTGAGGAACACCTAAGGCGTGGGAAACATGGTTTCCTGTTGTCATTCTGGCTCACACTCGGAAGCACGCTCACTTTCTTCACCATTAAGTTCATACTCACTAGTGTGGCACTTTAGTTCTGTACAATCTTTTTAAAATTTTCCTTCCCCAACGCTGTCCTAGAACATGCCCTGTTGCTGTCCAGCACTGCACTTCTGTTCACAGCCAATGCGCCCATTCGTGTGTAAGATCCAGATCAAGTCCGGGTCCTCCATGAGAACCACACAGGAAACACTGACCTTTCAGGTTGGTAATGCTCTCTTCTTCTGAACTTCACTAGCACTTACCACCTATGGACTCATTAAAAATCATGGAATAGGGACTGGGCTTGTGGCTCAGTGGCAGAGCACTTGTCTGGCATGTGTGAGGCACTGGGTTTGATTCTCTGCATCACATACAAATAAAGTAAATGTCCATTGACAACTAAAAAATATAAAAAAAAAGTCATTCAACAGACCGGGTGCGGCGGCGTACACCTTCAATCCCAGTGGCTCAGGAGGCTGAGGCAGGAGGATGGTGAGTTCAAAGGTAGCCTCAGCAACTTAGCAAGGCCCTAAGCAACTCAGCAAGACCCTGTCTCTAAATAAAATAATAAAAGCTGGGGGGCTGGGTTGTAGCTCAGTGGTATAGCAATTGCCTTGCACATGTGAGGTACTGGGTTTGATCCTCAGCACCACATAAAAATAAATAAAGTAAAAAGATATTGTGTCCATCTTTAAAAAAAAAAAGCGGGGGGTGCTGGGGATGTGGCTCAGTGGTTAAGTGCCCCAGGGTTTGTGACAGTCAAGCCCAAGTGGCTCCAGTTTGTAAAACCACCATGCCAAGTAGAAAGCTCATGCCTGGCACAAGATGTTCTTTTCCTTTTGCTATAGAAATCCTTAAGAACATGGAACTACCTAATGGGGCTTTGCTTCTGTAACTAGGGTGGCCTGACTGCACTCTCCCACTTCTGTAACCTGGCTGGCTTTCATTGGCTGGATCCCCAAACATCCCTGGTGCGGTTTTCAGGCTTATAAGGAGTGCCCCTACAATTGTCTGGGGCTGATCAGGGGAACAGCTTTATGTTTGGTCATTTGCCACTGGTGTGCTTCAATAAAGGCTTGATTCAATTATATATGAGTGGTCTGGGTCAATTTATGAATCCCCGGGACAGTGTTTTAACTGTAACAAGTTCAATCCCCAGTACCCTCACCCCAAAAAATCATGTAATGATAAAACTGAAAACAACTGGAGATCATTTAACCCAAAACTCCAGTCTTTTTGTCTTTGACATTGTTGCATTATTATGAACTATGATTTACCATTTATATCATTTATATGATGTGAAACTTTCTGTGCTCATAATCTGTCTCTCCAGTTGTGTCCAATGGTGTGCTCCACAGTGGGAGGGTTAGCCTGCACCTCTCTCAGTCTCCCCAGCACATCATCATTCCTTTCCTTTACTGAGACTTATGACGTGTAATTCCGTATACTAAGTCCTTTGTATTCTTTTTTCTGAGGAGCTGGGGATCAAACTCAGGCCGAATGCATGCTTAGCAAAGGCACTACCACCGAGCTACATCCTTAGCCCTTTTTTTTTAAAAAAAATCTTATTTTACTTTGATATAGGGTCTCTCTAAGTTGTTCAGGTTGGCGTCAAATTTGCAAACCTCCTGCCTTAGCTTCCTGAGTAGCTGAAATTACAGGCATGATACACTGACTAACCATTTTACAATGTTAACACAACAACCCCTTGAGGAAGCCAATATCATCCTCATTTTATGGGTGAGGGACATCAGGAAGATGAAAAATTTGCCGAAGATCATATAGCTATTAACAGGCAAACTGACGTTTCAATGCACATCTGACCAATTATAAATCCTGTTAAGAGATGTTCTATTGATTATTGAATAGGAGAAAATAAAGATTGCTAGTAGAACTACAGGAGATTGTTCAGTACTTCTTTGTTCTTTCCTGGCTAAATGTACATATTCAGAATGGATTAAGGCTGATATTCAGTTACCTGGCAGAGGTATCAGGACATTTTCAACTTTACACAACCCTGGAAGAAGTTTCTGGTAAATAAGTTTTTACGGTAAATAAGTATATTGTTTCATAGTCTTTATCTAAGCTCTCATGTAAAAAGACGCCTGTCTACAAAGTGTGATTCTTTACTTCACACATATATCCTCATAGAGAGGAACCTTCAGCACTATCAGAGTTAGGTGCTTTTACCTGTCACAGTGAAACTACCTACATGGTCTTGGGATCCACATGATTAAGGTGAAGCTTATAGCCTTGATTAAAAGGTTCCCTATCGATGAGATAGTTACAACACATCTATCCCAAGACCGCTGTGATGATTTTTATAGAAAAGTGTGGCATACCATTAACACTGAATAAATGCTTAATGGCTGTCATATTTATTTTAGCTTTTCCATCGATGCCTCACACATACTAGGCAAGCACTCTACCACTTATTTTAAGCAAACAATATATTTATAAATCTGGCTTATAAGAAAAACATAAGAAAAATGGTTAGTCAATATAATCGTGTATGAAATCAACCTGACAAGAAAGGGATGCTTTCACAAAATCATCCTACCACAAGGGTCATACCAAAATTTCCTTATGCACTGAGATCAATAGATCCACTTGCAAATTTTGACTCCCAAATTTTCTCTTTAATACGTAAAGCAAAAAGCTAGAACTCAGCAATTAAATCTCTTCAGTTTGCATTAGTGCTGTGAGGGTCACCCCCCTATGCAGATGTGATTTTGCTGTTTTCCCAGGGCTTTCTCACAAACATGGCTGCCTTATCTCCACACCCTGAATATTTTGTTCCTGTCAGTGTTGCATTCTCATCAATGGCATGACAAGTTTTTTTTTTTTTTTTTTTTTTTTTTTTTTAAGATGGACACAACACAATGCCTTTATTTATTTATTTATTTTTTTAATGTGGTGCTGAGAATCGAACCCTGGTCCTGCCGGTGCAAAGCGGGCGCTCTACCTCTGAGACACAATCCTAGCCCCACATGACAAGTTTTAATCCTTATCTTTTTTGTGCAATCAAAAATTTAATAAGAGGGATGTGGATGTTGCTTTGTGGAACAGTGCTTGCCTGGCATGCATGAAACCGTGGGTTCAATCCCTGCTTAAAAAAGAAAAATTACTAGCAAAAATACTATTTTTTTAAAATGTGTACTGTAGATGGATCCTAGCGGTGCTTTACCACTGAGCCACATCCCCAGCTCTTTTTATTTATAATTTATTTATTTATTTATTAAAATAAATGATACAGGCTTTGTGCCACCTGAGTTTTTTTTTTAATATTTATTTTTTAGTTTTTCGGCGGACACAACATCTCTGTTTGTATGTGGTGCTGAGGATAGAACCTGGGCCGCACCCATGCCAGGGGAGTGCGCTACCGCTTGAGCCACATCCCCAGCCCTCTTTTTATTTTTTATTTTGAGACAGGGTCTCACTAACTTGCCCAGGCTGGCCTTGAACCTGCTATCCTCCTGGCTCAGCCTCCCAAATTGCTGGGATGATAGGCTTGTGCCACTGTGCCAGACCAGCAAACTACTCTTTTTACTATTTTTTACTATTTACTTATTTTAACTAGATTAACTTCTTGCTTCATGAAGCCCCATAGTATGGAAGAAAACTAAGTCCAGTATTTAAAATAGTTTCACTTGATTCTAGATGTAAAGATAATTTAAAATTAAAAAGAATTTCTGAAAAATCAGTCTGTTTTGAATCATAAAAAATTGAACACATGTATATGGAACACATTTAAATGAGCATGTAAATAATTAAATTATTATTAAGTTTATTTTTTTTTTTTATTTTGGGTACTAGGGATTGAACTCAGGGGCACTCGACCACTGAGCCACATCCCCAGTCCTGTTTTGTATTTTATTAGAGACAGGGTCTTACTGAGTTGTTTAGTGCTAAATTGCTGAGGCTGGCTTTGAACTTGCATTCTTCCAGAATGCTAGGCAAGCATTCTAGAACTGAGCCACACCCCGGGTCCACCTCCCTGTCTGTACCTGTGTTTTGGGGACTGTGATTGGCCCTCTCCCAGCCCATTTCTTGAGGAGAATTCCCATTTTAAGCTGCCCTCCTTTGTGAATGGTGGTCAGAGGATAGGGGAAAATTTTTTATTTCTCACTTATTTCTCGATTTCTCTTTTTCTTTCTTTTTTTGGTGATTCTGGGGGTTGAATCCAGCACCTTCAGCATGCTAGGCAAGTGCTCTACCACTGAGCTGCACCCCGTTCCCTGTGGTACCTTGGTTTATAAAAGAATGAAATTTCGGTATTGCCAAATGTGTTTATCTTCTAATCTTTTTGTGGTTTTTAAAAGGTGGCTTTGCTGGTATGAGGTTGTGGCTCAGTGGTACAGCGCTTGCCTAGCTCATGTGAGGCTCTGGGTTCCATCCTCAGCACCACATGAAAGAAATAAAGGGGAACTGGTGTTGTGGCTCAGGGGTGGAGCACTCGCCTAGCATGTGCAAGGCCCGGGTTCAATTCTCAGCACCATATAAAAATTAAAAAAAATTAAAAATAAAGGTATTTTAATTAAAAAAAGAAAAAGAAATACAGGTATTGTGTGTCCAATTACAGTAAAAATAAATGCTAAAAAAAGGTGGCTTTGCTAATCCAAAGTTATAAACAGATTGTTATATTTTATCTAATACATTTATAATTTTAGTCTGTTTAGGTTTCTAATGCATAGAGAACTTACTGATGTACACAGTAGGAAGGAATTCCATCTAAATTCAGTTTTTCTCAAATGGATCCCCCAACACCATTTATTAAATGGTTCATTTCTCCACTCACGAAGTGCTTCCTCTATCTTCCACTAATTCCTATATATGTGCAGGGTTGTCTCTGGCTTCTGTTCTATTCCAGTTTGGTACCTGTTCCTAACCTACAGCAGCTCTCATTTACCATTGCTTTATAAATATTTACATATGGAATATAGCTCCTTCGTTGTTTCAATTTTTTTTTTCAGAATTGTCCTGATTGTGCTTTTTCCCTTTCATGTGAAGCAGCTCGGCAAATTCTATGCAAAATGATCTTGGGGTTTTGGCTGAGAGTATGTTGAAATCACACATTAATTTGGGGAGAGCTGGCATTGAATGTTACACTGGACTTTTCCGCCCACCGGCAGGGTGCTCAAGGGCATTCTCTGACGGTATTTGGTAAAGTTTCTCAGTTTTCTCTTCTGAGATTTTTCAAGTTCTGGTTGGGCTCTTCAGTGGGCCAAACTCTTTACAAGTTTAAAGTCTGTCCTAACCCCCTGCTCCCTCACCCTTTCAGAGGCCTCTGCAGGCCCTTCTGCTTACACGATTGTTACAGATTGCTTACTTTTTCCAGCTGTTCCCAAGTTACATCCTGTGTGTTTCCACATGTGTCGGGTGAAGTCTGAAGGGCCAGGCTGGGGTTTCAAGTCCTGTTTGGGGGGAGAACAAGGTTGGGTGAGGGTCTAGGAAGATGGGGACGGCAAGGGGCACTGGGACCCCAGCAGGGGGAGGAAGGAGCCTGTCCTTAGTCCCTGGGAGGTGGCCTGTCTGGAGGGAGGGCATCTGCAGGCCCAGGGCTGGGGGAAGGGTGGCTAAAAGCTCCCTTCTTGGGAAAAGGGTGGGCAGCAGCCAGCTCCTCCATCCTGTGCCTTCATGAGTGTGTGTGTGTGTGTGTGTGTACGCACATGCGTGTTCTGCACACGTGGCATCCCTGGGGCATTCTGTTTCTAGCGGCTTCTCACATTTTCCAAGTGGGCGGCCTGGGTTCAGAACCCAGCTCAGCCACTTCCTGCCCTGCAACCCAGTGTCCCCGAATGACACCTCCTCTGAGCATCAGGGCTGAGAAATTCTCTGTCCCACAGACTGTGAGCTCCAGGGGAGGCGGGTGAGAACTCTTGCACATGGCTGCACTCCAATAGGCATGTGACTCATGGCAGGTCTAAACAGAATTCACGCATCCATCCTGCTGGGGAGGGGTGTGCCCTCTGTGCAGAGAACATTCCAGCCTGAAGGACAAAAGGGACCCAGAGCCTCAGTAGGAAAGGGCTTGGCCTGTTTGGGCTCCAGAAAGAAGCTGGAGGCCTGGGGTGTGGCTCAGTGGGGCACTTGCAGCCTGAGGCCTGGTTAATCCCGGCACTGCCCCAGACAAAACAGGACACAACAGGGTCAAACACAAGAGGTGGGAGCCAGTGACAGAGAGGGACCTGCTCTTTTAACAGGCTGCTCTCCTGAGGACAAGAGGTGGAGGGGAGGGGGCTCTCCCAGCTGCCCTGAAGAGAGACACTGGGGCCTATGGGCCTCGCAGGCCCCTTCGCACCTCATGGGGACAATCTGAGCTCAAAGCATATCACTGTCTCTGGCATCCTCACTGTCGCCCATACCTGATGGTTACCAAGACAGAAGAAGAGAGAGTACATTGTAGGTCTTATAGACAGAGAAACAGAGAAATGACCTACTCCTTTTAAAGACAGGTAGAGTCAGGCTGGGCTTGGTGACCCACACCCCAGAGACTTGGGAGGCCAACACCTCAATTGTCGTGTAGGCCATCGTGTTTGTGGTACCTAGTTACAACAGTCCTAGTAAACTAATACCCTCTGGAAGGAGAGGAAAGCCTGTGTGAGCACCCCCATGCAGACCTGAAGCTTCCTAGAGGAGGTGATGGTGAGTGGAGCACTGAAAGATGGTAGGAGTTCACCAGGTGGGGAAGTCAGAACATTCTAGGCAGCAGGAAGAACGCATGTAAAAGCCAGGGGAGGCTGTTTTTCGGACCTCTTTGAATTTCCTGCCTGCCCTGCCCAAGCATCGGAGATCCAGAAACTCTTTTGCTCTGAGATAATGGAAAGATGACGTTGACCAGGGAGCCCCTTGGGCCCAGGCCATGAGATGCATCATTCTCACGGGTAGTGGGTGCACACAAGCCTGTCCATGAAGCCCGGCTGGCTGGGGTGCCGGCAGGAGGAAGCTCCAGCTGTTCCTCAGGGTCCAAAGCCTCTTCCTAGTGAGGCTAGGGTGGGCCGCTCTGGGCTGGCTGGGGCTTTCTTGTGGTTCCAAAGGATGCACAGCACCCTGGAAGGACACTCAGACACAAGTGGCTCTCGATACAAGTACTTTATTTTAATTACAATAGTGCCACACAAAACTACAGTAGCACGAAACATAATACAAAAAATAGATTCCCACCTCCAAACCCCACATCCATGTGCCCACATAGAAGCAAGCCCGAGGCTCCCCTGGTCTTGGGAGTGCAGCTGCCCATCTCCCCTTGGCCTTGACACTGTGGAGGGGCAATGGGAGTGGGGACGCTGCCTCTGCGTGGGCCTGGACTTCTCCCCCTGTCCCGCACATCCTGACTGGGAGTGCCATCTCCATTCCCTCTGGCTAGACTCCAGGCCAAGACACTTGTGTCTGGCTGGTAGTGCTGACAGTTTCCTGGACCACCCTTCCCTGGGGAAGGCAGGAGGGTGGGGCAGCGGAGGCACAGGGATGGAAAAGGCCCAACTCCCAGGTGGCTGGCTCTAGCTCCTTCCCTGGTTCCTTCTTCTCTTTCTCCCAAAGAGCTCCCAGGCCTTGAACTTGTTTGTGAGGAACAGGGGCCTCACCTGGAGCCCACTCACAAGCCTCCTGCTGACCCAAGCTGTCTGTGCCTCTTGGACAAGGCTTCCTAGGTAAGGGGCGCGCCATGGGCAGGGCCTGGTCTCTCACAGGAGCTGCTGTGCAGCTGCAGTTGGTTCCACCTACCTGGTGGAGCCTGAGCATCCACTGTTGGGAGGAGCTGTGGCCTCTAGGAAGGGGTGACCTTCTTGCTCTCTTGACTCCACGGGCCAGACTGCGCTGAGGAACCCTTCCCTTAGCCTCCTGTCTAAGGAGGGGAGCCTGTCCAGCTGCAGGGGCCGTCCTGATCTAAACCAGTGGGCCTTGATGGCTGGAGCCCAGGGCGAGGGCAGCAGCATCTACCTTCTACTACCCAGAGCACAGCCCTGCAGGCCAGAGCTCCTGGGGGCTGAGACGTGGCCCTGTGAGCATCAGGAGTGGGAGTATGGCCTTGGGTTCCAATCAGGGCACTTGGGGGCTCCACTGAGGAGGCCAGGGGCCACTGGGGCAGGGGTCATCTCCTCAGCACGGCCCAGGCCGCAGCCTCAGATAAGGCACTAGAGAACTGGTCTGGAAGCTGACCAGGCTGGGGGCTGAGGACGGAGCTCAGGGGAGGATCTGGACCCTTCTGCAGACAAGAACGACAGTCTCTTTCTTCCTTCCCTTGGGGGACAGAGATCCTGCATGGCAGAGCCCAGAATGGCTGGGGTGGGGAGTTGCTACAGAGAAGCAACAGGTCCCGCGGGGTGACCCGAAGAGGAAGGGCCAAAAGAGAAGGTCTACGGGCAGCTGCATGCATCTGGTGCTGGAGGGCCCTGTGCTCCAGATCCAGGGCGCTTGGGTGCCCTCAGAATATGCTGGGGACCCTGACCTGGCTTCATCTGCCATAGCCATCAGTCCTCTGCTGTGACTGTGGGGATGAGATCTTCCTTGCTGGGGTTTCCATGGTTGAACTCTGGGGGCAGGGGCAGCAAGCTGAGAGCAGCAGGCCATGAACTGGGCCTCTGCCTGGCTCCCACATTTCCTGTCTGTGGGTGGCCATGCAGTAGTCACCACAGTCAGAGGATTTGCTTAGTGGCCTGGCGCAGGTGTGTGTGTGTCCCTGCCTCAGCCCAGCCTTGCAGTGAGGGGGTAAATCAGTGGGGTTTCCTTGTCCACATGTTATTTAGGAAAAAAGAAGAAAACGTAATAAATATAACAATCCTTCCCACAAAAAAAAAGTGTTTTAAATGCATTTTTCCCTGAAGATTTCCAGTGTATTCCACAATGTTTAAAAAATAGTTTCCCCCAAAAATATATCTTAAAGCATTTGACACGGTGGTAATTGTGGTCTATGTGGTGCTGGATGTGGGCGAGGGGGCTGTGTCCCCCGGCCCTTGTCGCTGTGGGGCCCAGGCCTGGTGAGCCACCAGCCTGATACCCGAATGCCCGCTGGAGCTGGTGCACGCTGGGATGCCGGTCTGCACAGGGGAGCAACTCGGGTATGTGGAGGACCCCCACCTGGCCCAGTGCCGGCTGCAAACCCTCCAGTTCGGGGAAGGGGCCCTGGGCAGCCAAGGGGCTGGAAGGAGGGGCGGACTCGGCAGCCTCCCCTCGGGGCTCGTCCTCAGCCCCTTCCTCTCCTCCGTCTTGGCTCTCTGTGCTCTGCCCTTTACCAGATTTCACATTTGTGACGAGGGTTCATGGGTGACCCAAGGGGGCAGTGGAAGTGTTCTGAGAACTCTTTGGAATTGGAGAGGGAGCCGATGACCCTGAAGCGGGAGGGGCTGTGGGGGTCGGTGATGAGGCCTTCGTGGGAGCTCTCGGGCATACGGACAGAGTACCAGACCTTTGAGGGAACAAGGGGGTGAAGCTGGGGTCACTGTGCAGGGGTGGAATGAGCCCTCGCCTGGTGCTCACACCCCAAGGAGTCAGGAAGGCCCGTGGGTGGGTCGGAGGGGAGGCTGGTGTGCGCCTGTGCCCCTCTCTGACGCAGGTGTCACCGAGCTGTGTCTCTTCAGCCAGAGCCGGGTCTCTGTCTGATGCCAACGTACCAGGCTGGGATTCTGCCCAAACTCTACTTTACAAATCTTGGATTTAGTCCAGATCTCATCTTTACTGGGCAGGACACTCTCTCGTGAAGCAGCTCTGGGAATCAACTGAAGGCCAACTCAAGTGCCGACCTGGTGGGTCTTGATTTCTTTCTCCCCCGGTTCTGGGGACTGAACCCAGGGCTGCTCTCTCACTGAGCTACATCCCAACCCTTTTCATTTTCTATTTTGAGACAGGGTCTTGCTAAGTTGCTGAGGCTGACCTCGAACTTGTGATCCTCCTGTCTCAGCTTCCCAAGGAGCTGGGATTACAGGCGTGCATTACCATGTCTGGCTATGTTAAGAAGTTTCTAGAACCCCAGAACCAGGAGGGGCCTACTCCACCACATACAGGATACTAGTATTCTTTCTTGGCCCTTTCTTGAATCTCTCTAATGACAGGAAGCTCACCTCCTCACAGGGTAATGACCTGAAGATGGTCTGATGAGTTAGGGAGCTGGTGATCGGAGGGGACCTGTACCTGTTCCCCTAAAGAACTCACCTGTGCAAACCCCAGGAAGAAGAGCTGGTCATTGGTGAGACCCAGCGTGGGCAAGGTCTGCTCCTCCCCATTCTTCTTTACCCAGTTCTGGTAAGCCTGGGAGGAGAGAAGGCCAGAGGTTGAGGGCAGCCAAGACATAGGGGCGAGGTGCTAGTGTGCAGGCCGGGGCTGGTTTCTGGGGTCTGGGCCTCGGCTCAGCCTGGAGGATCCCTCTTCTTTCTCTGCTCCCTCCCTAAAGGGGAGTGCAATCAACCCCAAGGCCTAAAACGCCATACAATGCCAATGGCTCTCCAATGTGCACTTTGGCGCCAGCCTCTTCCCTGATCTGGATATTCAACTGCCTTAGCTGGACACCCAAGGTCACATCCAACTCAGCATGGCACAGAGGAATAAGTCACACACACACGTACCCTCACCAAACCTGCCACCATACGATGGCACCACCATCTTCCTAGTTACTCAGGCTCAAATCCCAGAGTGCCCCCCAACTCTTCCAGCCAAGCCAAACACCCCAAATCTGACCCTCCTCACCCTTCCCTCTGTTCCACACGGCCTCTTGCCTGGGTAACCACACAACAGCTTCCAACGGGTCGCCCTGACTCAGAGGAACGGAGGACACAAGCCTGGTCCCCTCCTCATGTGGCAAACTGTCTAGGGCGGGTGTTGGCAGACCTCCTCTGTGAGGGCCGGAGTAGATGTTCCAGCTTTGGGGCTACCGGTCCCTGTTGAACTATCCTCCTCTGTATTCAGAGTGCAAAAGTAGCCACAGGCAACCTGTGGACACAGTGTGGCCAGGTCCCCCAAACCTACAGGGACAGGCTGGGGCTGGATTTGCCCACGGGCTGTGGGCTTGCAGACCTGCCTTAAAGAAGGATTTAGATAATGTCTCCTGTTTGACCCTGTAGTGGCTCCCACTGTCACCAGAATAGAACCAAGCTCCTTTCTCAGTGACAGAGGCCCTTGCTTCCCACTCCTTCCACCACCCCCTGCCCCTGGCCCTTTTTCCTTGGTGAGTTGCCAGGCTGCCTCTCGGGCCGGGACCTGTGTCTGAGTCACTTGCTTTCACCTCTGGCCACCTGAGGGTGTAGGTCAGGGGCTCAGAGCCAAGCCAATGAGCTCAGATGGTAGCCACTTACTCTAGACTAGGATCAGAACCCAGAACTGGCTCTGTGCTCAGTGTCCTCCTGGGCCCTGCTGCCCTACCTGGCAGTGGGTTCCCCCTCAAAGGTAAGAAGGGGCCGGCTCTGCAGGTGGACCCCACCCTGGCTCTCTCCCGGGTCTCTCAGGCAGGTGGTCTCTGAGAACAGGGCCTTGGGCACCCGGCTCAGGCTCTGCATCCACAGTCAGTGCTCATATCCTCCCCACCCCCACCGACAGATGAGGAAACTGAGGCACAGCACTCCTGCAGTTTGCCAGGCGTCTCTACGCTGACCTACTGATGAGGCATCTGGACAGATGTGGACCTGGACAGGTGCACAGGGGGAGCAGACCCACCCGATAGGCCGCCTTGAGGCCCCCATTGTCTGCGATGTTCTCCCCAAGGGTGTGGCGGCCGTTCACGGGCTCCCCATTCACGCTGTAGCTGCTATACTGCTCCACCATGGACTCCCTCTGCTGCTTGAGGAGTTCTTCCACCAGGGCTGGAGGTTCCTGTCCTTGTCATACTCCCGCCCTGTGGTCGGAGCGCAGGAGTGGCACCGTGGGACCTGTCCCTGCTATCGCTCTTCTCTCCCAGTGACAAGTGGGTTCCTCTGTCTGACCCCCACCCTCCAGCCTGCACAGGGACAGGATGCCCATCAGAGGGCCAGAGGACGGGCCAGACCGAGTGGGAGAGGGTGGGGGAAAGTGGCCAGGCAGGCGGCCGAGCGGCTGTACAAAGGCTCGAGGCGTGGGGTGGATCTCCACTGGCCAAGGGCCTCGGATCCCAAGGAATGGAGGCCAGCAAGGGGCCAGTGGAGTTGACAGAATCAGGAGCACATGACAGGCCTGGTCTCCAGGGTCTCTGCCACTTCCTTCTTGTCCCCAAGCAGGGGGCAGTTGAGGAAGACCCTGGACATTAGCTGCTGAGGAGGGTGTGACTTCCACGTCTCTGATTCCCACTGAGCACCGAGCACCCAGCACCCTCTAGAAGGTGCTAGCTATAGTCTTCACATGATCCTCTCCACCCCCACCTGGATCTGTTGCACCCATTTTGCAGATAAGGAGGCTTGGGGAATGACGTAACTTGCCGAGTTGTGAGCATTTGGCAAGCAGCTGAGCCAGGGTTTAGACTCTGGTCCTTCTCTCCAAAGCTAAGTCCCAGGGAGCAGAGGCAGCGGGGCTAAGAAGCTGATGGGCTCTGTCTGGAGGGACCCCAAGGAACCTGTACCTTGATCATCAAAAGCGTGAGTCAGCTCATGGCCCACGACGACACCAATGCCACCAAAGTTTAAGGCCCTGGAGGGAGAAACGCAAAGTGAGAGCAAGGCCTCTGGCTCCTACCCTGTCATGTGGCCCTCACTTCTTGGGCCTGAGATTTAGCAGAGTCTCTCGGGGCTTTGTGGGACACAGCCCTAGAGACAATGGGAGGCTGGGCAGTCTAAGGGAGCCAGCTGTGCCCTGTGGGTGACATGCTCGTGCTGGACACTCTAGAGGATCACTGTCCCCTCCCACAGACTAGCAGTTAAGCTTTAAAGCAAACGGAGCCTGGGAATGGGCCAGCACCTCTTCCCAAGCTCCACACGGTCATCCCAGGAGTCCAGCTTCTAGTACACTGCCCTCACCCACCAACTCCCTGGCTGTGACTGCTCTAAGCCACCGGCACAGCAGTATTTCCCACATGGGGCTCTTGACTGCACAACTGTGGCACGTTCCCCGGTTGCAGGAGCTTTTGGCCCCAGAGACCCCTGGAGGGAAGGCAGGAGACAGGGGCTGCTGCCCTCTGCACCCACGACGCTGCAATCCTAGGCCACCTGGCCACCGGGGCGCAGATGGCTCAGTAAGATGGCTGTCAGGGTCAGCTGCAGACACAGGGCTGGCTGAGGGGCAGGGGACCCATCGGGGCACCAGCACCAGAGATGGCCTACTTGGGAGAGGAGCGGGTGTAGAAGGGTGCCTGCAGGATCCCAGCCAGAAACACGATCTCATTCTTGGTGGGCGAGTAGTAAGCATTCACCATGGGCGGGGTCATGCTCCACCTGCAAGCAACAGGTGCGAGAGAGCCCAGGGGGTGGGCGGAGTGGAACTCCAGTGGGTTCTCTTTGACCCGGGCCCAAGTCAGCACAAGGACATCGGGCAGCACTGTTTCTGAGGGGGAAACTAGAAAACACCTGAATGTCTATAAATCAGAGATGTCACCTCAGAGGGTGCCACACCAAGGCACTCACAGACAGCAAGAGAGACCATCAGATATTGAATTGAGGTTATTTTTGAGGCTTGAAATGTGTCTAGAAACTGTTCTAAGGTGTGGTCTGTTGACAGTCCCCAAGATCCTCTGGTTTATGATGTCAAAACTATCTTCATTATAACATTGAGACACTTTGCCTCTGCCACTTGTTGAGATGTGCATCAAGGTACAAAAGCAACCGTGGATGACACTGCTGCCGCCTGGGCAGGGAGCCAGGCAAGTCCTAGCAGCCACCTCTCCTTCCCCAGAAGGTGCTCCAACCAAAACAAACCAGCCAGTCATTTTCATTGACAACACCCAGGAAAAAGTAGCCTAACTATTAATTCCATTAAATCTCGGCCCCCAAGTACCAGTCTTTAATATCCCGTGTGACCAATGGGGAAATACCCACGTGGTGCTTCAGGCCTCTCTCATCCTCTTCGGATGACTGACCAGCCATGGAATTTTGGACTTGGGCAACTAGGCAGACATGTTCTTGAAAATGAAAAGGGAAGCTTAGCACCTCAGGGTAAATAATTCACATTTTGTCATTTATTACCAATGATAAAAATGTGAGGTTTCAAAAAAAACTAAAGTTTTAAAGAAAAATTAAAATTTTGGAAAACTTGTATTGACCATCATGAATTTGATAGTACTTTAAGACTTTTCTCAGGAGGTCAACTATGATGTTAACTAATGTGAAAAAAAATTTTTTTTGGCTGCAGTATATGAAAGTGGAAAATCTGTAAATCTTAGTGGAACCACAATTTTTTTTCTTTTCTGTTTTTTTTTTTTTTTTCATACTGGGGACTGAACCCAGGGTGTGTAACCACTGAGCCACATCCTCAGCCCTTTTTAATATAGTATTTAGAGACAGGGTCTTGCTGAGTTGCTTAGGGCCTTGCTAAGTTGCTGAGGCTGGCTTTGGACTCATGATCCCTCTGACTCAGCCTCCTTAGCTGCTGTGATTGCAGGCATGTGCTACCATGCCTGGCAAAACGCTATTTTCCAAAGGACCAATGCATGAGGCCATGATTATGTAAAAAATCCAAAAAGTGCAAGACAGATCAATGATTTTAGTGTACAGGGTATGAAAAGTTCATGGATAAGTTTTCAGATTTTTCATATTGTATTTTTTGGGGGGCGCAAGGAGGCTAATGGGGATTGAACTCAGGGCACATGACCACTGAGCCCCAGCCCAGCTCTATATTGTATTGTATTTAGAGACAGGGTCTCACTGAGTTGCTTAGTACCTCACTTTTGCTGAGGCTGGCTTTGAACTTCTGCCCATGCCTCCTGAGCCACTGGGATTACAGGTGTGCACCACCACGACTGGTTCAGATTTTCCACACTGCATTAATCTTTCCTTCCTTGGGGACTGAACCCAGGGGTGCTCTATCACTGGGCTTCATCCCTTGCCCTTATTTTTTACTTTGCTAAATTGCCTAGGTTGGCCTTGAACTTTGGCTCCTTCTGCCTCAGCCACCTGCGTAGCTTGGGTTGTAGATGAATACTGCTGTGTCTGGCTAGAAGACAAGTTTAAGTGAAAAATTTTAATCTAAAATTTAAAAAGCCAGGTAAATTGGCAGTAGTGTCTGTGCCATATTCTGAAGGTGAAGGCCCACCTACCTTCTTGTTTATTAGGGGGACCCTGGTTGACAATGGAAAACTTGGAGGAAAAGGATGTTTGAACCTCCATTGCCCACAAGAGGGCGCCAGAGGCAAAGAGGACTCATTCTGACTTTTGGTAAGATTTATCCTGTTTCAGGAGTGGAGGAACTAGTACTGGGCTGACTACATCTAAATTTCCTGGGGAGACCATTTTAAAAAGAAGGGTCTTTCTCCAGATTATTCTGACTTAAGATCTGGGGTAGAAGTTAGGCTATGGCCAGGTGCAGTGGTGCCCAACTGTAATCCCAGCAATTTGGGAGGTAGAGGCAGGAGGATCACATGTTCAAGGCCAGCTTCAGCAACCTAGTGAGGCTCTCAGCAACTTAGTCAAACCCTGTCTTGAGATAAAAAATAAAAAAGGGCTGGGAATTTAGCCCAGTGATAAAGCACTCCTGGGTTCAATCCCCAGGAACTCCCTACCCCCACTGCAAAAGCCCCCACAACCAAACACCACCATAACAACAACAACAACAAAAAAAAAAAACTTCAGGAGGCAACCCCCACACCCTCACCCACATTTTTGGCAGTGCTGGGGAGGGAACCCAGGGTCTCAAGTACTAGGCTGTACTCTACCACTGAGCTACACCCTCATCCTAGGGAAATATCTTTGAAACTGCTCCCTAAGGGACACTGATGCACAGTGGGATTTGCAGTGTTTTCATGTGCTTGGTTATCAGCGCCCATCTAGAACCTTCCCCAGCTCTCAGGGAGACAGTGGGAGAAACCACCGCTCCTGTTTGTGAGGAGTTATGGGACATTCACCCATGCGGAGGGCCTCCTCTCAGGGCCTGGCTCTCCCCAGTTCCCACACTGGATTGCTTCAATGACCCCAGAACCAGTTCCCTTCCCTTCTACTTCGAAGATAATGAAATGAAGGCTCTGAATGCGAAGGCCATGAAGCTGGGATGTGGCGCCAGGCCTCCTCGGCCTCAGAGGCCAGGTTCACTCTGCCAACAGGCTGGGCACTGCGGCACACAGACTGGGGCCAGGATAGGCTCTACTCTGGCTTTTTTTGCAGAGGGTTCTGGGGATTGAACTCAGGGGCACTCGACCACTGGGCCACATCCCCAGTCCTCTTTTGTATTTTATTTAGAAACAGGGTCTCACTGAGTTGCTTAGCGCCTCACCGTTGCTGAGGCTGGCTTTGAACTTGCGATCCCCTTGCCTCAGCCTCTTGAGCTGCTGGGATTACAGACATGTGCCACCGCACCCAGTGGCTTTTGATTTCTTAATTTGAAAAGAGGGCCAATGTGACAGTCACACCTGGCACCTGACAGTGGGTGGGGAAGGCAAGCTCAGCGGGGTGCATCCCCATGGTGGGGAACCAAGGCCTTCCTGGCCGGGCCTGGGGGACTCACTCGTCTCTGTTGGGGGCTTTCCTGAGCTGGTCAGCGGTGACCCTCCATGAGAAGTTGAAAAATCGCATGGCGTTCTCGAAGTAGAGGTCTGGAACTGCCGTGTATTGAAGAAAGAAGCAGAGACACAGGATGAGAGCACGCCCAGAGGAAACTCAGAAACTCAGACCCCTTGAGGTGAAGGGATGGGTCAGCAGGACCAGGGCCAGAGTGTGGGCTGGAGCTGCAGGCTCCACCCCTCCGGAGGCCTCTAACCTGCTGGGCCCAGCAACAACTGTCTCCTTCAGGCGCCTGACAGTGTCACAGTGCTGCAGGATGCCCCGGCAGTGGTTCCCTTGGGCAAGAAGTATCTCCATCACTGTCCTGCAGGACTGTGACGATGGGTGTGTTCTCCCTGTGTTCTATACCCACACTGGCCAATATGGTAGACTCTGGTGACAGGTGGCTACCGAGCATCTCAAATGTGCTAGTGTAATTAAATTTTAATTAACTTAAGTTTTGATGAATTAAATAGCCCCCCATGGCTGGTAGCTAACAAATTGGACAGCACAGATTTAATGAACCATGCTGGAGTCTAGCTCTGAAATGTCAGGGGACAGGTGTTATCACACCCCCACCCCTGGGCAAGGCCTCTCAGCTCCTGACAGGTGCAAAGCCCTCCCCCAGGTCCACTCCAGATCTTTACGGTGTACCCAAGGGCTGCTATAAAACACTGGGCCCTTAGGGGCAGGTCCCTGTCCTGTGGGCCCTTCCTGAGCTATCTCCAGGAGACTCTGGGTCTCGCATCATGATGACCCTGGGGTGTCTGAAATTATTCTTAAGAAACATGGCTGCGGAATGAGTCTCCTATTCTCAGAAGTAATTTTAATAGTCTTAGGTTTTAAATAGAACCATGATGAGAGGTTATTATAATTTCAAAAATGCCTGAATTTCAGAAATTTCACTCATGAGAAGATAGGAAACTATTATTTGGGGCAAAATCACAACCCACTTAAAGGGGTGATGTGCCGAAGGTTCTGGCAGCAAGCAGGGAGGCAGCAATCCCCCTCCACCTCAGCGGAGCGTCACCGTGCATTTGGGATGGCTGCCTCCTCGTTCCCATTCCCATCTCAAGGTCAAAATTTGAGGTCCGAGTTTTCTCTGAGGAGGTCGGGGTACAACCCTGAAGATAGGTGGCCGCTCTGGGGCAGGAGCGGGGGTGTGAGGGGCTTCACTTTCTACCCACCCCGTGGTGTTTTAGGGCCGCGATGCTGGCCAGCTGACCCCAGCCCTGTGGGCTCTGGGCTCAGGGTCAGGTGGTGCTGCACCTTTTAGGATCTGCTTCCCCAAAACCTTTTTTTTTTTTAAATTTTTTAGTTGTAGATGGACATAATATCTTTATTTTTTTATTTATTTAATGTGGTCCTGAGGATCGAACCCAGGCCTCACGTGTGTGAGGCAAGCACTCTGCCACTGAGCCAGCCCCAGCCCCCTTGCCCCCCATTTTATGTAGTGCTTGGGTTGAACCAGTTGGAGTCATGATGCGAGGCCAGCGTTCTCCCACTGAGCTAATCCCCTGATGGCTGTCATGATGCCAGGTCAGCCTCCCTGCCTCCAGAAGCCCTGGGTGTCCCACCCACCTTGGCCCCTCCCCAAGTGGGCACTTGGGATGGCAGGGCGTAAACCACTCACGTCGTTGAACACTTTGTCCAGTTCCTTGGGGTCCATAATGAAGTTGGGGTAGCCTATCACATTGTAGATGGCGTCTGCCTAGATGGGAGGGACACAGAACTGAGCACCCGCGATGCTGGCCAGCTGGCCCCAGCTCTGTGGGCTCTGGGCTCAGGGTCAGGTCAAGGGGCGGGGGATCAGGCACCTCCCCACTTAGGACTTTCACATCTCTTTTTGGAAACATTCCCTCCTTGCCTAACTTATCTTTTTTAAAAAAATATTTATTTTTTAGTTATAGGTGGATACAGTATCTTTTTTTTTCTTTACTTTTATGTGGTGCTGAGGATCGAACCCAGTGCCTGACACAGGTGAGGCAAGTGCTCTACCGCTGAGCCACCACCCCAGCCCCCAGTTAATCTTTTGGGTTTCTGATTAAATGTTGCTTCCCCAAGGGAAGCTGCTATGGTCCAAATGTGTCCCCAAAGTTCAAGTGTTGGAACCTTTGGCAGGTGATGAGGTTCTGAGGCTCCGTCCCCCACCACTGGGGAACTGGGAGCTGTGGAGGGAGTGGGCACCACAGTGGCTTGGTCCACCTCTCTTGCGCGTGCTCTCCTGCCTGTCCACCTTCGGCCAAGAGATGTGTGACACTGGGCTTCAGGCTGTCCCCCCAGCCTGCTAGACTGGTCACAAGGCAGGACAGCATCCATGCGTGCCCAGGGGACAGGCTGGCCTCTCCTAGCCCTGCACTCTCTCTGCTGCTCTCGCCCGGTGCAGGAAGCCTGGGTGCCCGAGCTCCCGGGCAGCCTCACCTTCTCCTTGGCTGACTTCCGGGTGTCCTCATCCATCCACTTCAGCATGCTCAGGCTCTCCTCAAAGGCCTTCTTGATCTCCAGGATTATCTTGCTGGCCTGAGGAGACAGATGTTGCACCCTCAGCTCTGGGCACTGGCCCCCTGGATGCAACCAGTGGCCCAGGCATCATTTCAAAAGGTTAAAGACAGCAGCACAAAGTATTTATTACAAAGGAGGAATGAATATGTCATGCAGCATGGATGAGCTGGGAAAAAATTATATGAAGTGGAAGAAGCCCAATGTGAAAGTTTACGTGCGGTACGGTTCCGCTGTGAGAGCTATGCACAGCAGGCAAGCAGCAGGAATGGAACTCAAGTGGGGGTGCCTGGCTGGGGAGGGAGGCAGAGGACAGGAGTGACTGCTGATGGGCACAGGGGTGATGAGAATCAAGTTGATTGTGATTCCTGCACAAGTGAGAACATCCTAAAACCTCTGAAATGACGTGTGCACACTTTCAATTCCCGAGTTGTACGTGAGGTGAATCACATCTCAAAAAAACTGTTTCTAAAGTGCCTGGGTATAATGTGGCTGAAGACCACTCAGCCTGCTCACAGAGAGGATGTGGGGGAGAGCAGAGGGCGGCTTGGTGGGAGGCCTGTGTGCTCAACAGCTGGCTGGGCTGGAGGGTGTGGCAGCTCTGGTTTTAAAGGACATATAAATGGCAATAGCAAAGGTGAGACTTTCAAAAGTAGAACATGTCTCAGATTTCAAATAAAAACGTTGGCTTCTAACCCGCCCACTTGACTCTCGAGGACTCAGAAGACGCGCCCGTCCACCTGACTCTCGCCGACGCAGAAGACGCGGCCGCCAGGGCTCAGGCACACGTGTGAGCCACCGCAGAAGGTGAAGGAGCAGCGCGAGGAGCTCAACGGTGCGCATGAGGGACAGCCTCCTGCCGCGCTCACATCCCCCAGAGGCCGCCCACCGCGCATGGCTCTGCGGGGAGGCCGGGGTTCTCAGCCCTCGCACCCCGCCGCAGCCCAAGGCGCTTCCGGCCCCGCCCGCAAGCCCCGCCGCTCCCGCGCAGCCGAAGGCGCTTCCAGCCCGGCCCCGCCCACCTGACTCTCGCCGCGCCGCCGCCCGCCACCTGACTCTCGCCGCGCCGCCGCCTGCCCACCTGACTCCCCGACGCAGAAGACGCGGCCGCCGCGCCTCAGGAACACGTGCGCACCGCCGGGCCGCCGCCCCGCAGAAGGTGAAGGAGCAGCGCGACCCGCGCAGCAGCTGCACCGTGGTGCGCACGAGGGACAGCCTCCTGCCGCGCTCAGGTCCCCCAGAGGCCGCCCACAGCGCATGGCTCTGCGGGGAGGCCGGGGGTTCTCGGCCCGCGCGCCCCGCCGCTCCCGCGCAGCCGAAGGCGCTTCCGGCCCCGCCCCGCGCGCTTCCAGCCCCGCCACCCGCCCACCTGACTCTCGCCGCGCCGCCGCCCGCCACCCGACTCTCGCCCCGCTGCCACCCGCCCACCTGACTCTCGCCGCGCCGCCGCCGCCCGCCACCTGACTCTCGCCGCGCCGCCGCCCGCCACCTGACTCTTGCTGCGCCGCCGCCTGCCCACCTGACTCCCCGACGCAGAAGACGCGGCCGCCAGGGCTCAGGAACACGTGCGCGCCGCCGCACCGCAGAAGGTGAAGGAGCAGCGGAACGCGCGCAGCCGCTGCACCGAGGTGCGCAGGAGGAACAGCCTCCTGCCGCGCTCAGGTCCCCCACAGGCCGCCCACCGCGCATGGCTCTGCGGGGAGGCCGGGGTTCTCGGTCCGCGCGCCCCGCCGCTCCCGCGCAGCCGAAGGCGCTTCCGGCCCCGCCCCGCGCGCTTCCGGCCCCCGCCACCCGCCCACCTGACTCTCGCCGCGCCGCCGCCCGCCACCTGACTCTCGCCCCGCTGCCACCCGCCCACCTGACTCTCGCCGCGCCGCCGCCTGACTCTCGCCGCGCCGCCGCCCGCCACCTGACTCTTGCCGCGCCGCCGCCTGCCCACCTGACTCCCCGACGCAGAAGACGCGGCCGCCGGGGCTCAGGAACACGTGCGCGCCGCCGCACCGCAGAAGGTGAAGGAGCAGCGGAACGCGCGCAGCCGCTGCACCGAGGTGCGCAGGAGGAACAGCCTCCTGCCGCGCTCAGGTCCCCCACAGGCCGCCCACCGCGCATGGCTCTGCGGGGAGGCCGGGGTTCTCGGCCCGCGCGCCCCGCCGCTCCCGCGCAGCCGAAGGCGCTTCCGGCCCCGCCCCGCGCGCTTCCGGCCCCCGCCACCCGCCCACCTGACTCTCGCCGCGCCGCCGCCGCCCGCCACCTGACTCTCGTCGCGCCGCCGCCGCCTGCCACCTGACTCTCGCCGCGCCGCCGCCCGCCACCTGACTCTTGCCGCGCCGCCGCCTGCCCACCTGACTCCCCGACGCAGAAGACGCGGCCGCCAGGGCTCAGGAACACGTGCGCGCCGCCGCACCGCAGAAGGTGAAGGAGCAGCGGAACACGCGCAGCCGCTGCACCGTGGTGCGCAGGAGGAACAGCCTCCTGCCGCGCTCAGGTCCCCCAGAGGCCGCCCACCGCGCATGGCGCTGCGGGGAGGCCGGGGTTCTCCGCCCGCGCGCCCCGCCGCTCCCGCGCAGCCGAAGGCGCTTCCGGCCCCGCCCCGCGCGCTTCCGCCCCTGACTCTCGCCGCTCCGCCGCTCGCCCACCTGACTCTCGCCGCTCCGCCGCTCGCCCACCTGACTCTCACCGCCGCATAAGACTCGCCCGCCCACCTGACTCGCCGTCGCAGAAGACGTGGCGGCTGCGCCGCAGAAGGTGAAGGAGCAGCGCGACCGGGCGCAGCCGCGGTCCCAGCCGGCGACCCCAGCCCGCCCACAGGTACAGGTAGCACACGTGATGAGCATGGCCGGCACCCGCTGCAGGGGAGGCCCGACCGCCCCGCCCGCCGCGCTCCGCCCCGCCCGCCGCGCTCCGCCCCGCCCGCCGCGCTCCGCCCCGCCCGCCGCGCTCCGCCCCGCCCGCCGCGCTCCGCCCCGCCCGCCGCGCTCCGCCCCGCCCGCCGCGCTCCGCCCCGCCCGCCGCGCTCCGCCCCGCCCGCCGCGCTCCGCCCCGCCCGCCGCGCTCCGCCCCGCCCGCCGCGCTCCGCCCCGCCCGCCGCGCTCCGCCCCGCCCGCCGCGCTCCGCCCCGCCCGCCGCGCTCCGCCCCGCCCGCCGCGCTCCGCCCCGCCGAAGACATGCTGTGGGGGGGGAGAGCGCGGGCACCGGGAAGGGACACCGCGCTGGGCGAGCGAGGCCGCGGAGGCCTCTAGGGCGGGTACCTGAGTGCCGTGATGCAGGGAGAAGCTCCCATGTGGGAGGTGTGCAGGGGTCGGGGAGGTCAGGACCCGGAAGGTGTTGGGGTAAAGAGACTGCAGCCGGAGTGGGTCTGGGAATTGGGGAGGGCTGGCCAGCGCAGAAGGTGGGGTGGAAAGGAGGCTGTTCCAGCGATGTGGGATGACAGGCTTCTGGGAGGCTGAAGCTGCACCCGCAGAGGGATCCAGGAGGTGGTGGAGGCCATACCGTGGGTAGAGGGACAACGCAATGGAAGGGCCAGGTAGAGGCCCTGGAGGTTGGAGTAATAGAAAAGGGAGGTATTCTGGGGAGGGGAAGTGTGATAGCTAGATGGTTGGGGGGTTGTTATATTCCCAGTGGATGCTGGACCCTATGAAGCAAAGGCCACTCTCCCTTAGGGATGGAGATAGAAAAGGAAGGTGCTCAACACATATTGCTCACAAATAGCCAAAATTTGCTAATCAGTACCATACCAGGAATCAAAGAGCTAACACAACCTCCACCCAATCCAGCTAGGGAAATGAGTGAGGCAGTTTTTATTAGATTATGTTAATCCTTCATGCATACAAAAAGGTATATAGGGTAGATTACATGATCTGACATAATGTAATAATTTTCTCTTTTTAAAATAAGGGCAGAGAACAGAAGTTGAAGACCAGTCAGCACCAAAAAGGCTGTACAAGGTGCTCTTGCCACATGTGGGTCACCAATGTGTGACCAGCAGAAAGAGGAAATATCACTTATGATTCACAGTGTTCTTGTCCCATGAGGAATCATAATTATTACCATTACTGACAGGTTTCTCCTGTGGAACCTCACTTCCTCAAAGGCAGTCTGTCACCAGTATCCTGGACACTTTTGAAGTACAGCAAAGATCTTGATTTGTTTGCTATCTTGGCCCTCAGAAGGTGGTATAATGCAGTGAAAACAATTACGTCCACCCACTCCTAAATCTTTACTTAACTAACCTGACCATTTGTCCATCTACTTTAACACAGCAGTGTAGAATACACACTCTCAGAACCCCAGAGTTCTGGTCACATGATGTAGTAGTTCTCTCCATTGCACATAGCAATAATAGGTTTAAAAACAGAGTCCAGAAAGAAATAGCTGGGCTCAAAAACAAAATAAGCATTGCTGTGGACCAGAAGTAGAAGTCAGAGTGTTGAGCAGAGGAATGAAGCACATCCTGCACCTCCCTATGGGACATCACTGGAGAAGGAAATGAATGAGTACCTCAAGGAGGGACTCAGCCCCTTCATGATAACCCAGGCTGTAGGTCAGAAATTAGTGGTAAAAAGAGGTTTACCAGACATTGTTTCCTGTTTGTTTGTTTTAACCAGTTTTACTGTGGTAGGAGGAAAAAGTGTTTTCCCTGTGTTATATTTCTTCTTGGACTTTTCTACTAAAGAAGGAATTACAAAACAGCTAAATATTTATCATCAAGTTTAATGAAAATCTATAAAATTCTGTATTGATGATCATGTTATTTTAAACATACAATTGATAATATCTGAGACATAATACATGCTTTACTAAGGCTCAAAGTAAAAGATTTAATGACTTATTTTTAATTTTTATTGCCTTTTTTATTTCTTTTTACCTTGTCATGGGGCTGATTAAGACATATTTTATGAGGATATGTGATATTATATATCATACATACTATAATAATAATGTGTCACCCCTTACCCATTAGCAGTGGCTTCCATTTCTCCTTTCTCCCATTCCCTGTCAATCACTGATCTACTTTCTATTTCTGTGGGATTCTCTGTGCTGGGCATTTCATATAACTGGAAACATACAATATGTGGTCTCTGTGTTGGGCTCTTTCACTTGGCAGTTGTCAGGCTGCATCTGTGCTGTATCATGTGTCAGTGCTTCATTCGTTTCTTTTCATTTTGTTTTGGTACCAGGGATTGAACCCAGGGGCACTTAACATCTGAGCTTCATCCTCAGTCCTTATTTACTTTTTATTTTGAGACAGAGTCTAAGTTGCTTAGGGCCTCAGTAAGTTGCCGAGTCTGGCCTTGACCTTGTAATCCTCCTGTCTGAGCCTCCCTTCCCCCATAAAAGCAAAGGTGTTGAGTAATTTTCCATTGTGTGGATATACCAGATTTTACTTATCCATATGTTTAGCTCTTATAAACAATACCCCCAGGATCATTTGTATGCAAGTTTTTGTGTGGACACATGTCTTCACTTCCTTTGGTAATGTACTTTCCAGTGGGATTGCCTGATCACATGGTAACTGTTTAATCAAGGAACTGCCAAACTGTTCACCACGGCAGCTGCCCTCTTGACATTCCCACCAGCACTGGGAATTCCAGCTTTCCTTATCCTTTTTTTTAAAAAATTTTTAATTTTTATTTTTCAGTTTTTGGCGGACACAACATCTTTGTTTGTATGTGGTGCTGAGGATCGAACCTGGGCCGCACGCATGCCAGGTGAGTGCGCTACCTCTTGAGCCACATCCCCAGCCCTCCTTATCCTTAATAAGACTTTCATCACCTACATTTCTGGTGATAGCTGTCCTTGTGGGTATGACTTGGATTTGATTTCTTTTTCCCTAATAACGCATGATGTTGAACATCTTTCATGGGCTTCTAGGTCATTTGGGTATCTTCTTTGGTATAATGTGTATTATAATCCTTTGTCCGTTTTCTAACAGGTATTTGCCCTCTCATTTTGAGTCATAACAATTCTTTACATATTTTAGATACTAGACCCTTACCAGACATATGGTTGGCAAATATTTCCTCTCATTCTGTGGTTGGACAAAACTTCTTTTGGGTGAATGTTAATTTAATGATAACTGGATAGCATATACATTTTTGATTAAAAAAACAGGGCTGGGGTTGGGGCTCAGTGGTAAAGTGCTCATCTTGCACATATGAAGCACTGGGTTCGATCCTCAGCACCACATAAAAATAAATAAATAAAATAAAGGTATTGTGTCCATCTACAAGTAAAAAACAAACACTAAAACAAAAAGCCAGGATTTCTCATAGCCTCCATGGTCCCTTTGCACATCCCTGGGCTGGGCTGCTTGCTCTGACCGGGGAGTGCCTGAGCTAGAATAGGTAGTTACCCTCTATCTAGTATTCTGACCATGTTACATAGTTTCCAATAGTAAATAACTGTTTGTATCTTCCCATTGTCATCAATGTATGTTGCTCGGTATTTCTGTTGCCAAAAGTCTCACCCATTCACCAGAGTGATTAGGGTTGCACTGGTTTGGATGAGCCGTAGCCCCATGTGATTTACTATGCTCATTTTGCTTTAATAGTAGGATCTGGCCACAATGGTAGTAAATGTGAAAATTTATAGCCAATATATATCCATATATTAGTAAAAATTTGGATATTTATAGTATATGGTACAATTGTAATATTAATGTAATACAATTATAGTCATAGCATTAATTTAAAAGTAGCATTCAGCCCTGATTCAACAAATTCTTGGGATTCTTTCAGAAAAATCTTGGCTGATATCAGAAATTAGCAAAAACACATAGTTCTTGTGTCATTAACAGTGGGCCAGAAATGTGAAGGCCTGGGATGGGAAGGGCTGTGTTGCATTTGTGGAACTGATAGTGTCCCAGGTGGCCTGAAGACAAAGGAGAGGGAGAGGTAATCTGGCACTAGACCTTGTAGGCTACGTCAAGGTTATTGGCTTTTAAAAGTGTTGAGAAAAAAGTAAAGGATTTTGTAGTAAGGGGAGACAGCACCATTAGTACAACGGGGAGAATGGATTTGAGGGGGATGCAGTATGGAAGTGGGTTGGGAGTCTGTTGTAGGACTACAGGTCAGAGATGATGATGGCTTGGAGCAGGGTAATGGTAGTGGAAGTGGAAAAGTGGAAGGATTCAAGGTACTTTAGAGAGAAAGTTGACAGACGTTGTCTGTGGTTTGGTGTAGGGATTTGAAGGAGAAGGCAATGATTAGAATTGGTGTAAGGTTTTTGTCTTAATGGTTTCCGAGTCCATTCATGACATTGGTCAGTCACTGGAAGATGAATACATTTATTGGAGGTAGAATTTGATTTCAAATTAAATTGAAGTGCATGTGACACATCCATGTTAGTATATCATATAGCAGTGAGTTTTGTGGGTGTGGAACTCATGTTTGGGATAGTTGACCTAGATGATTTGAAGTTGTAGATATGGGTGAGATTGCTTAGGGAAGAAGGTCTCCATTTGAATTGCACAATGGAATTATTTGAGCTCTGAAGAAAGATTACCCAAAGATGCTAGGGTGTAGCTGATCTAGGGTCAAGTTTGGGCATTGGGCTTTTAGAATCTCCTCTGATAGTACTAATGTGTAAAAAAGTTTGAGACCTGCTGGCCTTTAGCAGGTCTGAGACTAGAAGAGGAATCAGGATTGACCCTTGAGTAACACAAATAATCAGTCAAGAGAAGGACAAACCTATCTAGGAGACTATTAAGAAGTGGCTGGGGATGTAGGTAGGAAACTAAGTGTGGTGTCATAGAAGTGAGAGAGTCGCCAGGGGAGTCTGTGGCTGCTGAGAAGCCAGTTAGTTCAATGGAATTTGGGTTTAGCAAAATGAACATCATTTACTAGTAGATCTGTTAGTAGGAGTCTTGGAACAGAAGGTGGTTGGAGTGAGTTGAATAAAGTGAGAAGAAATGGAGACAGCTAGCGTAGGTAACTTGTAAACTTGCTGGGGGAGAGACTGCAGCTTAAGAGGTGTGCCATTAGATTAAGATATTTTGGGCTGCACAAAACAAACTGAGGCAAATGGTGTAAATGGTGAAGAAAACAATCTCATTCACAAGTTCAAAAAGAAGGTCTTTCTAAGATTATTGAACAGTGTAATCAGAGACCTGTTTTCTTCCAGCCTTAGAGTGTCACTTGGTCAGCGGGCTGTCCCTTCAGGATGGCAGAGTGGCCATTGTGGCTCAGACATCAAACCAGATAATGGTCTCCAACAGGAAAAAAAAGAGTTTTTCTTTGTAGGTGTTTTTTTTAAGATCTTAATACATGTTTTCAGAGACCAAACAATTGAAAACACCCACATCACAGACCCAGTACCTAAGAAGTCCCCCTTGTTTCTCCTTCCAGTCACTACCCAAGTCCTTCCCCTGTATTACTACTGTTCTGACTTCCAGAGGTTAGTTTTGCCTGTCTTTGTGCAATTATAAATTAATTGCATACTATGTGCTCTTCTGTGTTTGGCTTTCAGCATTCTTTTTGAGATCCATATTGTTGCATGTAGTTGTAAAGTGTTCATCTATTGCATGAATATACCATGTTTTATCCATTCTATTGTCGATGGGCATTTTGGTAGTTTCTAGTAGTTTCTAGTATTTGGCTTTTACAAATAGTGTTGTAAATGTATGTATCCATTTTTGTTAAAGTGTATAATCGAGGACTTGAATTGCTGGGACAAAAGGTATGCTTGTATTTAGCCTTAATGCATAGTTTTCTATGTGGTTTAATCACTTTATGGTCTTACTGGCAACATGTGAATTTCAGTTCCATGTCCTCACCAGCACTTATCATTTTGCATCTTTCATTTTAGATATTTTGGTGGGAGTATATAGCACTGTAATTTTTATTTGCATTTCTATAATTCAAGTAAGGATATTTAAGTTGAGTATTTTTCCATATGCTTATTGACTATTTGGATATTCTCATGGTATTTTGCTCGATTTTTATTTTTCCTAGGTTGAAAGTCTTATTCATTTGTGGGAGTTTTTTGTATTGTTTTGTATTCTGGATGAGTCCTTGGTCAGACTTGTGTTGCAGATGTCTTCTCAGTACGTTTTCATTCTTGATGTTTTCACTGAGAAGTTATTAATTTTATTATAGTAGATTCTATTAATTATTTCCTTTATTGTAAGTGCTTTTTGTTTGTAGTCTTTGCTTACTCCAAAGCCACCAAGGTGTACTCTGTTTCTTCTACAATTTTAACTTTGATAATTAGATCTGCAAGCCTTCTGAAGTTTATTTTTGTATTTCATGTGAGGTAGGGTTCAAAATTCATATGAATGTCCAATTGACCCAGCACCATTTCTTTAAAAAAGTATTATTTTCTCCAAGCACTGCAGTGTCACTTTGTCATAAATCAGGTGATTGTGTCAAATCCATTCCTGGTTTCTCTCTTGTTTTCTGTTGGTTAAGTTGTCTTACATACTTTTCAATTTTTTTTTTCTTTTTTGTATATAGGTGCTGGGAATGCTGCCCAAGCTGGTTGCTCCTTCCAGCTCCAAAATCTTGATTTCCAAAGTGTAGGGCACGTCATGACTTAGTGAATATTATTGCCTTAAAGTATTTTTTAAAAATTTGTTTCTTATAATGAATTACTTTTATTCACAAAATACTGTTTAGTACTTTATTAGTAAAATATAACAGAAGTTGAATACTTCGCTGGGGTACCAAAATCTCTTAAGCAAAAATATTTATCTCTAGTTAATTTTTAAAAATCACTTGCCTATTCATAACATTCTACTAATTCGTTAGTTTTATTTCTTGAGGTGTTAACATTTTTATTTATTTTTCATGATAGGGGCCTGATCTAACATTTCAATTAATTCATTTTCAAACAATATTTTTCCTTACCTATTATTTAATTTAAGCATATTTTTGAGGAAAAAAAATAAATTTATCTTTTTGGAACAGGGTCATTATCGTTATTGTGCTGCTCTTTCTATGCTGGGGGAATATGACTGGGCCCTGGAAGCAAACATAAAAGCTCAAAAACTCTGTAAAAATGACCCTGAGGGAATCAAGGATCTAATTCATCAGCATGTAAAGTTACAAAAACACATAGAAGACCGACAAGGTATTTCACCTAAGATTCTTTTGGTTACAGTTGAATTCCCTTTAAAGTTTCAAAGGTGGGTTTCTTGGATTAACAGAGGATCATAAATCAGTTCTCAGATGATTTGTGCTTATTTTGTTATGTTATCTTCAAGTTACTTATGTTTTCTATATCTTTCAGTGTAGAGTTAGTAATATGTTCCATTAGGTTATTATACATGATTTGTATTTTTTATTTGAAACAGCCAGTAACCAAATTATTATTTATTCTTCTATAGAAAAATATTCTTTTCAGAAATTTTGAATAAAATAAATGCTTTTGAAAGGAAATTGTGTAAAACTTTTCATCATTTAAGTTATTTCTAAAAGAAAAGGCCCTTCAATAGAGTTGCTTAATTTGTTTGCACCAAGTTTGCAAATAATTCTATAGCATGTTGAACATCTATAATCAGAAATTGGCTGTGCAGGCTAGGACTTGTAAATTTCCATTCTTCAACCTTGTTTTCTGTACTTAGTCATTTTTCTTTCTCAGTGCTTGAAAAAATTTCTTTGCACTTTGAGTATCTAGGTCTTTCCTTTTTTTTTCTTCTTTGGATATTCAGTGTCTATGGAGCTGAGCTGAGCAGTTTTGTAACTAGCGGATGTTGTCATCCAGCTGTTAACAAAATTGTGAGCTCCTTGAAGACAGGTACCCTCTCTGATTCAAATCAATGTATTGCTGTCATCTTGTCAGTAATCACATGCAGTGGGATGTCACACATGGTGTACAACAGTTTGTTGACATCATTCTTAAATTACTGACATCTAGGATTGTAAAATTGTTTTTATTTTTCAACTTTCTAAAGTTGTTTGATGTTCTTAACTCAGCTTAAAGGAAATTCGAAAATGTTTTGAAGTCTGTGTTGCCAATCCATTGATTACTCTGTGTGTGTGTGTGTGTGTGTGTGTGTGTGTGTGTGATTGACTTTTATAGGTCGAACACCAAATAAGAATCCAATTAAAGCTTTTTATGAAAGCAGGTGAGTTAATATCAGATCAGTAGCTACTACTTGGAATGACTTTGCCCTGTGAACTTAAGAATCACTTGTGTTTGTCATTTTAAAAACTTAATCTCAACTATAGTAAATTTAGGGAAGGAAGAATAAGAGGGTTCTTTTCTTTTTTTGGTGTGTGTGTTTGCACACAAAATATCAGGTGATCTGTGAGTTGTCAGATTTATTTTATTGAACAACTTGGATGATTAGTAGCCTAATTTAGTGAGAAAAGAGGAGTGGAATGTTAATTTGAAGTTATTGTGCTTGACGGGGAGCAGTTGGTCATGGGGTCCTGGCAGTAGAGGGCTGATACACAGCCTTTGCCTCTTGCCCTTCCTCTCTGTCCTGGAAACGTTGCCCCAGCCTCTTCATACTTTTCAAAGAGTACAAATCGATTTAGGAATGCTTATAAGAAAATAAATAGACAGGATTCTACATTTGCTTATTTGGCAACTTAAATAGATTAAACCTTTCTCCCTTGATAAGCACACAGGATAGTGAAGCTGTTAATATGTGAAACATGAAGATTTATTTACTTTAATATTAGAACCCAGAATACTAGCCTTGAACTGGTTTTAAATACTACTTATGTATAAAGACTTACCTGAGAGGTAGAGGATCTTTTCAAAACAGTGGTACCTTGCTTTCAAGGAAGAAAATCTATAATTGCTGCAACCTGTTTCTTTGAAGGATAACTTTTAAAAATGCTTATTAATTAGTAGGAATAAAGGGGTCATTCCTTTTATCCCATTTTAGGGCCTATATACCGAGGAATTTATCAGCACCTGCTTTTAGTACTTCACTTAACTTTGTGGAGACGGAAAGAGATCTCAAAAAAACTAACTACAAGATGGCAAACGGTGGTAATCAGAATCTAAAGGTAAGGTCAGTTAAAAACTTAAAATTATTTCAGCTATTAATAGTAACATGTTGGTGATAGTGGAAACCAACTATTTTTGGTGGTAAAAACTCTTACTTGTTGAGATCAAGGAAATTATTCTTTTTTTAGATTTTGTTTTGTTTTGTTTTTGGTACCAGGGAATGAACCCAAGGGTGCTTAACCACTGAACCACATCCGCAGTGCAATTATTCCTCATATTACTACAACCAATTATACCTCATACAACTACATAAAAATAATATATTTAAAGTCACAGAATTTCTTCTGAAATCACACTTACATATCTTTTTTTTTTTTTAACCAGGGATTGAACCTAGAGATGCTTACCCACTGAGTTAAGCACATCCCCAGCCTTTTTATTTATTTATTTGTTTTTATTTTGGGCCTTTCTAAGTTGCTGAGGCTGGCTTTGAACTTGGAATCCTCCTGTCTTGGCCTCCTGAGTCGCTGGGATTATAGGAATGTACTGTCAAGCCTGACTATATTTACAGATATTAAAATTATTTTTTTCTAGATATAATTTTGCCACTTAGTCCATTTTTATACCCTTCTTTTAGGTCACCCAGCCAGTCTCAGGAATGAGTGACAATGGGGTCTGTTGGCCAAGTCACTTCTACCCCTCCCTGTGTTTTGGATTTGTCTTTTTCTCCCTTTTCTGATTTGTAATCTGTTTGTGACCTGGCACTGTAGCAGCTCACCAGCCAACTTGTGCTAAGCTGGGGTGCCTAGGAGGCACTCCTTCCCCACCTCTGCCAAGGTGCTCAGCAGCAATCTTGGTCTGATGGTTTTTTTCAGAGCACCACACTAAGGCTTCTAGCCTGCCTCTGAGGTCAGGTGACCCAGATAAATGTGTCTGAGTTTTCCTCTACCTGTGATATATCTCCAACACTCAGCAGCTATCACTAAGTCACATTATATTTCTCTTCAAGATTTGAGGAAAGAAAAGATTATGATGTTTTGTCATTGGGAGGGTGATGGGCATTGAAAGAAACTTTCTTAATATACCGTTAAGTCCTTTTGTTGGTAATATTGAAAATCTCCAAGAGGCTGTATTAATTTAGGGAGAAGAGCACAGGAATAATGTGGTAATATTCAGTTTAGTCATTGTTGAATAGACATCATTCTAGGCATCAGAGATAGAATTGTCATTCAAGAATTTGTCATTTGTCTTGATCTCTGGTCACTAGTTATCATTTTGCATGCTTGCTTATACTTTTAGACTTAGTAACTAGATGCATATTTTAGGCGCTTGAGTGAATTCTATCATATTCTACTACAAATTCTATTACATGGCCAGTGAATTCTTATTTTTTTAACAGTACATTATAAGTATACATCATAGTGGAATCCATTGTTACAGTCTCATACATGCATATAACAATTTGGTCCATTTCATTCCCCAGTACTTCCTCTCCCTTCACCCTGGTCCCTTCTCCACTACTCTGTTGGTCTCTCTTCTATTTTCATGAGACCGGTCCTCTTTTTTTCTTTATTTTTTCTCTAGCTCCCAAGTGTGAGAGAACATATGACCCATGACTTTCTCATTCTGGCTTCTTTCACTTAACATGATGTGCTCAGGTTCCATACATTTTCCTGCAAATGGCATAATTTTGTTCTTTTTTATAGTTGAGTATAACTCCATTGTGTGTATGTATCACATTATCTTGATCAGTTCATCCATTGATGACCACCTAGACTGGTTCCATAGTTTTGACTATTGTGAACTATGCTGCTACAAACATGGATATGCATGATCACTATAGTATGTTGACTTTAGTTCTTTTGGATAAATGCTGAGGATTGGTATAACTGAAATGGCTATATTATTTTTACAGTCTCACTAGTTTTATTTTCATGGGCAGGTGGTAGATGAGGCTTTGAAGGTAGATGATTGTGACTGTCATCTTGAATTTTTACCACCACCAAGTGAGTATTTTTTCTTATATAAATTGTTGCTGAGTTGTCGTAGTATTACCTAAACTTTATGCCCTAAAATTTGTACAAGCCTCATTTATATTTGCTCTTGTTCTCATTTTAATTTATAATGCTTCTGTATAAGTCAGCTTTCCATCACTATAATGAAATATTTGGCAAACGCTAGCTGTGACGTAAAGAGAATTATATTTTGGCTCATAGTTCTGGAGATGTGACGATATGGTGCCTGTATTGGCTCAGTGCTGGTAAGGCAGTGGATTGCAATGGCAGGGAAAATGTGGTGGAGCAAACTGCTCATATCCTGAGCCAGGAAGCAGAGAGAGAAGACAAGACCAGGCTCCCACATTCCTCTTCAAAGGCATTTCTCCAGCGATTTAACCAACTTCCTTCAAGATTCTACAGCACTTCTTAATATTGCCACTCTAGCGACTAAGCCTTTGCACGTGGACTTTTGGGGAACACTCAGCATAAACATAGCAGTTTTTATTGTTAAGAAAACATTGAGTATTTGAAATCAATGCTCGGTCTTTTCATTTAATTTTGGAACTTCAATAAGAAGAATGGAAAGGAACACTTAAGCACATAGCATTTCTTGATCTGTCCTTAATCACTTTTAGGCCACCTTTGTTTCTTGTTATTGAAAGTTTTCATTATTATCTCCCTTTCCTTAATCTCAGGAGCCTTTCTTTTTTTTTTCTTTTTTACATTTTTCCCCCTAATCAATCTCCCTCTGAAATTTTTAATACCATACGTACTGCTTGTCTGTTTACATACAATATGTTCATCTGTGCTTTATATATAAAAAGAACTAGGCTTTTTCGTCTCCCAACAGCTTAATTTTTTCACTGTATTTGGGGTAATACTCAACTCCTGTTGAGAATGGATGTCTGTTGTCAGGTGTGGTGTAATCTCATCTGTAATCTCAGCATCTTGGAAGGCCGAGGAAGGAGGATTGCAAGTTCAAAGACAGCCTAAGCAATTTAGCAAGGCAATCAACTTGGTGAGATGCTGTCTCTAAATTTAAAAAACTTTAAAAGGGTTGGGGATGTGGCTCACTGGTTAAGTACCCCTGAGTTCAGTCCCTGGCACCAAAAAAAAAAAAAATGGATACTTTAGTCCTTTGGAACTACTGTAGCAAAAATACTATAAACTGGGTAGCTTTAAACAACAAACATTCAATTCTCACATTTCTGTAGGCTGGGAAATCCAATATTGTGGTGCCAGCAGTTTTGGTATCTGGTGAGGCCTCTTTTCCTGGTTAATGGATGACCTTTTTTTGGATAATGGGAATTGAACCCAGGGACTTACTATTGAGCGTGATCCCCAGCCTTTGTTTTTTTTTATTTTGAGAAAGGGTCTTGCTAAGTTGCTGAGGCTGACATTGAACTTGGGATCCTCCTGCTTTAGTCTCCAGAGTTGCTAGGATTACAGGGTGTACTACTGTGCCCAACAGTAGATGGCTAACTTTTTGCTGTGTCCTCACATGATAGAAGGATGGGGGCATCTCCTGGGGCCTCTTCTTATAAGGGCACTAATTCCTGTACGAGGTCTTTACTTTATGACCTAATCACCTCCTCAAAGTTCTACCTCCTAAAACCATTGGGGATTAGATTTCCAACATAACAAATCTTGGGGCAACACATTCAGCCCATAAGAATGCTTTAGGCTAATTCCTGCTTAGTTTTAATTTTGAGGAAAATCTTTCTCACGTGGATTACATGCTTCTCTGTTTTTTAAAACAAGAGTTTAAGGAAATAGACTTTTTTTAATGATTCTAAAGGTTGTTATACCCAATAGTTGTTTATCTCAAGCTTTCATATAGAGTACCTTTCAGGGTTATTGAAGTGGATTGTTGGTCTCCAGTTAGTGATACCCTGTTGCTCTCTTTACTTTCTCTCGTTTGTTTTCTTTTGAATGGCTTTGTTTCTATCCATTTTTATCTTTTACTACCTACATTCTGTCTTCTCTGGGGTCTAATTCCACATGTTGAACCCCTGAACATTTGCAGTTGGTTAGCAATTAGTGTGCTTACAGTGAGTGGGAACTTAGGTGTTTGTCTTACCTATTGTGATTCCAACACCATGTGAAACATCTTTGAGGATTAAGCTTTTCTTTTTTTTTAGAAGGTAGTTTTTAATTCATTAATATTTCTTAGGCCATTATTAGCAGACAACACATTTAAATAACTTATTTAAATACTATCTACTCATCAGTATCCACGTTCAGTAAAATAACTTGAAATCCCAGGATTAGGGTTAAATAGTTTTGCCCAACCTCACAAAGCAGAAATCACACTAAGACTCCTGTACCTTTCCTTTCTGAGGCTACTGAAGCCAGCTTGGGCTCCACCCTTCTTATTTCATTGACCTTGATCGGCTCTGTGCTGTCCCCACAAACCTAGCACATATTCTCTGTCCTTCCGCCATGCTCACTCTTCCATGTAGCTTTGAATGTGTCACTCCCCTGCTACACAGAGGCTTGATTCCTGCCAGTGTGATAAAGGCTAGCCTGATGACTCATGGGTATCTGAAGCAAAGGGTTTGCGAACACTCACACCAGCCTGCCTTTGCAGTCATTTTCTAGCCTTCTATCTTGCTAGAGCTCTTAAGATTGTACAGGTTTACTTAGTATTTATAAATGAACTCTACTCTTGGGTTCCAACCAGTCTGTCCAAATCATTCATCTTAAGACCAAAGAAAGGCTGCATCCTCACCAACCCTTTCCCCAACCACTCTGCCTTAGGTGGGTGATTTCTTCCTTCTGTAGTTAGGAGAGAAGTTACTGGCTGTGGAATTAATGTGTCAATATTGGCATAGTCTTGTCTTTTCTTCATTACTAAAACGATGTGTCCTTTCTTTCCATCTGATTGTAAAATGCCTGAGAATAGGAGCCCTTGCCTATATCTCTCTGTATCTGCTGCAAATCTAAATAACTATTATCATCATTATAATTTATCTTTGTAATAATTTTACATCATACATAGAATACCATCATCAGTGCCTGCCTTCCTTTCTGGCTTACCTGTTTGTAATTATGCTCTCATATAGTATTGCTTCTTTGGCTTTCTTATTCCAATTTACATATGTTTTTATTGTTTTGCTCTCAGGCTTGTGGATTTTTATGTATGGATCTCAGGAACAAATGCTTTTGTATTCACAGGTCAGCCTCCAAAACATAAATGAAAACAAAAATCCCGAAACAATGAATCAGAGAAATTCAGGTATTTTTTTTCCTCTAATTTTATAGGGACATTTTATTGAAATTACATTGGATTTAGAGAGTAATTTGGGGAAATCAGTGTCTTAGTAATATTTCTATTTAGGAACTCACATGTGACTGTCCATTTACTCTGTATTTTTCTTTATATAAACAAGACTGTTTTATTTTAAGATGATTTAAAACATGCTTTTTCTCTTTAAGTTCTAGTTCACAGTTGACTTTACCAGTTGATTTGAAAAACATCTTGGAGAAACAGTTTCCTAAATCTTCCAGAGCTGCACAACAGGTAATAGAAATAGCTTTTCCAGTAGAAATAGCAAAGCTCTGGTCATGAATTAATATATGCTTGCTAAGAAACCGGACTATCATTAATTTAAATACTAATTCAAAAATTGTTACCCAGAGATTTAACCAGTGGTTAGAACTGTAGAATTTCTTGCCAAAGATTGAATAGTAATACTAACTTTAAATATTTTTCAAAGATTTGGATAATTTAAAAAGATTTAAACATATGCAGTTTCATTATGCCTACTTTAACAATAAACTTGGTAAATTCTTTTTATGTTATTTAGTGATGAAAATTTATATCATGGAATAGGATAATTGCTTCAAAATTTATGGGTCATTTAAAATTCAATTAATTATTAGGTCTATAACATCTTACAAAGGACTGAAACAGATTTCTAATTATTTGAATAAAAGCAGTTTTAGAATTTGTTAACAGTTGGGAGATTTTTTAATTATATGTTTTTATATTTTTACTGACTCTAAAAACCCTGAAGGACTTTTTAAAAAGCCTGTGAAGGTAAAAAGATTATTTATGATAGTTGTTTGTGAACCCATTGTTTATTCAATGCGTTTTTATTGGGCCCCTCCCAGATGTTGCAGACAGAGGGAGTCTGCATTGACAGTGTCCAACCTGGTCTGATGAAACTTACAGTACAGATATCCTATGTTAAGTTATGTTAAGGGAAATAATTTCCAAGGCTATGTGGATCCGTTCCTAGAATAAGAAAGGAGATTAAAACAGCATATTTGGGCTGGGGTGGAAGCTCAATGGAAGAGTGCTTGCCTAGCATGTGTGAGGCACTAGGTTCAATTCTCAGCACCACATATAAATAAATAAAATAAAGATCCATTGACAACTAAAAATATTTTTTAAAAATATTTTTTAAAAAGGTGAATAACTAGTGATTGACAGGACAGCACTTCATGGTCTGTAATCTCAAATTCACATCTTAAAACAAATGTGGCTCTCATGTGTGTTTTAAATACTATAGTGGATAACCAGGTTAATATGAGAATTGTTCTTTTCCATCATATTTTGGGGGAAAGTTGTCCTATATTTTGGTTCATTGGCTAGAAACCATCAGGAATCTTTTGTTAATCTGTGACTAAACTCTACAGTTTACCTTTTGAGTCTTTATTGTTAGGAACAGTGAGGAGTATATTGTTTAGATTAGTATTTTCTGTTCTCTGAATGGTGTACACATGTATGGCAAGGATGACGAGACTTTATCTTAATGTCTTACCTCTGTCATCTTTGTGGAACTTTTGTAACTTAAGGCTATTGCCATGTAACTAAAATCTGAATTCACATTATAATGTTTGTGTACATATGTTTTCAACTTGCAAAAAGTTTATCACTTTATTTGAGTATATTATGTCAATTTTGTTTTTATTTTTTATGTTTTTCCTTTTATTTAATATTGTACTCTGTCAATAATTTTTTTCTGGTTATATTTAAGTACATGTGAAGTAGAAGTAGTTAACGATTGAAATATGTATTTCTTGCTTAAAATTAATGTTTGTTTCAGCACAGGATGACAGTTGTTAAAATCTGATTGTTTGAGTACATAGGTCCTGTATTATTATGTGTCTAATTGTTGTAGTCCCAGACAATTTACTTATTTAGTGATGTTTAGTATTCTTCTTACATTGTTAAAACTCCAAAATATTATTGGTATAGACTGAAAAAGTAAGCAAAGCTTTGCACTGTATAGAATAAAATGAATCAAACTTTTCTCTCATTGGCAGTGGCAGAGGAATGAAGATAATGAGGCAGTGCTGTGCTGAGAAAGGAATATGATGAATAAAGCATAGTTTGAGTATTTATTTAAATACTTATTATCATTTATAAAGTGTTAATGCGAATTTAACATCATAAGTTTTAAACTAAAAAGCTGTAGATTTGCACTAGTGAAATAAAATTTCTTTTTCTTTTTTTTCTTTTTGCAGGATTTTGCTAATATAATGAAAATGCTAAGAAGCTTAATTCAAGATGGTTACATAGCCTTATTGGAGCAGCGTTGCCGAAGTGCTGCGCAGGCCTTTACAGAGTTGCTAAATGGTTTAGAACCTCAAAAAATAAAGGTAAAATTGCCAAATCATAGCTTGTTTATCAATACCAGTGCACCTCAGATGAATTTAGAAAAAATCAAGGCTTTAACTCGAATTTATATACCTTATACCTGGGCTGGGAGCAGGTGAATCTCCTCCAGGTTGTGGGGCACAGGTGATGATCCCAATTCAGAGTTTGTGATTACATTCAATGTATGATCCATGCTTATGTTCTCTTTTTGACCATTGTTGGGGTTATCAGAACCTTCTGGCCTTTCCTTTTATGAAAAGGAGTCTTTTAATAAAGCAAGAATTTGGACTCGCTTTTAGGTTGCATTTTTTATCCAGCAAGAAGGAATTAACTAGATAAATGAGTAGCTTAAGCAAGATTGTGAAAGCAGATATCTTACTTAATCTGTTACTAACACATGCAAAAACACATGATTTTAATTAAAAATTATTCTAATTTATTATGAACTATGCCTTAAACAACTGACACATCGATTCTGTGTTTTATTTTTTTTAATTTTTTTTTAGTTGTAGTTGGACACAATACCTTTATTTTATTTATTTATTTTATGTGGTGCTGAGGATGGAAGCCAGGGCCTCGCTCATGCTAGGCGAGCACTCTACCGCTGAGCCACAACCCCAGCACTGATTTTGTGTTTTAAATACTTGATATGAATATAACAGTTTTGTATTTGCAAAATATATTTTCTAATTCTATTTGATCATTAATTCAATCATACTGATGAATGATGTTATTACACTTGTTTAGTGATGTTATTACACCGTTGTGGCTAGAAGGTTAATGTGATGTAAACTGGCAGATTTATGTTTAGATTTTTAACTAAAGCCTTTTTATTGACAGCAATTGAACCTGGCCATGATTAAATATGTATTAGTAGTATATGGACTTGCCATTTCTCTGCTTGGAATAGGACAGTCTGAGGTAAGATTGTAACACAGAGAACAAACAATTAAAATAGGATATTGGTTTTGTAAGATATATAAAAACTGTTTTTCCATTTTGGCTCATTTCCTTCTGTGTACTTTCTTGAAAGGCTGAAATAGCTAAATTTAAATAATTTGTGCTTTTTTTTCTTTTTTTTTAAAGAAAACTTTGTATTCCTATTAGAAAAAAGTAATGCTTGCAGTACTGGGCTTCTACATCTTACTTACAAAAAAAATAAAGAATCTAATAGATCATGGTAGGCAAATTGCAAAAACATAAAGTTGAAGGAAAAGAGCAGGTTGGAGAACACAAACATTGTGATAACACTAGTGTATAATTTCGTATAGAACAATACTAAATATTGTTTATGGATATCTCTGCATTTTGTAAAACTGAAAAAAAATCATGGACTACCCGTTTATCATATTTAAGATAATGACAACATTTATTGATAAAAGAGGGAATGGGCCTGAGGAAGTTAGAAAGGAGATCTCAACTTTGTGTTATGCTGTTTTATTAGAAAACTGAAGTAAACATGATCATGCTTAATAGCTCTTAGTTGTGGGTGATGAGTAGTTTGGTGTTTGGTTAATTCTTAAGTGGAGGATTCAGGTAATAGCATACGGTCTGCATGTAGGTGTGAGCTCTAGTGGTCCCCATTACTCATGCTCTTCTTTAACTTTCCTGGGATGCTTACTTACCTGTGCTTTTCAGTGTTATAACATTGTTTGAGGTTCTCTAGAATGATTTCAAGTATTATAACATATCCTTTCTGCCAACTTGGATGCTAAACTTCCCTGTTAAAATGAAAGTTCAACTCTAAATTGCTACCTAGTTAAGATCAAACTTGACGTTTATGTTTTACTCACTTCTGAGAATCTACAGTGCCTGAGGTTCATTTTCCTTGTTCTTGATGTGACAGATGGAATGCCTTCTATTAATTCCTGTCTAATTCTGTTTTATAATATATCAATGGAAACAGGACTTCATGATTTTAATTCTATCTTGACAGAATAATAAATTTCATGCTTTCCCTTATTGGAATTGAAGAAATAGTTTCTTATACTCATGATTTACTATAAAATAGACAAATTTTTTTAAAAAACTATGAATATGGTAGAATTTATGCATTTAAAAGATTTTCATCAGCATAGACCCTTAAGGAAGTCATGTGTTGACCACAGTCCAGCCCTTGTTTCAGACATTCTTGGGATGCCTCTAAAGGGCTATTTTTTTTTTTGGGGGGGGCTATTTTTAAGATAGCTTTTGTCTAAGAGAGCAGTACTTAATAGGATGTAGATTACAATGTGTGTGCATGTGTGTATTTGTATTTGTGTGTTTTTTATCATGAATTTACATCTTATAGTATTAGCCAGCATGGGCCATCACTTTGTGTGTACAAAGAAACGTTTATATAGTTGGCTGTCTTATATTTTTGGCAAGGTTGGATTTGTTGAATTCCTGGGTTTCCATATGTTCATCTGATTAGCTACAGGAAATTTGTATAACTTCTAAGAAAATGAAATGCAGAGAATATAATTTTTCCATAAGAATTTTTTAATATACAGTTTTTTTAATATTACATGAAAGAAATCAACTTTGGGGTGAAGTCTGTTTTAACATTTTTCTTCTTGCATAAGTGATTATTGTTCTCACCTTTATTAAAGGAATTATCTGAAGCTGAAAAACCAGTTTAAAAGGATTATTGAACACTACCCCAATGAGGGACTTGATTGCTTGGCCTATTGTGAAATTGGAAAAAGTATATTTAAAAAAAACCAGGTTAGTAGAAATGACATTAATTTCCAGGCTGATAAATTTGAAGTCTTAATGTGATGATGATCCTTTTTCTGGAATTATTTTGTTACCTTATGTGTGGCACACTATTATGATTGTGATTTACTTTGAGGAGCTGACATCTTAGTATCGATATTAAGTATTAAAGCAAGATCAATCAGTGCAATTCTTGATGCTTCTTAATTTTGTAATTCATAAGAAAGTCAGTAATAGAGTATTTAACATGAAGAATTTAATATCCATTTGTACATTTCATGTATAAATGGTGACTGAATTGATATAAATTAGTACTTTAAAATATGGTTTATACATTTTGATGTTAAGCACCTATTTCCAAAACAATTGTATGAAAGTGTTTTAAATAAAAGGTACATGTTAACATGATGTTAAATACATCATAAGTTAAGCATAAAAACCTTTCTGAATTTCTATTATAGTAGAAATCCTTATTCCAAGTTCAAAATACAACTTTTCTCTAAATGTTTTATTGCTCTTAGTCTTGTCTCCCCAGATTGCCTGTATGACCCTTACAGAACAGGATTGTGTCTTGGGCTTTAAAAAAAGAAATCTATGTTTCCAATCACTTGCATTCAATATACATAGGTTACAGTATAAAGAAATAATTGTTCACTGATTGAAATATCTCTTATAATTTTTAATTTTCCTCATATTTTCATCTAACTTTTTAGGGAAAGTTTTTTATGAGATTCTTGGGAACCCAATCTTAGAGTGTGCCTGGAACCTCTTTGTAGATTTTTAAAGATTAAAGAAAATTCTTTTACTTCATGAAGTTAATTTTGAATTGGTCTGTAAGGATCAAGAAGTTACAAGGGAAATAGGATTTAGCAATCACCTTTATAGTAATAGCAAATGAAATTAATTTCAAAGTGTAGTGTAAATTGTTAGGACATACTTGTTTAATGCAACGGTGATATGCTGGTATTCACAAGGTCCAGGAAAGAAACATAAATGTGTAAAATCATGGAAATGTGGTAAACTGAAAAGTCTTTGCCATGTTGAAAGGCATTTACATTTTAATTCCTAAGTAATATGATGTGGGTAAAAGTCTAATAGCTGCTTTTTGGCATTGTAATGTACCATTTGTATCCTGCTGTTGATAATTGTCTTATGGTGGATGGTAGTCTAGCTTTTCTACATATAAATCTTTTTTTTTTTCAATTTTTTGTCAGTGAGTTATTGGCTTTTTTTTAAACTTTATTTTTATTTGTTTACTTTTATATGGTGCTGAGGATCGAACCTAGTGCCTCACGTGTGCAAGGCAAGCACTCTACTACCACTGAGCTACAACCCCAGCCCTACATATGAATCTTTACATATGTATAGGCAAAAATAAGTTTTTAAATTAGAAAATAGTTTCAAGATTGGAGAAAGCAGGGGATCTCTTTTTTTAGTCTAAAGAGAATAAAGCCCTCATTAACTTCATAATCTAATACTTCAGTATCTTTTTTTTTATTGTTGATTCCTAGGAATTGATGACTCTGGTATCTCTCTCTGTCTTTCCTTTTCAGCCTCTACACATACTTCATATGTGTGCAAATGTTTTCTTTTTTTTATTGGTTATTCACAACATTACAAAGCTCTTCACATATCATATTTCATACATTAGAATCAAGTGGGTTATGAACTCCTATTTTTACCCCAAATACAGATTGCAGAATCACATTGGTTACACATCCACATTTTTTTACATACTGCCATATTAGTGACTGTTGTATTCTGCTACCTTTCCTATCCTCTACTATCCCTCCTCCCCTCCCATCTTCTCTCTCTACCCCATCTACTGTAATTCATTTACCTCCATGTTTATTATCCCATTCCCCTCACAACCTCTTATTTTTTGAATGGAACAAAGTTGCATTTTAAAAGGAATAGAACACACCTTCCCATGATAAAGCCAAAGGCCAGGACACAGTTATATTTAGTTTATATTACTGTAATAGCAAGCAGCAATAAACCTTAGTTTTATTTAAAGGAAATTTAGTGTTCATTGAATACTTCCATCTGATGTTTTATTGAAGGTACTCCTACCAAGAAGCTCTAGGTCTTGTGAACTCTTGTAGTAAATGAAAATATCACATCACATCTTTTTCTTTTTTTTTCCTAATTCTGATTTTAGATTCCTAGAAGCTCTCAATCACTTTGAGAAAGCAAAAACCTTGATTTATCGTCTTCCAGGAGTGTTAACTTGGCCCACCAGTAATATGATTATTGAAGAGTCTTAGCCAGAGAAAATAAAGGTAACAGTTTGTTTTTGAGAATGTTCCCTGCTAGCTATATTAAGTGATGCAGGTGTTGAAAGACAGACAGTAGTACTCTCCTCACAGTCCCTGACATGCATTCTCCCTTGAAAGAGAAACAATGACTTTTAATGCACGTTTCCTAGGTACTAGTGACACACCTTCCATTCATCATTACATTTTCCTTACAGCAGCCTTGAGAATTGTGTAGTATGATCATTTCCATTTTACAGTTTAGATAGGTGAAGTGATGAGCTCATGGTTAAGCATCAAGGAAGTGGTAGAGCTGGAACTTGAGTTCAGGCATTCTGACATTAGTGCATGTGTTATTAAGCAGGATGCTGTACTGGTTGTACTTAGAGGAAGGTACAGTATTACTGTTTTATTATATTAATATCATTATTGAGATGGTACCTGAGTTTATGAATTGAATTATGAATTTAGTGTCATTTCTGGAGCCATATGGATGCTTTACCAATTCTAGAAAAACTAATAAATTTTGTCTCATATACCAGAACTTGCTTTTGTATGAAGCTTTTAAAAGTACAGGGGCCAACTTTTACAACTTAATAGTAAAAAGAGAAATAATCGAATTTACAAGTATATAATAGACATATCTGCAAAGAAAATAGTGATAACCCATTAGTACAATATTGTTAACCATTAAGGAAATGCAAATAAAAACACAGTGAGATACTGGTTCACACTCTGAGGATATGCATAGATATTAAGTGTTGGCAAGGGGATGGAAATATTATAACATTCATACTTTGCTGGTTGTAATGTAAAATGGTGCAGCTGCTTTGGGACAACAAGACTGGCAATTCCTCAAATAGTTAAACATAGGGTTACCATGTGACACAGCATTTCCACTACTAGATTTGTACAAAAAAAGGAAAACATGTTCTCCCCAAAACTTGTACATGAATGTTTATAGCAGCACAATTCATAATAGCCCCAAAGGGGGAACAACCCAAGTATCCACTGATGAATACATAAACAATAAGTACTGATATATGATACAACATGCATGAATCTTGCGAACACTGTACGAAATAAAAGAAGCCAGACACAAAGGTCACATGCTGTATGATTCTGTATATATGAAATATCCAGAATAGGCAAATCTGTATACAGAGACAGAAAATAGATTGTCTAGGTCTGGGCATTAGGGGAAAAAGATGAGGAACTGCTAATGGTATTGAGTTCCTTGTTGGACGATGAAAATATCTAAATTTAGATTGGTGATGGTTGTACAACATTTTGGATATATTAAAAGCCACTGAACTGTACTCTTATGTAAGTTTTATTATATTTATATCAACAAAGCTGTTACAGAAAAATAAAGCACAGAGATTATTAGATTTTCCTCTCATTATACCATATTGGGATGGAGATATACAAGTTATTGACAACAAAATCCAGTACTGAAAGCATGGTGTTAGTCTCTTGGGGGCTTCTAATTCTCTAGAGCATTAACAAATACATGTGACAGAGATAGATGAATGGGAGTGTTAGGATTTTAGATCAAGTTACATTGAGAAAGAGATGAATCATAGGATTTTCAGGCTTGCCGTAAGGCTTATTTTATCTTAATTGTTCGATTTCTCTTAATTCTTTCCTTTTTTTTTTTTCCTGCTTTCTGGGCAGTTCCTCCAAGACCTATTCTGAAACAGAAATGTTCTAGGTAAGATTTTTAACAATCAATCAGTAGTTTTTATATTGTCTCTTAGTATATAACTCTGTTAAATGCAGATTTCTAAATTGTGCTATTTTTTAAAATTGGCTGTGTAAACATATATAAATAAGTATTTTAAAAATTATTTTTATGGATATTTAAAACAGAACTAGCTTTAGAATGATTAAATACTGAAAATTTGAAAAAGTCACTATTTAGTGGTTGAACTTGTAAGTAAAATTATAACATTTCATGTTATGAAATTATCAACAGATTTGGCATTTAACAAAAATTATATAGTTAGCTTTTGGCTTTCAATTTCAAAAGCATTTTTGCTTTTTTATTTTTCTCCACTTTAAACATTTTGAACCAATGACGATTTCTTACCTTGAAATACTTAGTGTATTGTCAAAATTATTCACCTCTGTATCTTTCTGTTCAGATCAAATAATTCCAATCCTTTTTTCTTTTCTTTTCGGTCCTGCTTCTTGTTTTTCATCCTAAAAAGTGATTTTTTTTCTTATAATTTGTGACCAAGAAAAACCAAAAGAAAAGATGTATAGAATTATTTGTTGAAAAGGAATCAGTGTAACCAAATCAACCAAATTCCCATGTTGTTATTGGGGTGAAAATAATATTTTATTATGGGATCTTGCTTGCAGAGTACGTGTACTATTCTTATTTACCCTACACAGTAATTTATATACATTATGTACATGGAAATAACATCTATACAAATTATACATAGCTTTCTTAATTAAAAGTCACAGCCTATTGCTTGGAGAATGTTTTCTATAGTAGGCAACAGAAAGTAGTTCATTGAGCAATTAACAAAGGTAAATTATCACTAATTGTAAATGTTTATCAGCCTAGAGAAGCTAAGACTGAAAGAAGACAGAAAATTGAAAAGAAAGATCCAAAAACAAGAAGCAAAAAAATTAGCACAAGAAAGAATGGAAGAGGACTTAAGAGAAAGTAATCCACCCAAAAACGAAGAACAGAAAGGTATGCAGAAGTCCAAACATGATAAGAATAGTATGCATTTGCCTAAACGTACAAATACAGAATTATAAGGCTCATATTATTATTTAATTGAAGTATAGATTTCAATTAGTATTTTCATACTATCACTAAAATAAAGAATTCAGTTAGCGCGGCGCTCCTACAGCCCTGAGTCCAGGGTCCTCTGCGGCTCACAGGAAAGGCTGAGCACGCACAGCGTGGGGCGGAGCCTCTTGCAGCCAGATGGAGGGCTGAGTGCCAGGCTTCTTAGTAGCCTTCCAGGCAAAGGGCCCACCAGAGGCGATGAGGTGCTGGAGCAGGACTTATGGCAGTGCAGCCTGACAGGTAAGTGGGCTGCAGGAGAAGGGCCGCCCAGACGCGCCACCTGGTGCACACCAGCTTTTCGCAAGCCAGGTCTCAAAGGAGGTTTTCCCGGGCGGGGCTTCCCCTCCACTGGTAGGGGGTGGGTGGAGCTCGGTGCAGGGCACTTCGCGCGGTAGCCTGGCGGTGGGTGAGGTGGGGCGCGAAGCCGGGCACTCCAGCTGTGCGGGTGGCGCCCCTTGACACTTATAGTTTTGCCAGTTGCTTTCACATAGTATTAAATAATTTGAAATCGGTTTGGGGAAATGGAATTTTTCTTACATTCTGAATCAAAAAGCCCTAAATTAATTTTGAATTCATAATCTGAGTTTCATGATCTTATTTTTTTGATGGTAATCCTGATGGAATAGATATAGGAATACAAACAGGAATTGTGTCCTTGATGATAAAGAGATTAATGTCTTTATGGAAGGAAAGGTCACCCTTATGTAGAAAGCACTTAGTAAGTGCTTTGTACTATATGGGTCCATAAAAGAAGTGTTAGGTATGACCCTTGAGTATCAGGAGATCATTTCTCCAGTGTGTGTCTTACCTCTCTCTTAAAGCCAATAATAAGATACAATCAGATTCCTTTGGTCCAGTCTCTAACCAGGTCATATACCACACCCTGTCATTCAGTCCCATTGTCTCATGATTAGTCTTTGGGGAAGCTCAAAGGATCTGGTCAAAGGCATGGTCAGTGTTGGGAGAGAAATTCCATTTATGTGTTTAAGATTTCTTTTTTTTTTTTTTTTTTAGAGGAAGAGAGAGAATTTTTTTTTAATATTTATTTTTTAGTTATCGGCGGACACAACATTGTTGTTTGTATGTGGTGCTGAGGATCGAACCCCGGCCGCACGCATGCCAGGCAAGCGCGCTACTGCTTAAGCCACATCCCCAGCCCCGTGTTTAAGATTTTATTTTTCATATTTAGAGAGCAAATAATGTTTGAAACATCTAAAATTAGTTAATCTCCTTGGAGGCCTCAGAGTAGATTATCTAGGAGCTGAAGCAGTCCTGGACATTAGCCTTTTTCATACACTGTCATACGTGCCATCATGTTGTAGCTATAGCTGTGCCATATTTTCATTTAATGTTTCCTTCCAGCTTTCCACGAGGTTGTTACCACATATTGCCTGCAGATGGCAGCAATAGTTTAGGAATATGTCCCAAACAACTAAATGCAGCTTAAAATATCATCTTTGGTGAAGAAGGGCTGCACTAGCCACTATTAACTCAAGAGAAAGATAATTCTTTTTTTTTTTTTAACTTTTTTAGTGATGACAAAGCAACTTTATCATTATTATTTTTTTTTTTTTTTTTTTTTTTTGGAGAGAGAGAATTATTTATTTTTTAGTTTTCGGCGAGCACAACATCTTTGTTTGTATGTGGTGCTGAGGATCGAACCCAGGCCGCACGCATGCCAGGCGAGCATGCTACTGCTTGAGCCACATCCCCAGCCCAAGAAAGATAATTCTTATGGAACACAAACACATTTTCAAATGAGATGACTGCCTCGATAATTAGCATACAGTGGATAAAAACGTTGTGGAGCCTGGCACAGTAGTGCATGCCTACAGTCCCAGCTACTCAGGAGGCTGAGGCAGGAGGATGGCTTGAGCTCAGGAGTTCAAGGCCGGCCTTGCCAACACTGTGAGACCCTGTCTCTGTCCCAGGAGTAATGACCTCAGATTCTGGAATATGGGATGGAATCCTCACTGTTTTATCTTCTAGTGGTGCAACTTCAAATAAATCCCTTAATCTAGCTGTTTCCATTTCAGCATCTGCAAAATGAGGATAGTGCTAGCAAGGACACAGGGTTGTTGTGAGGGTTAAAAGAGTCAACACATGTAAAGTGCCATGAGCAGTGCTTGGCAGTAGTAAAGTAGAAGTGTAGCTCTTATTATTGGGTATTACTTAGCCTTTCTCCGTATTCAGTCATTAGTATTTCTTTATTCCAACTTTGATTTTATGGGAAGACTTCAATGAGAATGTTCCTGCCTGGCTTGTCTTACATCCAGCCGGGAGTTAGTAGTCCTTGTGGAAAGGAACCCTTCATTCAGTTCTTGGAACAAGCCCTTTTAGGCCTGTTTTAGCAATGAGCTCCAACGACCGTGGCTAGAGTGTGTTCTGTACAGTTTCCACATTTATCAAAGAGAAGCCTGTAGTTTGCTTCTTAGTACTCTAAATTCCTGAACCCAAAGTGCTCTTTTGGCCTTTTCCTGCACCATTGGAGAAAGAGCAGAGAGTTGTTGCATTGAGTGTTCTTGTCTTGAACTGATTTTATAACATCTTCTTTGATCAGTGTGGAAACCAGTACAGGAAGACACTCTCAGGTTTTCTCCACTCAGAGGCAGGTATCATCTGCTCTAATCATAGCTAGCGTCAGGTCTTCCTACCTTGTTGAAGCTGCAAGTGTGGTCATGTGTGTTTCTTACTGCCCACTGCAGACCTCTCATTGTTTTAAGATACATTTTTAGTTGTAGATGGGCACTGTTTTAGTCAGCTTTTTCACCTCTGTGACCAGAACCAACTGTGGAGGAGGAATGTTTATTGGAGGGCTCATGGTTTCAGAGGTCTTAGTCCATAGAAGGCCGACTCCATTCCTTGGAGCTCCAGGGGAGGCAGCATCATGGCAGGAGTGTGTGACTGAGGGTAGCAGCTCACATCATGATCAGAAAGCAGAGAGAGAGAGACTCCACTGTCCAGATACAAAATATATACCCCTTAGCCATGTGCCTGATGAACCCGTTCCTCCAGCCACACCCACCTGCCCCAGTTACCACTCAGTTAATCCCATTAGGGATTCATTCACTGATTAGGTTAAAGCCATATCCCAGTCATTTCTCCTCCAAACCTTCTTGCATTGTCTCACATGTGAGCTTTTGGAGGACACCACATCTAAACCATAACAGATGATACCTTTATTTTATTTATTTTTATGTGGTGATGAGGAAGGAACCCAGTGCCTCACGTGTTCTATCACTTGTGTTCTATCACTGAGCTACAACTGCAGCCCCCAGACCTCTTATTTTTGGAGCTGTTTTCTGAAAGAACTTGTGTCCTTATTCACAGACTGTTTGAAGCAAAATCCAATCAAGGTTTTCAAACAAATATTAAATGTCTTCACGCAATTAACTTAAGCATCCTTTTCTTCTGCTTACCTCTCATTCTGTTATATTTGATAGTTAAATTTTCCCAGTTCATGCAATGGAAGGTGAGGTAGCACTTTTGACCACTGTAGGGTGGTCAAACCTGAAGTCTGGGGCAGAAATGTCAGTTTGAAGGATGAAACCAGTCAGTTGGACTGATTTCTGATTTTCACTAGGACCTAGTCCTGCCTTGTGTATTTTCTAGTTCCCTATTTGTGTGTTGCTCATCATGTTCCTTTTTTTTATGGTTTTCAGGTGTAGTTGGCATGAACTTAAAAGCAGCAGATACTGTTATTTTTTTTGACAGTGATTTTAATCCTCAAAATGACTTGCGGGCAGCTGCCAGAGCTCACCAAATTGGCCAGAACAAGTGAGTGAGTTAGACATTGGCACCTTTCTGCTCTGTTGGCTTGCAGCTGTGGATTGGGGAGGAAGGTGGACCGTGTAGTCCTGACAACAGTGCCACGTTGGAGTTAGAGACCACTGGGTTTGAACCCCGTTGTGCTACTGGCTTGTAGAGTCATGTTGGGGGATCAGTGGTCACATGATCAGTTCAGACTCACTTTGTTGAAAAGAACAGTTAAATTCCAAAATGATTAGAAGAAACTTAGAATGTATTTAGTTCATGTTTCTCACGTTAGATCCTAATTCAGTTTAAAAATGAAGTTAAAGCCAGTGGGTGCACATGCCTGTAATCATTATCAGCATGGGAGACAAGCAGGAAGATCAAGTTTAAAGCCAACCTTGCAACTTACCTAAACCCTGTCTCAAAACTTTTTTTTTTTTTTAAGGCTAGGATTATAACTTCATGGTAAAGCTCCCCTGGGTTGGGTTCCCAGTACCACAAAGAGGAAACAAAGTTGTGTTCAGCTACCCTTTGACTTGAGGTAACATGCCTGCCAGGGGTTATCCTGGCTACAGATGAAGGCCTAATAGTGGTCACTTCGTCTTCCTTCCTCTTCCTCTTTTGGGGAAAAGTTCAGGAAGAAGTTGAGGCCAGATTTCTCTAACAAATGCTCAGGTCCCAATGAGCAGTGTCTTTTTCCTTTTTCCCTCAATGTGGCATTTGGTTCTGCTTCCTTTTGGGTGTATTTTCCTGGCATGCTTTTTTCCCCAGCTTTGCAGACTCCTAACACTGCTCTCATTTGACTCCAGTACAGGGCTGGGAAAGTGATCCGGCTGATTGGCCGAGACACTGTGGAAGAAATAGTTTATAGGAAAGCAGCCTCCAAACTGCAGCTCACCAACACAATCATAGAAAGAGACCATTTTACTCTGGGAGCCCAGAAACCTTTGGCTGATCCTGACCTCCAGGTAAAATGTATTCTTTTTAGAGTCTCATGATTTATAACTAGTACTCTCTGTGGATGAGAATGCAAATAAAAAGGACCAGCATTAACCACCCATTGTTGCAAATTACCCATTTTTTCATTGGCCTAATTCTTACCCTCTCAGTACCTAACTACATGCAAGGTGCCATACAAGCTAAAAATGAGGGTGGCATTTAAAGGCAGAGAAAATAGAATAAAGAAAATGAGCTTTGAACCATCTAACTTGGATTGAAATTCACATCTTATCCCTTATTGGATGTATGACTTTGAGCATGTAACTGAACATCATGGATCTAATCTCTTCATGGCTTCTAAAGATGAGTGTGCCACGAGTTACCTCAGAGACAATTTGTTTAAGTTCTTTTTTTTTCTTTAAATCAGTGATGATTAGTTTCATACCTCCTCCTTAATCCCAGACCCTTTGAGTAGTGACTTACAGTACTCATTCCATACTCAGAGATGAGTGAACAAGATTAGGAATTCAAAATTATGCCATAGGATATAGGGATGAAAGCACTAGAGTTAATTTGTTGAAGAAGGAAAAATTAGATGGGAGTCAAATGCTGGCTTAGAATATCCTAGAGAGCTCTCTTTTGGTAAGAGGTTTGGAGTTATTCCTTAGCATCAGCCTTTGAGATAAAATTGAACCTATATTATAATATACCCCAGGTCGTTTTGAGGGATTAGATGCAGAGAGATCAACCCCTAGTATCTAGTATGATTCAGGCATGAAGAGAGTAATAAATGTCTGAGAAAAGGTAGTAGCTGTGGGAAGATCTGCTGTAGGAAACTGCAGAGAAATGACAGGAGTTGGTTCTTGTTTTGAGGCAGGCAGTGAGAGAGAGCAAGTTCAAAGATGGCTTTAAGCCTGAAAGATGAGAGTAGAAAGTAGGAAGATAGGGATAGAAATTAGAAGGATGAAGATAATGTAGGCTTTAGTCAACAGAGTTTGTAGTAAAAATCAATATACATTATTGTTAGAAGGAGACTCAGAAAAGAAAGGAATTAGAAAAGTTTGCAAGAAAAACCAGGCTTTAAAAGGATCAGCTTATCAAACAAAAAATTCAAGAGGTATGTGAAAGGGAAAAAATTACACAGTATTACAAGCAGAATCATCAAATTTACAACTAGCCCAAGCATGAGTTTAAAAATGGCAGTTTTCTCACATCTGTATCTTTACACATCAGCATTGCAGACAGGGAAGGTGCTGTTTTTGTTAGGGAGTCACTGACCTGCAGGAAAGGGTCACAGATTTGGGGGGTTAGGGTTAGGGTTTTGTTTGTTTGCTTGGCGTTTGTATATCTTAGAGAGTAACTGGAGTCTTTGGCCTTTTGTGTTTTGAGTCTTCTGCATGCTCATCTGTCATGGTGGCTGGGCAGGCTGTGCATTTTATTTTCACACTATTGAAGAGGCAATTTCAAATGGAAGGTGAAAGCTTGAGAGAGAGGTGCATGTACACTGTAGGTGTCTAAATACACTTCTTCACAGGACCTTGGGAGAGGAGCTCATCATGGGCTGTTGTGAAGGCACAGGTGTCAGGAGTTAGAGGAGACAAATTCTCAGATGCTCGATGCTTCCCCAGTGGAGGGAGCTCCAGGCATTCAGTCAGGGGTTTCTCTATGACATTGGCTGCTAGCACATCATTGTGAAATGCACAGGCACAAACTCTGCCATGGGACCAGATCCTGGGGCCAGTACAAACTATGGGCTGGTGGAGAGGACCTCGGTGGGACTTCCTGCACAAGCCATGGCAAGAAATCACACTCTGGTTCTGTCTTGATTCTTTCCTCCCCACCAGACTGTGAGTTATTTATGGTTGCCAGGAACAAGGGTGATAACTCACTGCCTTGTCTCAAAATACAGCAGGACATTTTTTTAAGTTATTAAAAGAATCTAATAGTAAAAGACGTGGTTCTGGTTTGATAAATCTAAGCAGTATAGAGCAGTGAAGTCCTGAAAAAGGAGAGCAGGTTCCTTGTCTTAGAAGGAGAACACAACAGAAACAGAGAACAGATAAAGATGCGGTGAACACTTATTGAATGCTTACTGTGTGCTAAGCATTGTGTGACGTGCACTTTTTCCAGTTGTTTCAGAAGAAGAATAACAAAAAAATGAGATAGACGTTGTCTTTACCTCCATCTTAAGAAATTTTCCAAACATCAGATTCATGACTCTAATCCGAGCACTCTTTAACTTCCAACTACATGCTCTTAGTTACTATAATAAAGTGGTTTTCATTTAAAAAATGGGTAGTTCCTTAAAGACACGTTGTGAGTGAGCAGTAGCGAGGGAAGCCAGGAGACATAGTCCAAGGAGTGAACAAGTGAAGGGTCCCAGTATGGACTGAGCCTCATCATAAATACTTGGCTTTCTTCTGTTTTGGGTACTAAATGCCAAAGCCATTTGGCTTGGTTATATATATATACACATACATATATATATATATGTACACCAAGGTTAAATATAAATATAACAGGTATGGTTTTGGTTAGTTTTTGTCATAGTTTTCATCTTGGATATTTTCAAGCTAAAGTTTCCAAGTTACAGAATAGGCAATATAGAGATAACTAGCCAAATCTAAAAGGGCAAAATGAAAATGAAGTCCCATGATGTGGATCCCAATTGGTTCAGAATTCCTAAGAGATAGTACTTAGGGAGGTGGAGAGTTGCAAGTAGCAAATGAGAGCCAGGTAACACTATCTAAGATTCTGGTTCCTGTAGCCTTAGGAAGTAGGCTGAGTATATCCCCTAGGGGGAGCAAGAGGGCAGGATGGGGAGTGCCGCAGGACTATCCAGGGAGATTGAAATTGAGAAAGGGCTTTTGGGTCTGGTGATCAGGGTGGTTATGGTTTTGCCAAAGTGGGTCCCATAAAGCACTGTAGTAGCAAAGCGGCTTGGCAAGGACAGGTGGCAGCTCATGGTGAGATGAGGTATTCAGTGGCACCTTTTCTTTATAAGAGTTTGGCAGTGGGAGAGGTAAGAAGGTAGCCAACAGGGTCTCTGACTTCTCTGGGGACTGCTGGAAGTGCCTGTAAAAATTGCTGGTGAGAAGTGCTATAGAAGATGCTGGGAATCATTTTATCTGCCCCCACTCCTCAAAAAAATTGGAGGCCAAAAAATTTTTTTGGTATTGTAAATAATTGTCAAAGTCAACATCTCTGATCATCATTTATCACCTCTCTGCTTATTCCTCATCCAACTCCAAAACAGCCTGGCAGGTGTCATTTGTGATGGAAGAGAAGAAAGTCCATCAGGGAAAGAATTACCTGTTGTCATTTAGACACTTAGCAAGTCACACATCCTCATCTGTGTTTTCATGAGAACTAACTGGATCTCTCATTTTCTTCATTCAAGTTGAGTGACATACTGAAATTTGGCTTGGATAAACTGCTGTCTTCTGAGGGGAGCATCCTGGAGGACGTAGACCTGGAGTCCATCCTGGGAGAGACAGAGAACAGCCAGTGGGCCTCTGATGCCCTGCCTGCAGCTGGAGGAGGGATCAGAGAGCGGGAGGAAGGAAGTGAGTTGGGGTTAGGTGAGCCAGTGACTCCATCACCTCAAGCTAGGGTGTGAGTGAGATGCGTCCCCACGGGTAGTCCTGTGTCCTGCTCCGGCACCTCTCTTTCCTACCCAGCCCTATAGTCATCTGTTGACATTCTTAAGGCTTCCTGGTCCAAGAACTGCCAGAGTAATCCTTGTTCCCTTGAAGCTGGACTTTGAATCCAAGTGATGATATTAATGTTTATGGTCCTGTCAGTCTCAAGGATTAAATTTGAACCTTTTCTCTCTTGACGCAGACTTCTTCTCTGGAGTTTATTTGGTAAACCTGCTATCTTTATGATGGTGCTTTGCACAGTGATTCCTCTTCTCAATAGTAGAATGTTTTTTAAATTGCAAATGATATTTATGGACATTTATTGTGTTCATCAACAGTGCTGACTATGTCATGTGCTTTAGGTCTTTTAAGACCCATGAGGTGGGGGGCTAGGGTGGTGGGTCAGCGGTAGAGCACTCACCTCACACGTGCAAGGGCCTGGGTTCAATCCTCAGCACCACATAAAAACAGAAGTAAAAATAAAGGCATTGTGTCCAACTTCAACTAAAAAAATACATATTAAAAAAAAAGACCCATGAGGTGTAGGAGATCATTTTGTCTTCCTTTTTCTTTTTTCCCAAATTTGGTGTGTCTGTCTGTCTCTCTCTCTCTCTCTCTCTCTCTCTCTCTATATATATATATATATATATATATATATATATATATATATATATATATATATATATATATATTTTTTTTTTTAGTTGTAGATAGACAGCATGCCCTTATTTTATTTTTTTAATGTGGTGGCTAAGGATCGAGCCCAGTGCCTCACACATGCTGAGCAAGCACTCTGCCACTGAACTACAGCCCTAGCCCCACTATTTATCTTTTTGTCCGTTTTCTGTTCTGAAATATTTGAATTTCAGACTTGAAAGGGGTTTTGTTTTGTTTTGTTTTTTTCCTCATGATTATTTTTAAAATGACTGTTTTCCTGTATCAGCAATAGGGAGTCAATCTGGGCTGGTGTGAGAGGGTTTTACTGACCTTTTTTAGAATTTTTTATTCATATATGACAGCAGAATGCATTGTAATTCTTATTATACATATAGAGCACAATTTTTCATATCTCTGATTGTATACACAGTATATTCACACCCAGTTCCTGTATTCATACCTGTACTTTGGATAATAATTATCACATTCCACCATCATTAATAACCTCATGCCTCCTCCCTTCCCCTCCAACCCCTCTGCCCTATCTAGAGCTTGTTGTTCCTCCCATCTCCCACTCTCTATCCCACTATGAATCAGCCTCCTTATATCAAAGAAAACATTCAGCATTTGGTTTTTTGGGATTGGCTAACTTAGCATTATCTTTTCTAATTCCATCCATTTACCTACAAATGCTATGATTTTATTTTCTTTTATTGCTGAATAATATTCCATTGTATGTGTGTGTGTACACAGACACACACCACAGTTTTTAATCCATTCATCTATTGAAGGGCATCTAGGTTGGTCCCACAGTTTAGCTATTCTGAATTGTGCTGCTGTAAACATTGATGCAGCTGTGTCCTGTAGTATGCTGTTTTTAAGTCCTTTGGGTATAGATTGAGGAGAGGGACAGCTGGGTCAGATGGTGGTTCCACTCCCAATTTTCCAAGTAATCTCCATACTGCTTTCCATATTGGCTGCACCAATTTGCAGTCCTATCAGCAGTGTATGAGTGTGCCTTTTTCTCCCACATCCTCGCCAACACTTATTGTGGTTTGTATCCATAATAGCTGCCATTCTGATGAGTGAGATGAAATCTTAGAGTGGTTTTGATTTGCATTTCTCTAATTGCTAGTAATGATGAACATTTTTTCATGTATTTGTTGACTGATTGTATATTATTTTCTGAGAAGTGTCTGTTCAGGTCCTTGGCCTATTTATTGATTGGGTTATTTGTTTTTTTTTTTTTTTTTGGTGTTTAGCTTTTGAGGTTCTTTATATACCTAGAGATTAGTGCTATATCTGATGTGTGAGGGGTAAAGATTTGCTCCCAAGATGTAGGCTTGCTATTCACCTCACAGATTTGCTTCTTTTGCAGAGAAGAAAGAAACTTTTTAGTTTGAGTCCATCCCATTTATTGATTCTTGATTTTAATTCTGGCACCAAAAGAGTCTTATTAAGGAAGTTGGAGCCTAATCCCACATGATGGAGATTAGGGTCTACTTTTTCTTCTATTAAACGCAGAGTCTCTGGTTTTATTCCCAGGTCCTTGATCCATTTTGAGTTGAGTTTTGTGCATGGTGAGAGATAGGGATTTAATTTCATTTTGTTGCATATGGATTTCCAGTTCTCCCAGCACCATTTGTTGAAGATGCTATCTTTTCTCTAGTGCATGTTTTTGGTACCTTTGTCTAACATAAGATAATTGTAGTTTTGTGGGTTAGTCTCTGTATCCTCTCTCTGTTCTGTACCATTGGTCTACCAGTCTGTTTTGGTGCCAATACCATGCTGTTTTTGTTACTGTTGCTCTGTAGTATAGTTTAAGGTCTGGTATAGTGATGCCACCTGCTTCACTCTTCCTGATAAGGATTGCTTTAGCTATTCTGGGTCTCTTATTTTTCCAGATGAATTTCATGATTGTTTTTCTATTTTGATTGGAATTGCATTAAATCTGTATATCGCTTTTGGAAGTGTGGTCATTTTGATAATATTAATTCTGCCTATCCAAGAGCAAGGTAAATCTTTCTATCTTCTAAGGTCTTTTTTTGATTTCTTTCTTTAAGGTTCTGTAATTTTCATTATATAGATCTTTCACCCTTACTGAGCTTCTTAATTCAAGAGTTCTTTCTAGCCTGGCACAGTGGTGCACACCTGTAATCCTGGTGACTCCAGAAGCTGAGGATCATGAGTTCAAAGCCAGCCTCAGCAAAAGCGAGGCACTCAGTGAGAACCTGTCTCTATTAAATACAAAATAGGGCTGAGGTGGCTCAGTGGTTCATGCCTCTGAGTTCAATTCCCAGTACTAAAAAATAAATATTTAAAAATCTCTCTCCTCTCTCCTCTCCTCTCCCTCTCTCTCTCTCTCTCTCTCTCTCTCTCTCTCTCTCTCTCTCTCTCTTAAAAAAAAGACACAACTGATGTGACTATGTGTACAACCAGAGATATGAAAAATTGTGTACCATATGTGTAATATGAATTATAATGCATTATCCTGTCATATATAACAAGTTAGGATTAAAAATAAATAAATTTTTTAAAAAGATAAAAAAAAGTGGGAAAATCAGAAAGTAATATCGTTCCATGCTGTACATATCACTTCCCTTTCTCAAGTACAATCTGGCACAAAATGTGTTGAGAAGAGATTCCCCTCCAAAAAAACAAATCCACTGGGGCTGGGGATATAGCTTAGTTGGAAGAGTACTTGCCTCACACGCACAAGGCTCTGGGTTCAATCCCCAGCACCACCAGAAAAAAAAATCTGATATTATATCCAATGGCATGAACAAGATTTAAAAAGCCACATAACCATAATGAGAGCACAAAGCACACAAAAGGCTTTCTAGATTCCAATCTAGAAAAAAAACAAACATATCCCAAGGGAGGAGAACAATGTTCTTGCAATTACTTTTCTCTAAGGAGTATCTTAGTATGGTGATGAATGACCTTTTTTCCCCCCAGCACTGAGGATTGAACTGAGGAGTGCTCTACCACTGAGCTACATCTGCAGTCATTTAATGTTTGTTTTGTTTTTGTTTTCCTTGAGACAGAGTCTCACCAAGTTGCCCAAGCTCTCCTCAAACTTACCATTCTCCTACTTCTCAACCTCCTGAGTAGGTAGGATTATAGGCATGTACTATTGTACTGGCTACAAATTATATGTTTTTAAATCAGGAAATTGTCATTTAGAGAATATTATTCCCATGAGTCCTTTCTATATAAATTATTATAGAGCAAGCTTCACACAACCAATTGAAGAGACATTATCGTTAATAGATTATCCTATATTGTAGTTAATTGTATGGAAAAGAAACAATGTAGCAAAAATGAAATCATAAAAACAAAGACATTTCACATAGTAATGTAGATTAAAATGTCATCCAACTATAAATTCCCTCAAAATGCATGGACCAAGATCCTACCCAAGATTGAGACTTGAGGAAGGACTGACTGTATCCTTTAAAGGCACAAACTCGTTTTTTCTTCTCTTTGGTACCCTGTGCCACACTGTAAAGAAGCCCAGGCTATCTTGCTAGAGGGAGAGTCCATTTGAAGAAAGCCCCTGACATTTGAAAGACCACATGGAAAGGGAGACTACATAAAGCCAACAGTCAGCACCTTAGTTCCGGACATACAAAGCCATCTCAGACCTTGTAGTCTAAATCAGGCGTTTGCTGTATGGGTGAGCCTAGGTGACACTGGAGCAGAACCTTGGTTAAAGTCTTGACTTACAAAATTATGAGAAATAAAATGGTTGTTTGTTTGGTAGTGGGGATTGAATTCAGAGGCTCTCGGCCACTGAGCCACATCCCGAGCCCTATTTTGTGTTTTATTTAGAGACAGGGTGTCACTGAGTTGCTTAGTGCCTCGCCATTACTGAGGCTGGCTTTGAACTCTCAATCCTCCTACCTCAGCCTCCTGAGCCACTGGAATTACAGGTGTGCACCACCACTCCTGGCAAATGGTTATTTTTTAAAGCCACTAAATTTTGGAATTTTAAAAAATATAGCAATAGATAACTAAAACACTGTTTATTGATGATTTGCAGGGCTTTTATTTAATGACCAGTTTTATTAAAGAATACCCCATTTATTTCTACTGTGATCAGCAAACAAACTGATATTCAATATTTAAAATTTTTTGAAACTGATTAGTTTGCCAAGAATATAACCTATCTTGCAAATTTTCATGAGGACTAGAAAAGAATATATATTCTGGAGTTGTTGGGCATTATCAGTCAATGTCAATAAGGTTAAGGTGGTTGATAGTTTTGTTCAGACTCTTGTGTATCATTAGTGATTTTTTATACTGTTACTATCAGTTGTTAAAAGGCTGTTAAAAATTCAAAGTATGGATTTATCTCTTCAGTTTTGTCAGCTTTCATATATTTGGGGCATATAAATGTTTGGTTGTATGGTGTCATGTTTCTGTGTTCTTAAAAAACACATTATGGTATTATGAAATGTCTTTCTTATCTCTTATAAAACTCTTTATCTTGAATTTAAATTCATCTGATGTTAGTATAGCCTCTGCATTCTTCTTGGCTTACTATTAATGATGTATTTTTATTTAATGTAATTAAATAAAATTACATTAAATAAAAATTAAATTTTATTTAATTTATCCACTAGCTTTTAGCTGTATTGCTTTACATTATTGTTTTAGCAATGTTTCCAGGAATTATGAAATGCATTCTTTAATTTATCACAGTTTTCATAGTTTAAATTGTGATACTTTCTCACATTTCCCCAAGTCTTTTGTGCTTTGTCGTCATACATATTACAGCTGTATACCCTATGTTTTTTACCTTAGTCATGTTTCCAAGAAATTAAAAGAATAAATATGTATACATATTGCCTTTTATATTTACCTACATTTTACTATTTCTAGTACTTTTCATTTCTGTTTATGGTGCATTGTCTTTAAAAATATCTACCCCAAATTCTCCACATTCCTGTATCATGTTGCTTCTCTCATTATGAAGTAATATCTATTTTCCCACCCACTGAGTCTGGGCTGGTCTTTTGTCTTGTTTTAATGAACAAAATATATTTTTGGTGAAAGTGATTCCATGCCAATCCTAGACATAACACCCTGGGAAGGTGTATACATTCTACTATTATCCTCTAGAAATCTAATCAACAAATAAAAAATTTTAGAATGACTGAATGACTAAAAGCATTTGAAGAGATAAGCCTGACCCAACCAGTTGAGCTAGCAGACATGTAAACGAAGCTATTTTGTCAGTTCTACCTTTGGTTAAACAATTCCTGCTAAAGGAAACCACGTAAGCAGTAATAAATACCTAGAGCAAAGGACCCATCAGGTTATGTAAAGCCAAATCATAGAATAAGGAGAAATAACAAAGAATTTTTATATTAAACCATTAAGTTTATTACACAGTGAACTAAAGCACACAGTGCATCTGTTTCTACCTGATGGATCATCTCCTTTTATCCTGAAGAGGTTCTTTTAGCATTAATAGTAGAGATCTATTGGTATTGAATTTTCTTTTTATTTATTTGAAAAAGTCTATTCTGCTTTCAGTTTTGAAGAGTATTTATCCTGGATTAGCAGTTTTTTTCTTCTAGCACCTTAAACCTTTCCATTAACTTTAACCTCTCATTTCTGATAAGAAGTCAGCTATCATTTTAGTCATTTTTACCAATGTAAAACACACCACTTTTTTCTAATTGCCTTCAAGACCTTTTTCCTCCTAATTGATTATTTACAGTTGACTCTGATGCATCTAGGTGTGATTTGCTTTGTAACTAACCTTAGTATTCACTGAGTTTCCTAAATCTGTTAACATCTTTTTTGTTAATTTGGGATAATTTTAGCCATCATTGTCTTAAATATTTTTTTCTGTACAATTTATGCGTCTATTCTTCTAGAAATCTAATTATATGTATGTTAGGTCACTTTGTACTGATAGTAACCAAGTCTCTATTTTTTTCTTTCTGATTTTTAGACCAGATAATTTTTCTTGGTCTATCTCCAAGTTAACTTTTTGCTGTTTTTGCACTATACAATCTGATGATAGATTTGTTTCATGAATTTTTCATTTCAAATACTATACTTTTTATTTCTTTTAAAAGAATTTTTTCATTTATATGTTGACACCCATATCTACTTATTCATTATGATTAAGCTTTTCTTTAACTCCTTGAAATTAGTTATTAAAACTACTTAAATTTTTTTTCGGCTAATCCTAACATCTGGGTCAGCTCATGGAACTTTTTTTATATGTGATATTTTCTCTTGTGGTTCTCATTTTTCTATCTTCTTTGCATTCTGGCAAAATTTAATGATATTCTACATGCCTATAATCCCAGCGACTCAGGAGGCTAAGGCGGGAGGATCAAAGCTAGCCTCTGCAACTAAGGGATGCACTTAGCAACTCAGTGAGACCCTGTATCTAAATAAAATGCAAAAAAGTGCTGAGGTTGTGGCTCAATGGTTAAGCACCCCTGGGTTCAATCCCTGGTACCAAAAAAATTTTTTTTAATTATATTCTGGTCATTTATACATGATACATCATAGGAAGTCTGGATTATGTTGTCTTCCTATAAAGGATATTCTGTTTTGTGTGTCATGCAGGCTAATTACTGGTGAATTGTTTTGATCATATTAGATTTGGTATTACTATTATTATTATTATTTGGTTCCAGAGATTGAACTCAGGGTACTCAATTACTGAGCCACATCCCCAGACCTATTTTGTATTTTATTGAGAGACAGGGTCTTGCTGAGCTGCTTTAGCACCTCGATTTACTAAGGCTGGCTTTGAGCTCGTGATCCTCTTGGTTCATGCACCTGAGTCACTGGGATTATAGGCATATTCCACCGCGCCTCACTAGGTTTGGTATTTTTCTTTATTTCCATATTTCATGGTGCATTATACTTGTACATAATGGTGGGATTTGTTGTTATGTTTGCATGCATATGTACAATACAGTGATAAAACTTAGCCAATATCGTTCTCGAGTATTTCTCTTTTACCTGCTTTCCTCTCTCCCCTGATCCCTTTCCTCTACTGATCTCCCTTTGATTGTCGTCAGATTCCTTTCACACACACACACCTTTCTTTTTCTTTTTCCTTTCTGGCTGCCACATACATTTTCAGCATGAATCAATTTTGGTTTCAAATTTAGGTCTACCTTTTTCCCTTTACTCTTTTGTGTGTGGTTCTTTTTGCTAAGGCTTATTTCTGAACTCTTAATTAAGTACCTGATATATTAGTGAAGCTGCTGCAACCTGACTCTGCTGGAAACCTAATTTCTTCCAACATTGCCATTTAGCATCATCTTCAGTCTCCTTTATAGCAGTCAAACTCTGCTAAGCCTTAAAGAGTCTCATCTGGTACATTCATATGAAAAATGAATTTCCTCCAGGCTTTTAGTATTCTCTCTCTAACACACACACATAATCACATTGCACCCACCATAAATAGCTCAGACATTCTTGTCCACAAAATTCCAACCACTATGATAATCTTGCACTTTGATAATTTTCTCCTTAACTCAGTATGACCTCCATCTTACTTGAGCTTCATCTCCCTAATTGTGTTTTGTGCACCAGGCCTACAGTCATGTCTGAAATTAATACCTGAAAATGTTTAGTTTTCCTAGTTTTATACACTTTTGTGTCAGGAAAACAAATCCAGTACAGTAGATCTATAACAGTTTCAAGTAAAAGTACTAAATTACTTATATCCTTGCCCATCAATAGTGGTAGAGGCACTTAGGTGAACTTACATAGAAACTGCAACATCTTACATACTCAACAACAATTTCATTGCCCATGGAACCCAAAATTAATTGAAAGAGTAAACCCCAAAATGGATATCTGAAAAATAAACTGGTCAAAATTAGTAAGGCAATCAGACTTAAATAATCATATATTTTACCAATAGCACTAGCTTAAAAGTATGGGTCTACAATAACTAGAAAAATACAAGTTAATGGCTAGAGTCATAAAAGTTTCTATTATGATAGGCAGTCTCTTATGATGCTTTAATATTATATGATAGTTGTGAAATGATTACAAACTAATAATGAACATAATCTATTTGCAGATTACAATATTCTTCCCTGTATTATCTACAAAGTTTAGATACACCTCAAAATGCCCTGGAAAAGAAATTTCTTAAGTCTCATCAAAATGAACTGCCAGGTTTTTTTCCTACATTTGACATGACACAGTGCCAAGATTTCTAGTCCTGAATACACACTTTCTATAGGGAAGGGACATTTATCTTGGCAATTAATAGATCATTTATCTCATTTCATACAGCCAATTTTAGTCGTAAGAAAAGAAATGTTTATGTATTTATTCTGCTGACTTTAATCTATAATCTAATCAGGGATCAACAAACTTTGCCTGAAAAGAGACTGATAATAAATATATTAGACTTTGTAGGCAAGTCTTCATTGCCACTCAAGTGCCAATGTAGCACAAAAACAGCCTAGACTGTGGGTAAATAATATAAGCTTCTGTATTCTAATAAAACTTTGTTTACAAACGCAAGTGTTATTGTTGGACACCGTGAAAGAAAGAAAGAAAGAAGGGAGGGAGGAAGGGAGGGAGAGAGAAGGTGGGGGGAAAGAATGAAAGAAAGAAAGAAAGAGAAAAAAGGAATAAAGAGAACAATTTAAAAAAAAAACAGTGTCAGGCTGACAGGTATGATTTGCTCATCACTGTTCCAGAGTATTAATGTTTATGCTCACAATAGATGTTTGGCTAGGCTGTATACATACATACATACATACATATATACATGAAAGCAATTTTGTTCTTTTGTTTGCTTTCTTTTATTTTTTCCATTTTTTTGTTGATACATTATAGTCGTAAATCATGGCAGTATTTGTCGTAACATATTTCCACATGCACAATATAACACTATAGTTTGGCCAATATCATTCCCCAGTATTTTCCATTCACTCCTCCCTCTCCTGGTCCCTTTCCTACACTCTACTGATCTCCTTTTGATTTTCACTTTTCTTTTCCTTTCTCCTCTCTTGCTTCCACATCCGAGAGAAAACATATGCTCCCTTGATTTTATGAGTTTAGCTTATTTTGTGTAACAGAATGTTCTAAAGTTTCATCCGTTTTCCAGCAAATGACATAATTCACATTTATGGCTGAATAAAGCTCCATTGTGTGTATATGCCACATTTTCTTTATTTATTCATCCTTGATAAGCACCTAGTTTGGTTCCAAAGTTTGGCAACTGTGAATTGTGCTGCTATAAACATGGGTATGCATGTACTACTCTAGTATTATGACTTTAATTCTTTAGGATAAACATTGAGTAGTTGTATACCTGGGTTATATGGTGGTTTCCTGCCTAGTCATTTGAGGAACCTCCATACTGATTTCAATAGTGGTTATATTCATTTACAATCCTATCAACAGAGAAAAAAGTGTCCCTTCTCCACATTCTCTCTAGCATTTATTATTGTTCATATTCTTTTTTTAAGTAGTTGGACACAATACCTTTATTTTTATTTATTTATTTTTAATGTGGTGCTGAGGACCGAACCCAGGGCCTTGCACGTGCTAGACAAGCAATCTGCTGTTGAGCCACAACCCCAGCCCCATATCATTCATATTTTTGATGGCTGCTATTCTGACTAGAGTGAGATGAAAGCTCACTGTAGTTTTGATTTGCATTTCCCTAATTGCTATTGATGTTGAACATTTTCATAGATTTGTTGTCCATTTTTATTTCTTCTTTTGAGAAGTGTCTGTTTAATTCATTTGCCCAATTAAGCTAGGATATTTGAGGTTTTGGTGTTAAGTTTTTTAAAGTTTCTTATATAGTCTGGATATTAATCCTGTGTCAAAAGAGTAGTTAGCAGGGCTGGGGATGTGGCTCAAGCGGTAGCACGCTCGCCTTGCATGCATGCAGTCCAGGTTCGATCCTCAGTACCACATTACAAACAAAGATGTTGTGTCCACCGAAAACTAAAAAATAAATATTAAAAAATTCTCTCTCGCTTTCTTTAAAAAAAGAAAAAAAGAGTAGTTAGCAAATATATTTTCTCCCATTCCATAGGTTCTTTCTTCATGTTACCAATTGTTTCCTTTGTGTGCAGAAGCTTTTTAATTTGATGCCATTCTGTTTATTAACTTTTGTCATTATTTTCTGAGCTTTAGGAGTTCTAATAAGAAAGTCATTGCCTGTACCTATATGCTGGAGTCTCAAACCTATATTTTCTTCCAAGGATTTGCATAGTTTCTGGTCTAATTCCTGGGCTTTTGATCTCTTTCAATTTTGTACAGGGTCTAGTCTTATTTGTCTACATATGGGTAATCAATTTTTCTGGCACCATTTGTTTAAAGCCTGTCTTTTCTCCCAATGTGTTTTTGGCATCTTTGTCAAGAATCAGATGACTGTTAACTGTGTTGGATCTTTTTCCGTGTCTTCTCTTCTTTCCCATTGGTCTATGTATCTGGTTTTATGACAGAGCCATGCAGTGGTTATTTCAATAGCTTTGTAGTATAATTTGAAGTCAGGTATTGTGATGATGCCTCCAGCTTGCTTTATTGACTTAGAATTGTTTTGGCTATTCTGAATATTTTATTCTTCCAAATGGATTTCAGGACTGTTTTTTCCAGTTCTGGAAAATGATATTTATTATTATTATTATTATTATTATTTTAAATTTATATGACAACAGAATGCATTACAATTCATATTACATATATAGAGCACAATTTTTCATATCTCTCGTTGTATACAAAGTATATTCACACCAATTTGTGGGTATTTTGATGGGAATTGCATCAAATCTGTATGTTGCTCATAAAACCAATTTCAAACATATACAATCATATTAGTAGTGATTTTAGTGTCCAAAAAGAGATCTACTAAACAGTAATTACTGGGCTGGTTTGGTGACTTGTAGTCCTAACTACTCAGAAGGCCAAGCCAGGAGGATTGCTTGAGTCCAGGAGTTGGAGATCAGGTTAGGCGACATAGCAAGACCCCCATCTTAAAAATAATAATAATTACTGATGTCAAAACACATCTCAATCATTATGATAGTCACTAACTCTTCATTGTTTTCCTTGAAACTCTAATATACAATTAGTGAATGTCAATTTAGGACTAATTGTGCTGTTTTATAGAGGAGAAAGCTGATTATAATAGTAAATGAAATCAGCTATCATGAACTGATTTGTGTTTATTTAATTACAATTATCATGCTGATGACTCTAATATGTAAAGTCTCCACCTATAGTCCCCTAGGTGCTAATTTTAAAAACGTGAGTTTTCACTAAAAATAAGAAAAGAAACCCCTCCATATGCATTTCAATAATTCAAATTGTATCATAATTTGACTATTAACACAATGCAACTAGTTCAGATTTAAATTCAAGATTACACAGTGCAAAAGAGGGAATAGTCTTGGAAAGGAAAGTAGAAAAATGTAAGATCCCTCTTAGAGGTCAGAAAAAATAAATTCAAAAATGTGATTTTTTTAAAGGTAGTGTTAACTTGAAGTGGAAAACAAAAAGCAAAAAAACCTTTGAAGCAAATTCAGTTGTGTTTACAAGGGCCTTTGAGTTTCTTTGATGTTTTAGTGATTCTGGTTTTTAAAATGTTGATTTGTGGAGGATGGGCACAGGGGATTGAATCTAGGTGCTTAACCACTGATCCACATCACCAGCCCTTTTTTACATTTTTTTAATTTTGAGATAGGAAATCCATAAATTACTTAAGGCCTTGCTAAATTGCTGATGGTGACTTTGAACTCAAGATCCTCCTGCCTCAGCCTCCAGAGCCACTGGGATTACAGTGTGCATCATGAAGCCCAGCCTTAAATGTTGATTTTATAATCCTTTCTTTTTAGCTGATAAGAGAAATTACAAAATACAGAATACTTGCAAACTACAAAATATAGGATACTTACAACTAAAGGTGCTTTGTTAAATGATCAGAGTTTAACTAACATTTCAAGCAGTGACTCTCAAACTGGGAGAGTGATACTAGTCTTTTCAAGAGAAGTTTAGAAATGCCTGGGGGCATTTTGTTGTTGTTTCACCATGACTGAGGAAACTACTAACATTTTTTGGCCAGGCCCATAGATAGTATATAACCTTCAGCTAGTAGGAATAGTCCAAACCAAAGTACCAATAGAGTTCTATCAAGAAACCCTGGTGCAAAGAAGTAATCTACCAAGGAAAACACAGTTGCAGTTAAGTAAGAGAACAGAGCAGGTGCCGGGTGCAGTGCTTCATGCCTGTAATCC